>NC_135761.1:55335977-55553477 GCF_052425735.1 Oculina patagonica | reverse complement strand
ACCGAAGGGACAAATTAACTGGTTTCCCCAGGGTAAAGTCTTCAAGTGATTTGTTTTTCGATCTTTCCTAAGTATGTAGTTCAACGAAGACTTAGAACTTCGATGAGTCGTCGGTCAACATTCGCGGGTAACAGTACACATCTGAAGTCATAGATTTTGCAATATTGCCCACTCAGAAGCTTTTGGCGGGAAACATTTTTATTGTTAGATGTCATGTGACCTCAAAGTAGCCAAATAGAGTGCGCGCTGTTTATACCTAATCGTACCTTTTTGGTACGCTTCGGCGGCATATCAGGCGAGTTTGGTCGAGCCATGGTTCGTATTTTGGCGAGACGCAGTCGAGCCAAAATACCCATGGCGAGACCAAACGAGCCTGATATGCAGCCGAAGCGTACCAAAAAGGTACGATTAGGTATTTACCGTACCAAAATTCAGCCAAAACTCAGGTTATATTTATCGCTCTGTTGAAGCCATGCTTGCAAGGTACGTACTGCAAATTGTGTTGACTAGGTCTTCATCACTTTTACCAAGTTCTTCTTCTGCCTTTTTTTCACTCGTTTGTTTAGAGTTTCATTCTCTAAATTTTCAAAATCAAAATTAAAAGTTGGAAATTCCGACTCCATTTTTTAGTCTGAATGTCTCAGTACTCATCGGCAAACATCGCGCAATAGCCGATTCCCTCTATAGCGCGCGCCTGCAGGGAATCACGGTAGTTGTATTCATCAAACCATGCGCGAGACTCAGCAATGTGCATCGTTGCTGAGTCTCACGCGTGGTTTGATGAATACAACTACCGTGATTCCCTGCAGGCGCGCGCTATAGAGGGAATCGGGTATTGACGAGCGCGCTCAAGTTTAGTTTTGGCGGGAAAGTTTTTCTCTTTTTTAAATTACGAAGTTCTGTTTTATTGGTTAACCTCATTTCAATTCATCGTACAGTAACACTACTTTACTTCAAAGTGACCGTGATATGGTGGCATATCAGGTCAGTGACTTGATATCGTAGGATATCAGGACAGTAGATCGCACTTCTAATTGGCTACTTGCGAATTTGGGTACGGTAATGGGGAAAACAATTCCAGCTATACAGCAATTTTGGATGTTGTATGATGTTATACTCGCTATTATGTTATACGTGCAGCGGAACTTTCGCAATAATTCGATTTGCTATTTGAAAGCGCTTATTTTTCATCCAACATATTGCAACAAGGTGACCAAATGTGCGCTATGTTGCTTTGAAATGTTGCGTGCATGGGGCCGAGGTTTTAAGTATCTCCCTGCATACTAATCCAGTTTCTTCCTCCATACTTACTAGTAATACGTGAAGCTCTGGGTTGGGAAGGGGGGGGGGGGGGGAGTGTTATAAATAAGGAGTGGATTATATGAAGTTGAACATTAATTGAATTGTACATATTCAATTTTCCTCCACAGTAGGCAGGAAGATATATTTGTTAGAAATAGACCATTTCCGAGTTACTCTTTGCCTCTGTTTCAAAACGAGTCTACGTGCGAACCCATTCAAATGAAAATGAGCTTGATTTGCATGAAAAAAAATGGACCTGTAGGTAAAACTCATTTTCATATGAATGGTTTCGCACGTAGACTCGTTTTGAAACAGAGGGAAAAGGTAACTCGGAAATGGCCTATTTTATTTCAACGGGCATGGCCGAGACACCTTCGTTCCCAGGGTCTACTCCGCTTTAAAGATGGTGGCTTTTTCTGGTTCGTAAAGAGGTATAAAGCGTTGGGAAGCGCAGGCTATTTTCAAAATCATCGACAAATTATTGGATAGTCGCATTTTGGACATTTATTTGATGGCATAAAAAAAGAAGAAGAACGAACGGCAGGAGGATTCGAAGCCTCCGCCCGCGCGCCCCTGATGGCGATGAAAGGTTTATAGGCTGAATAGGCGTTGAGGGAGTATTATGTGGAAATCAATGTTATTTTAATCCGAAAAGAAAAACGATAAAAATGAAAGGCTCAGGATTCGAACCCACCAAAAAAAAAAAAAAAGAAAAAAAAAAACCCTAGCCGGATTCGAACCCCCGACCTCAGGTCCGAAGATCTGATTTCAAGTTCGACGCCTTACCATTAGGCCACCAGCGCGCGGCGGCCGGGTGACGTCATTTCCGCCACACACCAAGCTCACAAATAAATAAATATATATGACCGTAAACTCTACACGAGATTTCATCCCGCCTGATCCCTTTGAGGGACAAAATTATACACCCCGCTACGCTCGGCCTTCGGCCTCGCTTCGCGAGGAATAAGTGTAACGCAATAAGAACACCTTCCTCCTAGTCAACACTGATTGGTTTGATAAGGACGTTCGCGCTTATTGTTTATGCGCATCCTTACTGCGCAATTAATTCATGTCGCGACGTCATGCCACGTCATGCATCGAGCATGAACACATAAAGGGCGTATAGCCCTTATGTTCACTTCGCTTGAATTTTAAGCCTAGTTTCACTTGCGACGCAAACACAAGCGCAAGCACAAGCGTAAGGATAACGGCTATAATTTCACCGTGAATACGGCTTCGACGCGAACAAAGCACAAACACAATTGAATTTTGCAGTGAGGGTAAAAAGTGGAATGAGTTTGCGGAATGGCATGTGGCATGAGTTGCGGAATGGCATAATTATGCGGAATGTAATTTACGCGGAATAATTCATTGACATAAATTATACTAAAAAGCGCGCCAAATTTTAAAAGAGAAGCCGCCTTGTTAAATACTGCTGGCTCAAACAATCAAGGACTGAGCAGTATGGACGAGGAAACTTCCATAGAACATCGTTGTAAAGATAATTTCACCGTCCAAATCACCGATTTACGCCGAACAGAAGCAGAGAAATTATTTTCGCTATTTGCCGTGACGCTTCCGAGGACTTGAATTATCGACTAGCTGGCGTTAGTTCTGTTTAACATGAATGAAAACTCTCGTCTATTTGCCTCAAAATACAGAACGATATTCGTTCTAAAGCTACGTACTTCAAGGCAAGACACACAACTGTCAAGTTCAACCCATTTGAAGAGAACGCGTTTAAATAAATGAAAGCAAGTGACGTGTTGTTAGTCGCCCGCGAAATAATGTGTGACCGTGTCACTGCCTTGTTCCAGGAATCGTTTCTTTCTAAATCAAAACTTGCTAGGGATCGGAAAAAGCTAGTGGTTTCATTGAAGACAACTACTTTTGGTATATTTCTAGCCGGTGAGGGTAAGAGGCGGAATGAGTTTGCGGAATGGCATGTGGCATGACTTGCGGAATGGCATAATTATGCGGAATGTAATTTACGCGGGATGACTCATTGACATAAATTTTACTGAAGAGCGCGCCAATTTTTAAAGAGCAGACGCTTTATTAAATACTGCGGGCTTAATGATGACAATCGATTGAAGATAGCGTTCTTCACGGATTCTACGAAAAATATTTCGGCGGCCAGTGTTTCCCCAATGCTAAGGATTTCCCATTCTGTGGACGGTTTATCGCTTTTAGTCAAAAGATAAAAACAGCGACGGAAAAGCAACCGACCGTAGATCTTTATACTACAAACCGAAAAATGCCTCGGATACATCTTTGTATTAATATTCATGTAGCGGTTATTAATACTGTATAAGTTAAATAAAACATCGAGACAGAAAGTCCAGTTTTGGCGGATATCATCTCAGCCTCAGTAAGTAGAGGGTACAAAGCAGAGAGATTACGAACACTACGGCATATTTGTTTCATTAGAAGTCTGCTAGCCCTGCTTTTCGTTAGTCTCCTTCGCAGCCGCTCGGGCTGAAATGACGCAACGCTCCCGGTTCGGCTCGAGTGCCGGGCTGCGAAGGAGACTAGCTTTTCGCCTCCCATTATGAAGACTATATAAACTCAGTGGAAGACTTGAACATCAACTTAAAAAAGCGGCAACCGACCGCCGATCGAGTAGAGCGAAACTTTCATATAGTGACTATAGTCACTGCACGGTAAAAACAAGCTATCGTATTTCAAATCTAGCTCGCATTGCAGGTTTACCGATAAGGCAGATAAGGAATCCGGCGAGTAATTATCACTGCCTACTTGTTGTGAATACTTGGCTTTCTCTTACGAAAAGAAAATCATTCGCTAAACATACATTTTATTTTACCGCAAAGATCACGAGACGCACATCGATAAAATCTACTGCGGTACGCGGTGTAAATAGTGTCACACAAGCGGAGAAGCCGTGTCACGATCTTTTCATCGCTGTAATAAAAATCTAGAAATATACCAAAAGTAGTTGTCTTCAATGAAATCACTAGCTTTTTCCCACCCCTAGCAAGTTTTGATTTAAAAAGAAACGATTCCTGGAACAAGGCAGTGACACGGTCACACATTAATTTGCGGGCGACTAACAACACGTCACTTGCTTTCATTTTATATTTAAATGCGTTGTCTGTTTAAAGACTTCTCTTCAAATGGGTTGAAGTACGTAGCTTTAGAACGAATATCGTTCTGTATCTTGAGGCAAATAGACGAGAGTTTTCATTCATGTTAACAGAACTACTCACACACAGCTAGTCGATAATTCAAGTCCTCGGAAGCGTCACGGCAAATAGCGAAAATAATTTCTCTGCTTCTGTTCGGCGTAAATCGGTGATTTGAACGGTGAAATAATCTTTACAACGATGTTCTATGGACGTTTCCTCGTCCATACTGCTCAGTCCTTGATTGTTTGAGCCAGCAGTATTTAACAAGGCGGCTTCTCTTTTAAAATTTGGCGCGCTTTTTAGTATAATTTATGTCAATGAATCATTCCGCGTAAATTACATTCTGCATAATTATGCCATTCCGCAACTCATGCCACATGCCATTCCGCAAACTCATTCCACCTTTTACCCTCACCGGAACTCCGAGCTTTGAAAAGTTGAAAGCATACATTTTGCTTAAGTTCACAAGTTTTTTAGTCGTTGAATAAAACCTTTTAGAGATTCCTTTTTGCTGTTGACAAAAAGTTTTAAAGATGAATCAACTATCAATTATTTTTCACATTATGACCATAGTTCGTCTTGAATAAACTGAAAACGGCGCCCGTGTAAAACGCTTAAAAATCCGCTCGATGCCATTTATGTAATTGGCTTAAGTCTTGAAGTCGTTTTGACGTTTTGAAATATAAAATATCAACAAAAGTTTTAGTACATGCCAGCCTAGCTGGCTAAGATGAAATTCAAGCGAAAATGTACAAAGTTTAAGGTGGCCCGCGGGTATTTATGAGGCTGACAGTTCCCTCTTTTAAGCGCGTTTTAAAACGGCAAAACGTGAAGCGATTACTTAGATTTTTGAGAATCTGAAAAAGTAATGCTTAAATTATATAAAATGATAAATTTTATGGCGATCAAAGGCGATTTGTTAAAGTTATAAGCGATTTTTGGAAGCCTTCGTTTTTAATAAAATGCGATTTTTTTGAAAATGCCACGGTGAATTTTTCTGTAATTACCCCAAAACGCTGCCAAACAGTTGAAGTTTACTCACAACAACTTACAGGAAAATCCACTCCGTAAATTTCCTGAACGAGCGACATCTTTATTTTGCCTTTAAAAACTGTTGTGTTATGCGTCTGACTTGACCGTCGCATAAATTTAATACTTATACTAACCCAGTACCAGCCAGTTTTGAGTCTGATGTCACCTTAATCTTGTGTGTAAAAGTAAAAAAGATCGTGTATATACATCAAATGTTAGCAGTCAATAAAGATGGATGGTTTTCAGCCGAATTTTTGAAAATATCAAACAAATGACGTTATTTAGAATTGCGGAAAATTTGTCGATTTGTTTTTCATTTTTTTAAAGCTGCAGCTAGAACAGGATATTGCAAAGATTTGTGCCGAGTTTCAGCGTGTTCCTATCATACGGTTTGAAGAATTTCGGTCGGAATGTCAGGTACATTTACTTTCCAAGATTTGGTCGCTTTGTAAACCCCGCATTTCGAATGAAATTATACTGTTGTTTTCGAAGAGAGGCGTTGCTTTCAAATTCCGCACGATCTTCTGCCACTTGGAAATAACACAGCCTGAAATGACAAATACCGTTCCTGCACATGTATTCCCTGACGGTAGAAGATCGTGCGGAATTTGGAAGTAACACCTCAATTATCATCGATATTTACAATTCATATTTTGTCTCCATTTTTGCAAAAGTCAAGCGTGTCGCTAAGGAAAGCGTTTTTCGGTAATTCTTTGCTAAACAAAAGTTTTATAGCTACATGAAAATCATACAATTTGCAAACAAAAACTTGGTTTGCGTATTCAGCAATAAAAACCGAACCTAAATAAAAAAAAATGTATACAACTTTAAACAACAAGAGCTTACAGAAAACGTTTTTGCTCATAACGATCACTTAAACCGCTTTTTCAGCTGAACTTGTTACGCTGTATACGGCGGATTTTGTCATGGTAACTGCACTCGACTCCTTTTTGTTCACCGGTGCTTTAGTGATAAGTCTTTAAGCCTGCCTTCGGTGCACGTATTTCTAAAAAGAGTGTTCCAAATGATTGTTGAGTCATTAGTCCAACAAAGTCCAACGAGCAGTTGTTGTATTAGACTTTCAATAAAGTCCTTCGTCTTGTTTATTATGACCACTCGCTACTTCGTCACTCGCACGGCCGCTTCGCGACCTAAAAGGCTCGCTTCGCTCGCTTATTTACTCTGAAAACTCGCGAGATCGACTTGTGGCAAGTCTATTGTTGTATACGTAGGATATGTTGGTGAAAAATTCGAAATGACGAGACCCTTGAATTTTGGTGAAAACTCTACACGCGCATTTTTTGAAAGACCATTCAACACAACGATCTATGCAGTTTTTGTCGCGACTACTGAGATCTTACCTACCTTGGGTATTTGCTGAATGATTTTTATCAATGTTTACTTTAGTTAAAGCAATTGATCGGCTGACCTGCAGAACATAAACGAACGGTCGCAGATTTAGTTGCAATGTTATACGTAGAGAGATCATGAAAAAATTTGAAAAAAGTGCTTAGTCTTGATCTCAACCTACCTGACTTTCTCTATGAAACAAACAGTCTGAACCAACTAAAATAAGGACGGTTATTTCAAAACCAAATTGACGGCGTGGAATATGCTAAAACTGTTGTCGCATTTTTCTATTGGTTGTTGATGACACTTGACGTTTGTGATTGGTTGCCTTGAGATGATATCTTCTGCCCTTCTGTTAACTTAGGGATTCATATGACAATTTTTTTGCTCCTTTAGCAACGTAAAATTTATAGCAAAATTAAAGAATGTCACATTTTGGTAAGATCCGAAAAATACTAAATAGCAGCCATCAGTTTTTATGATCAAAATGTATAAAATAGGGTGTCATTCATATTTTTTGCTGTATTTTGCGAACCCGTTATTTCTATTTAATTTTGCGTGTGTGTTTGCGTGTGTTTTTACGGTTGCGTGAAATTCTTTGGCAACGGCGATGATTTCACAAGCATGTAAAAAGGCAGGCGAGACTGAAGTAAGGCCATGCATATTCTGAATTATAATTATTATGTGGTAAAATAAATGAATACTTTGTTGTAAGATACGAAAAATACTAAAAAGCAGCAACCAGTATTCATAATGAACATGTAAACTATACACAAAGGGTGCAATTCATACTTTTTTGTTATATTGGGTCTATTTCGAACCTGTTAAATTTATTTTATTTAGCGTGTGTGTTTGCGTGTGTTTTTACGGTTGCGTGAAATTCTTTGGCAACGGCGATGATTTCACAAGCATGTAAAAAGGCAGGCGAGACTGAAGTAAGGCCATGCATATTCTGAATTATATGTGGTAAAATAAATGAATGCTTTGTTGTAAGATACGAAAAAT
Organism: Oculina patagonica; assembly: GCF_052425735.1. Lineage (NCBI taxonomy): Eukaryota > Metazoa > Cnidaria > Anthozoa > Scleractinia > Oculinidae > Oculina > Oculina patagonica. The sequence goes on along the minus strand of NC_135761.1, from coordinate 55,545,642 downwards.
ACTAAAAAAGCAGCCACGAGTATTCATAATGAACATGTAAACTATACACAAGGGGTGTAATTCATATTTTTTGTGTTGTATTAAATGGGACTATTTCGAACCCGTTAATTGTATTTTATTTTGCGTGTGTGTTTGCGTGTGTTTTTACGGTTGCGTGAAATTCTTTGGCAACGGCAGTGATTTCACAAGCATGTAAAAATGCAGGCGAGACTGAAGTAAGGCCATGCATATTCTGAATTATTGCCAACGAGACAGCCGAGCCAAGAGGTGAGGCTGTCGAGGCGGCAGAATCATAGAGCCGTGTGCGTATGAGTCAGACGTGCCCAACGAAACCGCTCCACAAAATATCCGCTCTGCAAGGTAAACTTGAGCTGGCTGGCAAATTTAGGAATAAGATTGAGCGCTTGCTGGGACGGTTTTCCTTGGAGAAAATTTGCTGGGATTTTATAAAATATCGATTGTACCTTGGAAAAATGAACCAAAATCTTTCTGCTGGCTAAAACACAGACAAAAAAAGACGCGCGGATAAACGAGAATTTAATAACTGACTAACTTGCATTTGTAAACAATATGAAGTAATTGCTAACTTTATTTCTATTGTTTCTATCGGTTATTCTGCTGTCACTGAAGAGGCAAAACAGGCCTGTTTCCTTTTCTTTATGTAATACGAGCATGTGAACGATTTAGAGTCAGTTGAACAGCGCGCTCGGCCCAAAGCGAATGTGTGGCTATCTAGCCAGCGTTTTATGGAATAACTACGCATAGGATAACCAGCTTGACCGACATAGTTCTTGGTGAGTATCGAGTGGTCCCTTTTCTCTGTTGATTAAGCAGTCTTGAGCAGTTTAAGCGGCGTTTGATGAATAATATCGTGTTCAACTTTTCAGCTTTCCGGCGCGCGCGATGGGATGTAAGAAACACACAAGTTATTCAAGGTCATTCAGGTGGTGTATTACCGGGTATATTTTAAAGCAGCTGCCCCAAATTGTAAGTACAGTGTTAATGGTCTTTTGTGTAGCTCTTACCTGCATGAAAATATACCATTCGACGAGGTTTTCGTTAGCTGGAGGATAGCATTCATGAACATGTATTTTCATTGTTCGCTAATAAATCCGAATGAAACAAAATCGAAAGATGAAAAGAGACCATTCATTCGACCTCGAAAAGATATTAGCAGATCATTTTAATCCATAAGGCATTGACCTGACAAAAATACATCAACGAATAAAAGCCCGCATTTTATTTTGCAACTCTAACGGTAAACGGGCGGCACAGTTTAAATTTATGCGCGCCGCGCGCGCGTGCTGGATAACTCCTGGATCACTTTTCCTTGGTGCACGTAACTTTTGATAATGGTCTTTATATCAGTTACTTTTTGGCAAAGTAATTAATCTTGTATTCAGATCAGAAGGGCCTGAGGGACGTTTAAACTATAAGCATGATAAGGAGTCGAGAAAACGATCCAACGAAAAATTGTCTCATCGTGATCAGATATCTGGCTATTAATTATTTATTTCCGGCTTCGCTAATCATTTTTTTACAACATTATTTTCACGTTGCTTGTGCAACTTTTTCGAAAGGGATGAAAATATATCGAAACTGAATTGAAATGGCGATATGTGGAAGAAATAATAATAATAATAATAATAATAATAATAATAATAATAATAATAATAATAATAATAATAATAATAATAATAATAAAACTACATTGCTTTTGCACTCCGTGACGCATTTTTCAGATTGTGTGACAACCCTGATGACGGTCGCGCGCAAAGCCGAAACAAGTATTCCTTTGATTCATTTGACCGAGAGGTAACAAATGTCAGCCCTTTAAATTAAAAGGTAACATTCCGAGATAGGTTTCAGTCTTTTTTTCGAAGAGGTCGAATTGCCTAATTTTTTTATGCTTGTCGTCATAATTGCAGAATACCGCTCATGTGAGCAGTGCTTACATTGGTTTCTGTGATTCATGCATACTCCGACGAGAGACACAATAATTGCAGTTTGTTCAATTTTTTGCATTTTGAAGCATTTTCAGCCAAATGATTAGTTCATTTCCGTTTTCTGAAGATCCTCATGTCGGGACTGTTAAAATCAATTGGCCTAATTATTTTGCCTTATTATTTTATTATGGCCGCTTGTTTTAAGAGTTTTCTAAAACATCAGCAACAAAGATGAGAAGAACTTTCGGACGCGTTTCGATGCAATAATTATTTTGTGCTTGTCGCCATGGTTGCCGACTACCGCTCATGTGAGCAGTGCTTGCATTGGTGTTTGTGACTCATACTCCGATGAGAAACAAAATAATTATGGCCGTTAGTTTCAAGAGTTTTCTTAAACATCAACAACAAGATGAAAAGAACTTTCGGACTCGTTTCGACGCGCTAATTATTTTGTGCTTGTCGCCATGGTTGCCGACTACCGCTCATGTGAGCAGTGCTTGCATTGGTGTTTGTGACTCATACTCCGATGAGAAACAAAATAATTATGGCCGTTAGTTTTAAGAGTTTTCTTAAACATCAACAACAAGATGAAAAGAACTTACGGACTCGGTTCGATGCGATAATTATTTTGTGCTTGTCGCCATGGTTGCTGACTACCGCTCATGTGAGCAGTGCTTGCATTGGTGTTTGTGACTCATACTCCGATGAGAAACAAAATAATTATGGCCGTTAGTTTTAAGAGTTTTCTTAAACATCAACAACAAGATGAAAAGAACTTACGGACTCGTTTCGACGCGATAATTATTTTGTGCTTGTCGCCATGGTTGCTGACTACCGCTCATGTGAGCAGTGCTTACATTGGTGTTTGTGACTCATACTCCGATGAGAAACAAAATAATTATGGCCGTTAGTTTTAAGAGTTTTCTTAAACATCAACAACAAGATGAAAAGAACTTACGGACTCGTTTCGACGCGATAATTATTTTGTGCTTGTCGCCATGGTTGCTGACTACCGCTCATGTGAGCAGTGCTTGCATTGGTGTTTATGACTCATACTCCGATGAGAAACAAAATAATTATGGCCGTTAGTTTTAAGAGTTTTCTTAAACATCAACAACAAGATGAAAAGAACTTACGGACTCGTTTCGACGCGATAATTATTTTGTGCTTGTCGCCATGGTTGCTGACTACCGCTCATGTGAGCAGTGCTTGCATTGGTGTTTGTGACTCATACTCCGATGAGAAACAAAATAATTATGGCCGTTAGTTTTAAGAGTTTTCTTAAACATCAACAACAAGATGAAAAGAACTTTCGGACTCGGTTCGATGCGATAATTATTTTGTGCTTGTCGCCATGGTTGCTGACTACCGCTCATGTGAGCAGTGCTTGCATTGGTGTTTGTGACTCATACTCCGATGAGAAACAAAATAATTATGGCAGTTAGTTTTAAGAGTTTTCTTAAACATCAACAACAAGATGAAAAGAACTTTCGGACTCGGTTCGATGCGATAATTATTTTGTGCTTGTCGCCATGGTTGCCGACTACCGCTCATGTGAGCAGTGCTTGCATTGGTGTTTGTGACTCATACTCCGATGAGAAACAAAATAATTATGGCAGTTAATTTTAAGAGTTTTCTAAACATCAACAACAAAAATGAGTATTATTCTCGGATTCGTTTCGCCATAACAAAAGTATCATACATTCAAAAGTGAAGTAAAACAAACTATTCAATTATTGTGTCCTTGTCGCCATCGCCTCCGTTCATCCTACAGACTGTGCCTTGCTGGCATTTTTTAGCATCTAACTGTGCCGTTCATCAAAAAGACTGTGCTTCGCCAACTCGTACTTGAAACATCTAAACGTGCTATACATGCAAAAGATTCTGGAAGAAGAATAATCTCCGGCACTCTGCGATGTTGGCCTTTGAGTCATCTTCGTGTGCCGTTCACAGAATAGACTCTGCGTTACTGGCAGTGAAATCATCTTTATATCCCATCCATCAAATATAATTAATGGTTAAATTATGTCTTTTATATTGATCATATAATAGCATTTTCATCTGAAAAGATAATGATAATTTAGTTTAGAATTCTACCTGCTTAGCGGACATTTTGTTCTATAAAAAAATCGATTAAAGCGTTTGTGCTGAAATGATTCAAGTTGTATTCGCGTTCACTGATTTATCGATGGGTTCATCAGTTTTAATCTTGAGGTGAGTGACAAATCCATTTTTAGTTATAAAGTAAACAAAAGTATTTTGTCTTAGACAGAAACAAGTAGAAAAACACTATTTTCATTAAGTAATTTTCCGGAATTGTCTGTTTAAGGACACAAACCATTTTTTTTTCGGCGTAAAACTACTTGCTGGCAAAAGAGGACAGAAAATCAACATACCTTGCAGAAAAAGGTGAATAAACGTTCCTGGCTGGGAAACCAGGACAAAAACAAAAATTGCTGGCAAAAAAGGGTCAACAAATGTTCCTGGCTGGGAAAAAGTCAGAACATTTTGGATGCTGGCTGGCGAAAACGGCTATTAAAATAATTGCTAGCTGGCTCTGAAGAGCGGATATTTTTTTTTCCACGGTAGTTAAAAATTAACTGAAAATGCCTTTGCGCATGCCCATTTATCATCTAGGCCACTAATGAATGGATTTTGATAATAACCTTCGTTGGGTACTTCTGATGAGTGTATAGGCAGAGAAAATCTTACGTTCTGCGTAAGGGACTTTTTTTTGACCATATTTGGGTGTAAGTAAACCCCATATTTGGGTTGTATTGTTCTTCCCAACTGGTTCCCAGTCTCTCACTCCTTGCTAGAGAGCAAATGACCAAAATGGCGTCCACGCAGCTCGCTGTTAAAATTTTCAATGTGGTCATTCATCCCTTTACCGATAAATACACCTTTAGGGAACTATAAATCGAAAGAGAATACCCTACAGAATATTCGACCGCCGAAAAAATAAACATCAAGGTCTTCAAAGCGATGAAATAATCTTTCGACTTTGGAGTCCTTTAACTAGTTTACGATCGAAGAGAGAGACATGAAAATCAAAACGGACTGTTGACTTCAAATAGAGTTTTCTTGACTTATGAGAATGCTGAAGTCGGGTAAATGCTTCCTTTTAGTGTTGATTGTGTTTATAGTAATTTTTGACCGAGTGATTTATTCCAAATCAAATACCGCTTATATTTTATTTGGCACGCATTTTCGCTCCGCGTATGAATAACATCAATTCAAAGCGGCTCTCACTAAAATTACTGCATGTCGTACACACAAGAAAATAAAGTTGTTTGCTTCTAACGGCAAATGTAATGTTAACTTGAATAAAAATTTTGTCTCCAAATAATCCTTGACCGTTCAAGTTAGCGTAGCAGACATCTGTGTACGTTTTTTAGTGTGTTTAAAAGAGTGCGCGATCGCGAGAATACGCGCGCTGGAAACTACGGCGCCTGCTACGCAGGCTATCAAGCCTGTGTCATTTATGAACACCAGAGAAATAGCCCTTTTATTGCATATTACCTAAAATACAATTTACCATAACAGTGGTCATTTCAAATATAGTTCTATCAAAAACCATTCAATATCTGTTCTTATGAACAAACATGAGTATTTCGCTCGTTGGCACTTACCGATAGGTACATCTGAGTATGTGGTAAAATAAATGAATTTCACTTTGTTGTAAGATACGAAAAATACTAAAATAGCAGCAACCAGTATTCATAATGAACATGTAAACTATACACAAAGGATGCCATTCCTTTTTTGTTGTATTGGGTCTATTTCGAACCTGTTAATTTTATTTTGTTTTGCGTGTACGATTTAAGGTTTTGATACGCTATCGTGTTTCACAAGCACGTTAAGGTAGCCCGCGGGTATTTATGAGGCTGACAGTTCCCTTTTTTAAGCGCGTTTTAAAACGGGAAAACGTGAAGCGATTGCTTAAAGTTTTTAGAATCTGAAAGAATAATGCTTAAATTATATAAATTGATAAATTTTATGGCGATCAAACGCGATTTGTTTAAGTTATGAGCGATTTTCGGAAGCCTTCGTTTTTAATAAAATGCGATTATTTTTAAAATGCCACGGTGAATTTTTCTGTAATTACCCCCAAACGCTGCCAAACAGTTGAAGTTTACTCATAACAACTTACAGGAAAATCCACTCAGTAGATTTCCCATTCTCGTACCTCGAGTCTTCGTCCCTTCTGCGCAGGCTTGAAGAAACGAGCGACTCTCGAAACTTCCGCTGGAGGGCCGATGTTGATTGGTTTTCGAAAGACAATGGAAACCACCGGAAGTAAACCAGATTTCCAATATGGCGGAAAGAACACAAGAGAAGTGGTGAACTCCAAATCTTGTCTGTAGATGGTGCAACGATTTAAGAAAACATTCGATTGATCTTAACAGAACAAAAACCAGTAACGAATCAGTTTTAATTCTACTGGAGAGGCTTAGGAGAAGGTAGATGAATCATAAATTATATTTCGTGCTTTCGAGCCGACAGGCCTACTAGGATCGCAGACTGCACGCGTGAGAGTTTATGTAATCTCTTCGACGGCGAGGCCGTTATAACCTGCTCCATCGGTTGCTGCAACCGAGCTGCTAGAAGAAGGAGTGCCCAAATTACTTGTCCTACCATGGGGAATATTAATCAACTGTAGCCGCGATCCAAAACTGTGGACTGAGATTTTGATTTGATCTTCACAAATTTATTATATATCCAGCGGTAGGTTTCTATGCCGTACCTGGCCGTAGTATTTATTTAAAGTTTTATGGACGTAATTTTATTTACAGAGCGAATGGAATAGAATATTGTTCAATGTTATTTTTAGCATTTGCTGTGTGAACGTACATTTTTCTCTACTACCTTGCAAATCACAATGAAAACTGAGTTTACATAATCAGTTATATAAAATTACTGGATTGGTCAGCTAGCTCGACACTGCCAGGCAGTCAAAATCCTTTAACTTACATTGTAAGTGACCCTCTTGGTAACACCTTTCATAAGGAAACATTAATTCGTTATTTTACCTTTCTTTAAGTTTTGATATTTTGACCATCATTGAAAATGAAAGGACACTATGCCTGACAATCAGTATTTTTGTTTGTGTTGAATTCAAGGGACTAACTGCAGAAAATGTTTAAAAAAATACCTTTGTACCCTGTTGCTTATGACAATGTGATGTTGAAATTCCCAGTACCCTATTTATGATGTTCAATTAGGTTAAAGAACTATACCCTATTGGGTGACACCCCTTGTTAGCTTTATGTGGGGGTATCAAGTATACCCCTCCACTCTGGATCCCCATAGGAGAATGCCTTTTTACTAACACTTCCAGTTTAGTTTCAGAGACCTGAGATACCATTCTTAAGCTACTTATGACTGAGGTCACATAATTTTAGTTTACTCCAAGTTCATGTTCGAATCAGTGGCGAGAGTGCTCATCCTCCACCAATGTTACCCGGGTTCGATTCCCACACCAAGCCTAATATGTGGGTTTGTTGTTGGTTCTGGTCCTTGCTAGCCTGCGAATACAGCCGCCTCTCACACTCTGATCTGCTTGCTGCGTGAGAGGTGGCTGTATATGCAGGCTAGGTCCTTGCTCCAAGGATTTTTCTCTGGGTTCTCGAGTATTCGTTCCTCCACAAAAGAAACCCAACTTTTGCTGCGCTCCGAATGTGGCAAGCGGATCGGAGCGTGATAGTCGGCTGTATTTACAGGCTACAACACTGCTAAATTCCACTTCAATCTGGAATCAGTGGGATTGGAAGAGCCACTATGTAGAAGATTTTTCATTTTCATGTTTTCATATTATTTTTTAATTCCATTCCAAAATTACAAAGATAAATATAAAGCAAAACAAGTAGAAAGAGAAAAATGGAAAAGGGCAAAATATAGCTAGCTAATTTGATGCCCTGGTTAAAATAACAATAATAATATCATAGGTGACAAATTACTCCTTAATTTTGGCGTGAAATTTTAACGTTAATTTGTAATTTCACATGTGAAATTATAAAATTGCCATGGCAACGTAGTTAGCGGCAAGATGGCGTCCAGGATAAAAGATGTTTTAAAGCTTAAACTTTGTATATTTTCGCTTGAATTTCATCTTAGCCAGCTATATTTGAAACTTTTTGTCAACAGCAGAAGGAGTCGAACAAAGGTTTTCTTCAAAGACTAAAAAACTTGCGAACTTAAGCAAAATGTATGCTTTCAACTTTTCACGCTCGGAGTTCGCGATGCAGTATACCAGTCAAAAACCTAAGATTCCAAGCGTAATTTGTCACCTATGATATTAATATGAAATCAAATGTTATACTCGTGAAATTAGGGAAATAATTTCACTTGCATTTTGTCAAAATTCTTATAATTTCCCTCGCCTAAAGGCTCGGGAAATTATTAGAATTTTGACAAAATGCGCGTGAAATTATTTCCTAATTTCACTCGTCACCATTTGATTACCCATACTAATTTACGAAAAAAAAAATTAACTTAACATAGGAGAGGAAGAGGTATGAATTAATTAATACTGAGCAAAATAATACTGGTAGAGTGCTTTTTAAAAATGTTTTCTGGTTGGCAAGTTATGTATAGATAAAGGAGGGTCATTTCAATAGTAACATCCAATAAAAGTGGGGCAAAATTCCCTTATATTTATTGTGGAGAAACCGAGATTTAAATATTGTAAGGATGCACTTCAAGTATCGTAAATTATGTTGCTCAGATACCAGAGATAATGTGTAGAGGATTGCACTGTAAATTCCCATTTTACATGTATGATGCTATTTGGCTTTTTAAAAATGCCTCCACAAGTATTTTTGGAGTGCACAATATTAACTCCTGGTTCAGGGACTGCTGATAAAATACTTCTTTCCATCCCCCCTGGCTCCCAGTACTCACTGCCTCCTGGAAGTACCCTTTTAATGACACATATAAAAACAAACAGCCCAATATCTATAAAGCCCAATCTGATGCCAAAGGCCACACTGGATCTAGAGAAGGCCCCAGGTCCCCTATGGTTAAAAAAAGCCCTAAAGGGCCCAAAATTTCCTCCCCTCTTTTATTATGATTACCTGTGAATCTGCTGTATAAGGCAGATATTTATATAACAAGGTTGCCACAGCTCAGGAGAGGTTTTCAGGATATGATATGGCTGGAAAAATAATGTCTTAGAAAAGTTGGGGAATTTTTATCAGAATTAGAGAAAACTGATATTACAAAGTCTGGGAAATTTATCTTTAGATAAAATCTACATTCAAGCCTAGTGGCTGATCAGGCCAGGGCTTATCCTGGTTTCTGTAGAACAAAGCGACTAAGAATATTTCTTCTACTCCCCTGGATGGGATTCTAATCCATCGCAGGGTTACCTCCAGCAGTAAATTCACTGGTACTCATTTATACACCTGGGTGGAGAAAGCCACTACAAGAGTAAAGTGGCTTGCCCAAGAATACAATGCAGTACCCCGGCCAGTGCTTGATCCTAGACCGCTCAATCTGGAGTCCAGCTCCTTAATTATTAGGCTACCCTGCCACCCTAAATTTATCCTTAGTCAACTTCAATTTTGACAGTTTGACTTGTCAACAACAAATAAAACAAAACAAAAAAGGGAAGAAAAGAAACAGGCTATCTTTGTGATAGGTGGAAAGGATGGCTGTAGGGGATGGTCAGAGGCTGCAATTTTACCTGATTTCTAATTTTTCCTGGTCAGGGAAATTAAGTCTTACCAGGGAATTTGAAAACTACCGGGTATGTCTAAGGTCAAAAGCTAGAGCTGGTCCCAAGGGTGTCCAGCTTGTAACAAAACAATTTAGAAATTTAGTTGAATGGGTGCATCAATGCTTAGTTTGACTCGGCCATGTAGGAGTTAAATCAATAAGAAGTACAATCAATAATATCAAAATAATAAAAATATTATTGAAATTGTCTTTTACAGCAGTTTTCACAGCTTTTTGGACCAAAGTTAAGCCTATTAATGGTTGTACATGTTTCAGTATGCTTGTGGATTTGTTTCCCTATTTAATTAAAACACAAAGTAAGCCCTTTTAATTTAAATAAGACAAACAGTTTTACTGTTGGCAAACTACAAATTAACCACCACTCGTCTGCACTGCTTTGTCAATATAATTATTAGGTTTTCAAACAATCTTACAATTTAATTTATAGAAACAGATTTACAGGATTTCCCAAACAATACAGCTATTAGAAATTGTGATACACAGTATGACCATTAAAAACTATAGCTATCTTTAATATCGCCTGTTAAGGTGGCTCGTACCGGTTTTTCTTGCGTGGGAAGTCTGGTGACTAGCGCGCGCTTCACGCTTCATGCCCACGAGTCACGCGCGAGATTTGAAAAGGAAAACAAACATGGCGGCCGAGTGCGAGGTTGCTTTTCTTCATTTTAAGAAAGAAATTCCGCGTTCAACTGAAGTTTTTTCAACAAGAACATTTTAAGTCAACTTAATGTTCGACAGTCAAAATGTTTTCGGATCTCGCTGCTCGAGTTACAAAAGCAAATTCGCATGTGCTACGATCGATCTTGTCGGAGATCGTGACTCAATTCCACTTTTTTCGTTTCAGCTTATTTGAGTTCGCTTTCAAACACATGATTATTCAGACAAAGAAATACTAAACAGTAAGACCTAAGAGGCACAACTGGCGCTAACTGAAACTGGCTAAATCCCATGAAATCCTGAGCCGAAAAGTTTCGCAGACAAAGCGAGGGGAAGTCCACGCGTGTTGCGCGCGTATGTGCCCGCAAAGATCAGCGGTAGTCAGAACTGAGCATGAGTAAATACCAAACTTTTAAAATCGAAATTTTAAAGTGCGCGGAAACGCGCGTGGGAATTATTGAGTTCGCGAAGGCTTTAGCAAGAAAACTAACCCGATGACCCCTATTTTTTATTGCCCTAATATTTTCCTTTTATGTAAAGGAAACGCCAGAAAAAATCTAAAAAAATTCTACGAAAGGAATTTTTAATTACATACAAATTGCTCTTTTTTGCATTTGCAAAAAATCCGCTTCGTAGAATTTTTTTAAAATAATTATACAGTTTCTTTTTCATATGCTTAAAGTTATCACGAGAAAAAAAATGGGGGTCATCGAGTTAGTTTTCAAGATATAAGCACTGGAAGCTGAAAAAGGGTCCAAAAAAATCATTGCCTATCGTTGCCATGGTAACCACTGATGACGTAATTATTGGTATTTTGGATCAACAACACAATGGGTAATGTAATTATACAAAAAAATTGTTACGATCTTTAATTATTTTTTTGGCCATTTTCTTCCAAACGTCGCACAGTCAAAAACCTGAAAACTGGTACGAGCCACCTTAAAATAGCAATCCACATTTTACATACCATGCCAGTAAAAGCAATGTGTTTCGTCCACAATATATGTGCTACAGTTAAACCCTCGTATGATTTAAAAACTTATTCTGCCGTTTTCAGGAGCTCTATATAACAGATATTGTTTCTGTACCAGGGTTTCGAGGTGAGCAAAGATGAGTTGAAAATTCTTCAGGTTCCCCAGTGGCTTTATAGTGTTATAGTGTTGACGAGTTAAAATTTTGTGAAGTCTGCGAGTGACTGCGAACACAATCCAATCCGCAAAAGATGCGGTCATTTGGAAAACAAGAACTTGCCGAAAACGGCTGACAGGACAGGCAAAACATCTCTTTCCAACAGTAATGATCTAAAGGATCTCCAGTTGCTTGCCGTTCAGTAGAATCTCTCCTAAGGTTTTATCTTTCCTCCACTTCAGACGCCATCTTTCTTTTTAGCGGTCAGGCATGCGCAATTCAACCGGAAGTCCGATATTTTCGGACTTCCAATCGGAACATTCCAGGGTCGCTCGTTTCCTGACCGCGGGTCAAAGGGAACGAAGACCCTGGGTACGAGGATGTAGATTTCCTGAACGAGCGACATCTTTATTTTGCCTTTAAAAACTGTTGTGTTATGCGTCTGTCTTGACCGTCGCATAATTTTGATACTTATAATAACCCAGTACCAGCCAGTTTTGAGGCTGATGTCACCTTAATCTTGCGTGTAAAAGTTAAAAAGATCGTGTATATACATAAAATGTTAGCAGTCAATAAAGATGGATGGTTTTCAGCCGAATTTTTGAAAATATCAAACAAATGACGTTATTTCAAATTGCGAAAAATTTGTCGATTTGTTTTGTATTTTTTTAAAGCTGCAAATAGAACAGGATATTGCAAAGGTTTTTGCGTATTTCGTTCATACGGTTTGAAGAAATTTGGTCGCAAAGTCAGATACATTTGCTTTCCAAGTTCTAATCGCTTTGTAAACCTCGCATTTCGAATGAAATTATTCTGTTGTTGTTCGAAGAGAGGTGTTACTTCCAAATTCCGCACGATCTTCTGCCGTCAGGGAATACATGTGGAGGAACGGTAATTGTCATTTTAGTAGTAACTATTTCAGGCTGTGTTATTTCCAAGTGACAGAAGATCATGCGGAATTTAAAAGTAACACCTCTATTCGAAAACAACAGTATAACTTCATTCGAAATGCGGGGTTTACAAAGCGACCAGAACTTGGAAATCAAATGTACCTAAGGCTGCATCATTATGTATCCTACAGGGGGGGGGGGGGGGGGGGGGGGGCAGAGGATTTTAGGGGGGGTTCTCAAATTTTTAGAGCAAAAAAAGGGGGGATATGAAAATTGTTTAAATATCTCCTGGGGGGATGCTTATTTTTTGTAAGTTTTTTGTCTAGCTTTTGTAATAGTTTTAAAAAGTGAAAAAAGAAATGATAAGTACAGCAGCTTCTTTCAAGAATTGTAGGCAACAAGGGTACCTCTATTATTCTGAGAGACTATAATACCTATTTTGAAGTTTTTAAAGTAGTGTGCCTGGCCTGTAGATGTAATGTTTCGATACAGTATAGAAAGTAAAACAGCTAAAATGGAACCATTTAATGCAACCTCAGAAAAATGATAAGATAAGAAGAATAATGGCACATGTCGCACTTGAGAGGAATGATGCTGAATGGCCGGAAAACGAGGGTAAAGAGGATGGCAACAGCGGAGATGAATCCGTGGATGAGTGTGATAGTGAGAGTGATGATGATGACGAGGTTGTTGCTTTTGTCAACGAGAGTGACAGTGAAACGCAGGTTTCTGTCAATACTCCTGGTAGTACTGGTGCTGAACACGAGCTGGCAGGCTATCTATACCTAATTCGCGCTACTTAGACTGGCTCGCATAGGTATGACATAAACAGTCAAAGCACTCTCGATGTTCTTATTAAACATGTCTCTTGAAATTTCAAACATATGTAGTGTACTATTACCTTATTCTTACTAATTTTCGCGTGTACTTAATTTCGCGAAAATTTGGGAGCCGAATTTCGCGAGTATTAATTTTCGCGATTGCAAGAAAAATTAGAGCAAAAGTGTATTAAATTTCGCGATTTTGTCAGTGTTTTATTGATCAGTCGTTAAAGACTATGGAACTACTGGGAATATACAAAGTTCTGGCTCAATGTAACTACAAGGAACCTTCAAAAGTAAACTTTGTTGACTGTACTAAAGAGGTTTTGGCCAATTTACAAGCTGAAGAACAGTAATCAGAGGAAGGGTGCTTGTCGAAAAACAAGACGGAAAAATACTTCAAGGGTAGAAAGTTGTTAAAATTCTAAACATTTAAAATTTTTATTTACTTTTACTTAACAATAAGGTATTAATTTTCGCGTGTGTAAATTTCGCGAAATATTTTTTTCGCGCATATTTAATTTCGCGATTATTTTGAAATCGCGAAAATTAGTACTCGCAAAAATTAGTAAGACAAAGGTATACAGATATTTATTTTTATATTTGTTGAGAGGGAGGAGGGGGGGGGGTATTCATTTTTCCGCTGATTGCTTGGGGGGATTATGAAAATTTGTATGGGCCTTGGGGGGGATATAAAAAAATGGGCCGCGCTGAAAAAAAATCCTCTGTCCCCCCCTGTAGCATACATAATTCAAACCGTATGAAAGGAACACGCTAAAAATGAGCACAAACCTTTAAAATATCCTGTTCTAGTTGCAGCTTTAAAAAAAAAAAAAACAAATCGACAAATTTTTCGCAATGTGAAATAACGTCATTTGTTTGATATTTTTAAAAATTCGGCTGAAAACCATCCATCTTTATTGACTGCTAACATTTTATGTATATACACGATCTTTTTAACTTTTACACACAAGATTAAGGTGACATCAGCCTCAAAACTGGCTGGTACTGGGTTATTATAAGTATCAAAATTATGCGACGGTCAAGACAGACGCATAACACAACAGTTTTTAAAGGCAAAATAAAGATGTCGCTCGTTCAGGAAATCTACGGAGTGGATTTTCCTGTAAGTTGTTGTGAGTAAACTTCAACTGTTTGGCAGCGTTTTGGGGTAATTATAGAAAAATTCACCGTGGCATTTAAAAAATAATCGCATTTTATTATAAACGAAAGCTTCCGAAAATCGCTCATAACTTAAACAAATCGCGTTTGATCGCTATAAAGCTTATCATTTTATATAATTTAAGGATTTTTCTTTCAGATTCTCAAAAATCTTAGCAATCGCTTCACGTTTTCCCGTTTTAAAACGCGCTTAAAAAAGGGAACTGTCAGCCTCATAAATACCCGCGGGCCACCTTAAAACATCCCGTAAAACATCTTTTATTCCGGACGCCATCTTGCCGCTAACTACGTTGCCAAGGCAATTTTATAATTTCACATGTGAAATTATAAATTGATGTTGAAATTTCGCGCCAAAATTAAGGAGTAATTTGTCTCCTATGATATTAACATGTAAACATGACCAAATGCGCCTAAACCTGACTTTCTTGTGGCACACCTTAAAAATGAACTATCGGTTCTGTATTCAATGGTTCAAGTATTATAAACTTGAAGACTGAAAAAAATGCGAAATTAATTTTTCTGCTGTAAACAGTTCATTAGCCCAACAAATTATCAAGCGATTTCCGAGGTTTTGTCTTATTTGTGTTCTGTAAAATAAGGCGTTGTCAGTGCGAATTGTATTTCGTGAAAATAAAAGGAGCGCGGCTATGTATACGAAACTGTTCACTTCCATTCGCTTGGTGTAAGCTCACGGAATCTCAGGCAGCATTACAATCTAGCAGTTGATACTCTAAGATCCAGCTACAAATATGGCTTACCACACTGACTTATTCGATTTTATACTTTAGAGTAACCAGGGAGTTCTTTGTTGAAAAGTGAATGCCAGCTGTTAGGCCCCTTGTCCTTTTAAAATGTAAAAAAATGTAAATATGCCATTGGGAAAAGTGATTTGAAAACTCCTGTCACAATTGCCAGGACTTCGTGGCGCCAGTGGAGGCCAATGACGCTGCGAAATAGCGCAACCTTGTTGCTCTTAAATCAATCAATAAAATTTATTTTATCTCGGAGCTGATGGGGCTGACTCTTGTCGAAGTTAGACTTCTTTATATTTACTTAATAAAAAAAGACACTTTAAGCTGACGGACAAGAAATTCGTTATCATGATAGAATTTTCACCATAATTAAGACTAGCAAGAAAGAGTGCATGTAAACTGAACGATAGACTTGGGGTCTACTACTACCAAACCGGAAACGAGAAGCGAACAACTTCGAGCAAGTCTAACTGATCGACAATTATTCTTGCATTTCTTAAGTCTTTGGCTAATCTATAGTAAGAAAACTACGCTCAAAGTTCGCAATTTTTAACAGAAGACGGCAAAGTCCAAAAGAGTGGGATGAGTAGGCAGGTCTGTCAGTTGTTACCTGTAAGTCGCACGCTGATAGGCGTGACTAGCCCCTTCGTGTGTAATGTGTGTGTGACTAGTCGAAGGCACTAGTCCCGGGGGGGGGGGGGTACTTGACCTATTTTTGGGTACAGGGGTGCCGCTGGGGGTTTAAAACCCTGACCCTGTTTAGGACAATAACAGCTTAAAATACCTACCTTGTGTAGGACAACACCCCCTATTTTAAGACTCTATTAAGGACAAAGGACAACATCGACAATCATTTATGCTTTTCGACGCATTGGAATTCGAACACCGAAAGCGAAAACAATGTAAAAATACTCGAGGAAAGTCTTGCAGCCATACCCTGTCTAGGACAGGTTCAGGCCCTTTTAAGAACAGATAGGGTTGAAATTATATACCCTGTTCAGGGCCGGAGGAGTCAAAAACCATACCCTATCCATCGGCACGTCCCCGTATAGGCCATATAGGGGAGTTCCCCCCTCCCGGGGGCACAAGTCCCTGCGACTAGTCCCTTCGTGTGTGCTGACCTTAAGACATGGTGGTATTTCTATCACATTACTTCTTCCAGTATTATGTCACTGCTCTTTATTACAATTGTCAGTAGTT
This sequence comes from Oculina patagonica, assembly GCF_052425735.1. Taxonomy (NCBI): domain Eukaryota; kingdom Metazoa; phylum Cnidaria; class Anthozoa; order Scleractinia; family Oculinidae; genus Oculina; species Oculina patagonica. The sequence goes on along the minus strand of NC_135761.1, from coordinate 55,529,326 downwards.
TACTTGCTACAAAAATATTTGGACTCAAAAATAACTTCTGTTAAAAAATAATCAATATCACCTTCTGCACATTTGATGTTGAGTTACAATGCTTTGGATCAGAAAATCTAGTTCATAGTCCTAACCACATAGAGTAGTCGCAAGCACATTTTTTATCAACTGCGTCAAGCAATCGCTTGGCAAATTACTGGCTCTTGATCACTAAAAAATTAACATTAAAATTTACTAAAATTTACCATTACATCTCTAGGTAAGGTCATGTCCATGTTCATTTTTTTAATTTTTGTTTATTTTCTGCTGTTGGAATCCATCATGGCGGATTTTAGCGTTGCTTCTTTATCTTCTTGCATTTGTCGTGTTTTGTACGCTCCTGGACTTTCTTCAGTAGGTGTTGGCTTGCGTGACGCACGTAACTGGATTCATCAAGGAGATATTCCCCCTTCTCTGTCACGGACCCAGCAATGACAACAACCTTTCTCAAGCCCAGCTCTTTGCAGAAGCAGCTAATGGAAAGCAAAAGACAAACAAAACGTTTGGAAGACCATTCAAATAGCATCCCAGGTCTCCTTAAGTTGTTACTTGAGGTTGCCACGCAGGCAAACTGGCGTGACAACAGGAATATCGTATGCAAGGGGAACTAGGGATGAAGGGGGGACTAGGGATGGAGGGGGAACTAGGGATGAAGGGGGAACTAGGGATGAGGGGGGAAGTAGAGATGGAGGGGGAACTAGGGATGAAGTGGGAACTAGGGATGGAGGGGGAACTAGGGATGAAGGGGGAACTAGGGATGAAGGGGGAACTAGGGATGGAGGGGGAACTAGAGATGGAGGGGGAACTAGAGATGAAGGGGGAACTAGAGATGAAGGGGGAACTAGGGATGGAGGGGGAACTAGAGATGGAGGGGGAACTAGAGATGGAGGGGGAACTAGAGATGAAGGGGGAACTAGAGATGAAGGGGGAACTAGGGATGAAGGGGGAACTAGAGATGAAGGGGGAACTAGAGATGAAGGGGGAACTAGGGATGGAGGGGGGACTAGAGATGAAGGGGGAACTAGGGATGAGGGGGGAAGTAGGGATGAAGGGGGAACTAGAGATGAAGGGGGAACTAGAGATGAAGGGGGAACTAGGGATGACGGGGGAACTAGAGATGGAGGGGGAACTAGAGATGAAGGGGGAACTAGGGATGAAGGGGGAACTAGAGATGAAGGGGGAACTAGAGATGGAGGGGGAACTAGAGATGAAGGGGGAACTAGGGATGAAGGGGGAACTAGAGATGAAGGGGGAACTAGGGTTGGAGGGGGAACTAGAGATGAAGGGGGAACTAGGGATGAAGGGGGAACTAGAGATGAAGGGGGAACTAGGGATGGAGGGGGAACTAGAGATGAAGGGGGAACTAGGGATGAGGGGGGAAGTAGGGATGAAGGGGGAACTAGAGATGAAGGGGAAACTAGGGATGAAGGGGGAACTAGAGATGAAGGGGGAACTAGGGATGAAGGGGGAACTAGGGATGAAGGGGGAACTAGAGATGAAGGGGGAACTAGGGATGAAGGGGGAACTAGGGATGAAGGGGGAACTAGGGACGAAGGGGGAACTAGGGATGAAGGGGGGAACTAGGGATGGAGGGGGAACTAGGGATGAAGGGGGAACTAGGGATGAGGGGGGAAGTAGAGATGGAGGGGGAACTAGGGATGAAGGGGGAACTAGGGATGAAGGGGGGAACTAGTGATGAGGGGGGAACTAGAGATGAAGGGGGAACTAGGGATGGAGGGGGAACTAGGGATGGAGGGGGAACTAGGGATGGAGGGGGACTAGGGATGAGGGGGAAGTAGGGATGGAGGGGGGACTAGGGATGGAGGGGAAAAAGTTCACGAACTCTTGCCAAAGCCAGCCAACCCCACCCCTGCTCCCGAAAAAAATGTTCAGAGATGTTCAGTGAAGTGCAGCTTAGTATCGGGTCATTTTCTTGAGCAACGTCACTTCCTCTCGCGTGCATAACGCTGAACCTGACAATCGGCCGGGGTGGGGAGGGGGCAGGGGGGCGCTGGGGAGTAGCGCTCCAATTTGCTACAAAACACCGGGCTGAAGCGTCGGGCTGTTGAGTTGCGATATTCGATGAGGGAGTCTTACCTGTTCAAATTTTCAACAAAGTTGATTTTGATCATTTTGTTTTGCAGTGAATCAGATCCCTTGAACACTCCCGACACCAGCACCATTAAGCTAGAAGAGTCAGTATCTTCACTGCTTTCGATCTTGTCCAGTGTCCCTTCGATAACTGTGAAAAAGTACCAGGAAGCAAGTTAGTCTTAGATCGCGAGGTCTATCATTCATACGGTCTTCTTCCTAAATTGAATATACTGTGAAGTGAAAAACACCCTGAAAGATAGCGCGCACTGAAAAGCCGTACTGGCCTTAGGCCTTCGTTACTGTACTTACCGAAATCACTTCCACAGAAGTGAGTGAAGAGGTTCGAGCGAGCAGGACAAGACATGCACTTCCTTCTTTTTGACGCTGTAAAAAAGGCAAAAACAAGACAAACAAGAATTGATAAATTACAGATGCCATACATTCATGGGCAGGGCATACTGTTATAAAACCGAAAAAAAATCTCCCAAAACGAAACAGAAAACCTTCAGATAAACCCTTTCTCTAGGATATAGGCTCCCAAAGAATGACAAAATTCTTTCCGATCGTGTCTTTACGGAATTTTAAGGTATGCCGTATGATATATAAGCCGCAAATAAACGTATGTTTCCTGCTAAACGAAAACTACGCTGTGGCAAAGTAACCTAAAAAGTACACGGAGACAGCAAGATTGCATTTGTTATGCTTTCTTGGTAGCGAGATAATTTTCCCACTTGCACTCTCTTTTTTTTCTTCACGCTTGGCGGCCAAGGAAAAGGTGAAATTCACGTAGTAACGATCACTTCTCTGGATCATAGCGATGTCATTATTTGATGAAGTAACTTTTCACATTGCAGTTTTTATGTACAAATTTAAAAAACAACTTCTCCCTTCTAATTTTAATGTTTTTTTTTCACTTCGGCAAAAGAAACTCATGGTTACAATACAAGATTTTCCTCTAGAATGACTTATGCTTTAAACAAAACCAGAACAAATTATGTTACAAGCTATTAACTGAACCTTTCATATTTATAATTATAGATTTAACTCTGCTTGTTAACCTGTCCGTATACTTCATTTTCCATCTTTTTTTCCATTAATGTTTCTTTAAGCCTACTTAGTTTTGTTTTTGTGTGTTTGTGTGTTGTATAGTTTGCTATGTAAATGTTAAGTATACCTGACCTTTTTATAAATTATTGTAATAAAAACTAAGTATGGCTGCCCAATCTTGTTAGCCAATCGTGGTTATTCTGGGCAGCCATGCACTTTACTTTATTTCTTTTATTATTGTATTGTTAATTTAATTGAATGTAAAGGGTGCAAATAAAGTTGTTGTTGTTGTTGTTACAGCAATTTGCCATTGCAATGAAAAACAAATAGAAAAACTGACTGCTAACTCACCACACTTTGCAGGTCCGCCAACAACGTCGATTGGTGTCTCGGTAAGGCAGGAGTATGACTTCAACACACACTCATTGGAGTAGTTCTTTCCATCAGAGCCACAGACAGGATCATAAATGAATGGGCATGCTGTGTTGCAATCACACACAGCCTCGCCATTATCAGCCACTCGACAAACGCCGTGAAAATCGCACTTCACTAGCTGGCAGGGATCGTCGGAGCTTGGGGTCTCAGCTGCAAAGAAAAAAAAAATCAATCATTCATTCAACAAACAATCAATCATTATACATTTAAACATCAGTCAGTCAGTCAGTCAGTCCTTACCGGATAACTTTTAAAAAGTCAAGAAAGAAGTAACCAGTATCTTTGCTCGTTTTACGTAAATGTCACTGCTTTATAAAACAAAAAATCATTGACAAAACAAAGTATTAGCTTGCGTGTGATGGCTCCCATTTTACGCGTGAGGAATCACTAGACGTCGTCGTCTGCACGCAGGCATATAGCTTCAGTTTGTCTCTTTTCAGTCCTTTTCGAACGAAGTTTCGCTTTTTTACAAGCGTGACAGGTAAAACAAAACAACTGTTAAACAATTACGTAGACTGACTATATACGAATTTTTGCAATAAGGGGGCTTGATTTCCTCTCAGTTGCTGTGGTAAAAAATTTCTGCTGGGAATTAAAGGTAGCGCATTGTGGTTTATTTTGACCTTTGTGCATGTTTTCACTAGTGAGAATACGATTCTCCCATATCTTAGTGCATCTGGGTCTATTTGGGCTTTGTGTGTAGGTGGAGCTGGTGAGATTATATTACAAGGTAATCCGATTTCATTGCACTGTCATTCATATTTCATTTTTGGAATGCATATTGAGCAAATCACACTGACGAATTTATTTTTCCTTCTGTACTGCTCGCTTTAACCGTTTCAAATGTAAGGCGCGAAGGTCAACTCTGCATGTGACCTAGCCTGTTGCACGCTCTCGGTACTTGGGTAGAGCGAAAACACAGGCGAGCGAGGAAAAAGCAAGCCTGGAACAGGCTATGTGTGACCTGCATATGCAGAGTAACTTACGTATTCATCACAGAACAAGCTCCTAAGGTAAAATCAAAGTGGCTATGTGCCAATGCACTCGGAAAATTAATTACCGTATTTATTTGGCTATAACCGACTTCGGCTATAAGTCGAGACCCTAAACTTTTGGCTGTTAGAACCAGTTAGACTCTAACGAAAATAAAAACCAAAACACTCGGCTATATAAAGCCGAGACCCGATATTCTCTTCAAAATATTAAAGAAATAAACGTGCAGCGAATCAACATATTCATCAAATCACAATTATGTTATTGAAAACAACAAATCACAGATAAAAAATGAATGTAATGTGATCTGAGTGATCTGCTGAAAATATATCTTAATAAATAAAACCGTACCACGCAAGACGAAAAATTCATCCGAGTTCAGAATCCCATCTCACACAATCACACGTTCTTTTGAAGAAATAGCGGCAATCATCATGCCAAAAGCTAATCGTTTTCAAACAACTAACTAAACCTTCAAATTGAAAGTTGTTGCTGAGATAGAGACCATTCAGAACAACTGCAAAATCGCCAGAGAATACGGGATGATTCAGTGAATCCTCAGTTCGTCGCTACGTCGCTAGTCAACAATCAAGCGAGCCTGGTGAACTTAAAATGTCATCAAAACGAAACACGATGAGCCGTTATTTGTCAAACTCTTCTGAAGTGGTTTCTTTTAGCAGAGAAGTCGTGGTATTATAAGTTTTCGGGTTTAAACCAAAATATTACTAACCTCGTTCCCAGGGCTTTTTCCTTGGTAATTTGGAACGGGCGGGAAAAGTTCGAAATTACCAAGGAAAAAGCCCTGGGAACGAAGTTGAAATATTACATCTAGCCGATTTCTGTCAGATCGTGTTGCAATGTGTACCGAGCTCGTGGGAACGACCGCTTCTGATTGGCCAGCTTTCTGGTGTCACCATAACAAGTCTAAACAAAGATACCTTCTTCTCTTGAAGAGTCACTGTGATTAGAGGAGTCGGTGATTAATTATTCAACTAAAATTTAGTTGCAGAATTCTGCAACTAAATTTTAAGGCGAAGTAACAGAAATAGTCATGGGCAGAAATTGTAGGAAAGATTGTGAGAAAATTGTTCAAGACATGCGGGATTTTGAATGCTCTCAACAGTACAAAAGATGATTACATCGATATCTACGCCGACAAAATAATATTCCAGAGCGAGCTGACGAGCCGACGATATACGTCCATGGACGACGAGTTCGAGCCTAAAGAGTGAAGAAAAGACGACTAAAGACTTCATTCAAAAGTTACTACAAACCAAATGGCTTTTTTAGGAGCCACCACTTAAATAAAAGTTTTAATGACCAACAATGAATTGCGTACGCTCATTAATTTTTGTTTGTTAATAATCTTTACAATAAAAATTTGCGATAATACATTACCTAAAAACATTATAAACTCCGTTTAAAAAATTTCTAAAAAGACCACGACGTTTCGACGTTGACTTAACGTCATTATCAAGCAAAGAAAATATGTGATTAAATGTATAAATACTAAAAAATAGACAATAGAGATTAATTAATAAAAGTTGTGAAGTGAAAAATGTTCAATGTCAAACAAAGAGTTTAGCACTAAACATTGACATTGAACATTTTTCACTTCACAACTTTTATTAATTAATCTCTATTGTCTATTTTTTAGTATTTATACATTTTATCACATATTTTCTTTGCTTGATAATGACGTTAAGTCAACGTCGAAACGTCGTGGTCTTTTTAGAAATTTTTTAAACGGAGTTTATAATGTTTTTAGGTAATGTATTATCGCAAATTTTTATTGTAAAGTGTTTTACTAAATCACTACTTATACTTGTTAATAATCACACGGCTTATAGATGAATATTTCATTAAATAAATATGGTATGATCACGAAACAAGAATAAAAACACAAACTTTTACGTACAACGATTTGCCAAAAGAACTCATTTTGAACTTTCCACACTTTCAGTTCACTCCACTTAGGTCATAACATCCGAAAAAAGACAAAAAAATTCAAGAATAAAGCAAGATTTGCGTCTGTAAGTCTTCTGCGCATGCGTTCAGCCCATACATCCGTGAGCGTAGAAAGATAGCACCAAAAAGAGAGCAGTAGGTTTTCAGAAACAAATATAGCCTCAGTGTACTTCATTTAAAATAACGTAGATGTACTACGAGTTTTACCCAGTGCCGGATACAGTCATGTGCACCCCCCTGCCCCTTCACAAAAATAATTAATTAATTAATTCAATTAACAGGAAACAAGGGAAGGAGTGAAGGAGTGAAGGGGGGAAGGAGTGAAATTGGCTCTCTCACCAAAACTTTGGAATTTTCCGAGTTAAAAAACGAGAAATAAATTATTCATTTAATATCATTAAGGATAATAATTCCATGACACGATTTCACACGGATCGTACTGTTCCCAAATTTGTCAAATTTCTCGCGCGTTCGGATGACAGTTAAATTAATTTATGCAAAGAGGAGCGCTTTGCTTCAGCGTTGTTTTGTAGACGCTACTCTATATTCTGCTTTCGTTTTAGACCACAGGGTCCTTGTTTTAGACCACAGGGTTTTCGTTTTAGACCGCAGGGTCTTTGGCCTTGGGTCTTCGTTTTCGACACATCCGCTGACAAAAGCAAAATTCAAATTGTGCGTGCGTAAATCATTTAAGCTTAACGTTTCTTCGTACTCACCCACAACAGTTAGTTTCACTTTATCAGTATGGGACAGTAGTCCCACTGCACCATAAAACACTTGACAGAAAAATGTCACAGAGTCTTCCATTTTAACTTGATTGATTTTAAAACTTGCTCGCCTGTTGGGAACTATCTCAACTCTGTCGCGAATCCACTCGAGCGATGTATGCAGGTTATTTAGCACGGAGGTTCCGTCTTTTTTCTTGATATAAATTGCAGTTTTTTGATCGTTGATGACAACTCCGAACCGAATTTCTTGCACATCTTCCACGTCGTAGTCCCAATCAAATTGAACATTCTCCCCAACGAATACTTCCTTGTCTTTTGGCCGTTTAGTGAAATTGTTCGTGCGTGAATCAGTCAAGTTTAACGTTTCTTTGTACCCTCCCACGACAGTTAGTTTCACTTTATCAGTATGGGACAGTAGTCCCACTGCACCATAAAACACTTGACAGAAAAATGTCACCGAGTCTTCCATTTTAACTTGATTGATTTTAAAACTTGCTCGCCTGTTGGGAACTATCTCAACTCTGTCGCGAATCCACTCGACCGATGTATGCAGGTTATTTAGCACGGAGGTTCCGTCTTTTTTCTTGATATAAATAGCAGTTTTTTGATCGTTGATGACAACTCCGAACCGAATTTCTTGCATATCTTCCACAACGTAGTCCCAATCAAATTGAACATTCTCCCCAACGAATACTTTCTTGTCTTTCGGTTTAGTGGAGAAGTAGCTTTGGTCTTCGCTTGCAGCCAACACTATTAACCAAAAAACGAAAAAGTAACGTTCAGTCACAAGCTCTAAATGTTTTGGTTGACAGTTCAACATTTGACTTACCGAATAAAGTCCCGAAAAAGAGGCAAACTGCCTTAAAATGAGTGAAGACAATAGAATTCATAGTAAGTTGTCACAGCACGCAAGAAACAACAAACTACCACGCAGGCGACGGACGGTATGGCTGTGCTTTTTTTTTTTACACTCAAATTCGTTTTCTTTTTTTTCTTCCAGTGAGCTTAGATATAAAAGATGACTACGTTAATTTTTGGAATTCTTTAGAACGCTTTCACAACTCGTGTCTATTTGTGAATCAAACAAATGACTCGTGGCTCGCCCGTAATAACATGAGTCACGTGACTCTGACCGCGGTCCTGACGCGTTTTTTTGCTGCGGGGAAAATTTAGCGGGTTTTGATTTCCCCTCAAAATAGGCGCAACCTTTGAGTCTGGACAGAGAAAAAAAGCCGATCAAAAAAGCAAATGGAAAAAAGATATCTGCATATAAAAGAGGCTAGTCCCTATTGGCAATATTAACACATTGATAATTATGTCACTAGGCGTTTCATTTGCCTTCAGCGACAAAATAAAAATTCAATGCATCTTTAAAATCGAAAAGCTCTTTACGAGGTGCGAAAGGGGCTTATCGCATTGCGTAATTTAGAATTTAAAGGGAAGTAGATAAAGATTTCGGATTTGTCTTCGACACGTACATCTGAAAAAGGATTTCATAGTAAATATAACTGTTAATAGCCTACTCAACATAAAACGTCTTTTGGTTAGCGTACACATAAAGCAGGCAATACCTATCTATTTAATAGTCATACTATTTTTATTACATTATTAATGACCGTATTTCTGTTCCTTTGAAACCATACAGTCTTTTAGCAAATAAAGTTTTAAGTTAAGAAAGGGCCTGATGTTTTGTGATAAAGTGCTTTGCGACAGAAACTTGTCATGTTATGACAGTTTTCTGCCAATTAAAATGAAGTCATACACTGCTTGTGATCAAGGTCTCGAAATTCATTCATTTTAATCCTCTCTAATCCTAATCCTCTCTTAATCCTCGCTTTTTATGAATCTTTCAGTGGAATTTCTCTTCTTTTTTTTATTATCACCCGTTGGCCCCTACAAATGATATACCGTATTTATTCGATTAAGCGCCCAACCTCGAATAAGCGCCCACCTCGAATAAGCGCCCACCCCTCACCCTTCAAGAAACTGAAGTGCACAAGAGGAGTATTGATTATTGAAAGTGACTAAGTACTACTAAGAAGACTTCCCTCATGACCGAGTTTTCTTACTATTTTTTTAAAAACTTTCAACGAACAGTCAAAATTTTGCTTTGTTTTGTTACAAAAATAGACTTCTTTTTGTTGAAAATCGCGAAAATTTAATAAGCGCCCACCTGGAATAAGCGCCCACTCTCAAGGTCCAAAAATTTAATAAGCGCCCAGGGCGCTTAATCGAATAAATACGGTATTTAAAGGTTACCGAAAAAAAATCTCTTATACTGCAAGAAATACAAAGAACATGCTTACTACAATGCCAACTAGAAATTGGCCGAGGAAATACTTGTGGTCGATATATGAAAGAATTACATTGTTTTAATTCTAGAGCGGTTTTCACTTTCAAGAGTGTCGAAAGTTAATTGCGTTTGCTTTGGTTTTGCATTGCTACGCTTAGTGATTGGCTTAAAAATTTCGCGCCACTTTCTCAGCCAATCAGACTAAAACCAAAACCAATCGTGACTCGCTCGCGCACGTTTTCCCGCGCTTCGTGCCGGCTACATGTATTTGCTTCGACTTTTGATTGGTTCACTGGATTGTCTGTGTCCTTTGCGATTGGCCAGAGTAATAACTTTGGCTTTGAAAACTGCTCTATCTTGTTGTTAGTGCTATTAAAAAAGACAAAAGATTTCGATAAGCAACAGTCAGTGTCAGTCAAGGTGGATTGAGCAATGACCGGTTTTCTGTCTGTAATGTAAAAAGTCAAGAAACAAGTGACCAAAGAGGAAATGATTATCTAGGGAATAATTATCGTCTGAAGGTTCGACAAGTTAATTTTTCACCGTGAAGCAATGAGCGCAAAGCAGGACCCTAAAACGTTGCCCTGCACCTCATACATTTTCCATTTTAAAACCAGCATTAAACCAAACTTTTAAATATCAGTTGTCTTAATTTCTGAATCACACCTAGAGCAGTTTTCAATTGAGTGTCGTAAAACCAAAACCATAGTATAAATCAGGGGGGGGGGGGGGGGGGGGAAGAAACGAGGTCTGGGACCGAGTAGCGATGCTCTCACAACTTGCAAAGCGATCAATTCACAATGTAGTCAGCGGTTTTTGGACGATGATGCAACAGGCAATCTTTTCCCGCGAAATGGAAGCTGCTATGTCGTGGAATCACTTATTGTCAAGGGGTTCAATTCTCTTAACTAAAAATCTAAAAGCAGCGTGTTTAAATCCGAAAATTTCGTCATCGTCGTGTAGTTTTAAGAACGCAGAATTTTGTGATGCCGTGCTACTTTTCAGTGCTGAAATGCAAATGTTTGTGCCACGATTTTCAACTGGCCCACATGGGGATTGTAAATGAAGTAAAACAAAGAAAGACCAAGTCAACAAACAATCTCAAACAATAGAGCAAGAACAATAGCTCCGACCAGCGCGGGAATATTCGATCGTCACGTTTTCATTACCATTCCCGTGATGGTTTTATTTCATAACAAACACCACATATTGACACCAAGAACCTTTCCGGAGAAATTTTCGCTGCTTTAAAGTCAAAACTTAGAAAGTCTTTTTTATTACTCACTGGTCCCATGTTTTTGTTTTGGCAAGTTCACAAAGAAAGGAGCTGCTCATGCGCCTTAGAGACATCCGCTGACTACCGCCCCGATGATTGCTTTGCAAGTTGTGAGAGCATCGCTCAGATTTCATATAAGAGAATGTATGGGAAGTTGCTTCCCCCCCCCCCCCCTGGTTTAAATTACTCTGGCCAATCACAAAGGCCACAGACAATCCAGTGAACCAATCGAAACTCGAAGCAAATACATGTAGCTGACGCAAAGCGCGGGAAAACGTGCGCGAGCGAGTCACGATTGGTTTTGGTTTTAGTTCTGATTGGCTGAGAAAGTGGCGCGAGACTTTTAAGCCAATCACTAAGCGTAGTAATGCAAAACCAAAGCAAACGCAATTAACTTTCGACACTCAAGTGAAAACCGCTCTATATCACCATGCTCTTTTGATTTCTGGACCCTATTTCTTACTGGCTCCACTATCGTTTTGTGTCAGTTGTTTGTTATGTTGAAAAAGCGGTGGCCTAAAGCATCTTGCAATGCATCCCTATCCCAGTTTTGAGTTGAAGACAGAGTGATTCCATGTTTAGAGTTAAAAACAGTTCGAAGGATCCTGCGAAGGTCGTGGAACACCTGCACAATTTTTCGCTAACAGAACAGGCAGGCATTGCCAAGAAAAAAAATGTTTTCGTCCTTAGCAAAGTGAAAACAAATAGTAAACATAAATTCGGTCAACTATTTTCTCGTTATGGTATTTTCCTTAGAATAAGATCGTGTTTTTGGTCATTAACTGTAACTGCAAGAAAAACTCGTAAGCCATACATATTGCGAACCTAACTTGAAACTGAAAGGGACTTGTTATGTCAATGATGATGCCGATGACAAAGAGGTCATGACAATGTTTAGAACAAGCAAACAAAATTCCAACCTTTGCACTCGTTTTCGCAGTCGTCAATGGTTTGGAAACGATTATCATTTCCTCTGCATCCTCCATAAATGAACTCTTCGCACGCCTTGGAGGTGGCGTTGTAAAAGTAACTTGGCATATAAGCTTCACACGGTCCACCATCAGGGCGGAGTTCACACACTTGAGAAAGAGTACAGTCAATTATGCTTCTACACATACAGTAGTTAGAACTAGTTAACTTTTTTGAGTTAACTAGTCTTCTACCAAGTGCCACGCAACCCATGAACATTTTCTTCTGTTCAAATTGTAATTTAGGCTTAGGATTACACGTTATTATGGCATTGGGGAAGCGGGTATGCCACAGACCGCAGTCATCTGTAAACTTGGTGACATTTTTGCCGTTTACGAGGGTTTCCACAGGTTCTCTGGCCTTCTTCTAGTTCTATCCAGATAGAGGACCAGCATGAACATCAGTTGCGACCGTGTTCCCAATCCTCTTTTCTTTCTTGGTTAATTATGACGCCTGTAGAACGTTCCACCTTAGGCTAACTTTTTTTTCAGATTTTATTCGATTTGAAGATAATTTTGTAGGTCGCCAAAAATGGTTACTGTATCGTGAATCAAAAAGGAAGTACGGCCTTTTTGAATTTGAAGGCTAGTGTTAAAACAAGTAGGAGATCATCCTAGTTTCTTTAGCATAAAGCAGCTAGAAGTGTTGCTACTCCCCCTGGAGTTCAGGTAGAGAGAGGCATTGAGAGAGTAAAGTGTCTTGCCCAGGAATATGACACAGCATCCCGGCCAGGGTTCAACCCCGAACCGCCTCCTTTTACACATAATAACACACGTCCTTAAAAGCTTCAGCTAAATGCTAATATTTTAAGATAAGAATCACTGATTACTAACCTTTGCATTCTCCTGAATGTAATATTTCCAAAGATTTTCCACTCTCACACTCAGCCACTTCCAGTTCACATTTGTTAGCATACGTAACACCATCCGAGCCACAGTAAGGGTCATACTCTCGAGTACATATTTTGTCACACTCGCAAACAGCCTTGCTGTCCTTTACCACACACTTTTGGCGCTTGTGATTGCAGATAACGCCCTTACACGGGTTTGGACTCAAACCTGACGGTAAAACAAATTGACAGAGGGTAAGATCAAAAGATAAACAGTATTCTTTATGACTTAAGCCTTAATAGTCTTTCGGACGTATCAACAATTTGACTTTCAAAATGTATATGCACTTAAAAGCTATGCAAACAAACTTCTTTTACCACACTTTCAATACCGACACAACGACCATAAATGTGTAAGAAACTACTTGTATTACAATGACTCCAGGCTATACCTACGAAAACTAAAAGCTACATCCAACAATGGGTGGGTAGAAAAAAGGTGGCTATGTCGGACAGTAACAAAAGGAACTTCCCACACAACAGTACAAGACCCTGCCCCCCTCCTATCCCCTCTCTCTCCCCACTCCCTCCCCCCGAAAAAAAAAACAATCAAGGAGCAAGTGATGTGTAAGAAAAACTTTTTTTACTTAGTCTAGTCCCAGCTGTAAAAAACTGTAAAAAACTGTACTGACCTTGGAAGCCTTAATGAAATAGTTTGAGTGAGACATGTTAAGTAAGATGTTCAAGTGCCGGAAAGAAATAATGGCATATGTCAAGCTTGGTAGAAATATCAGACAGATGTTAAAGTCAGTGCCACAAGCTACTCAGAAAAAAAAAAAATTCCGAGTTATCTGTCTTCTCTTAACAGCAGTCAAATCTATAACCTTGCATACGCCGATCAGACACTCTACGAGTACGCTACAGGGGACACGGGGGAGCTGTTTCCCTGCATCATACTTCTGGGATAAATCTTGTCGAAAAGTGGGAAGATAGGTAGGTAAAGTCTGTGTTTGAGCCTAGTGGCCGTTAAAGGCCGGAGCTTATCCTGGTTTCTGTAGCATAAAGCGACTAGGAGTATCTCTACTCCCCCCTGGATGGGATGCTAGTCCATTGTGGGGTTACCCCCCCCCCCCCCCCACACCAGCATTAGTTCGCGGTACATTTATACACCTGGGTGGTGAGAGGCGGGCACTATGAGAGTTAAGTGCCTTGCCCAAGAACACAACACCCGTGGGGGTACTCCCATAAATTTCGGATAGGGGTGTGCCGCGAAGGTTCTTAAACCCTGACCCTATTTAGGGATAAAGAAAGGGAAAATTGATACCCTTTTTAAGGCCCAAAACCGAAAAATGACACCCTATTTAAGGGGAGGAGAAGCGTTCCGTGACTACCCAAATAACGTTTAGCTGAGCGTTTATTTTAGCTAATAGAATAATTTAGGTACCCTATCTAAGGATCACACCGGGAACACATTGCCAAAAGGAGCAAAAATGATACCCTATTTAAGGACCTCAAAAACCATACCCTATCGGGCGGCACATACCTATATAGGCCACATATTGTGTCCCCCCGCCCGGGACACAACACAATGGCCAGGACTAGGCTCAAACCCAGACTCGATCCGGTGTCCAGCATGCTAAGGCCACCATGCCTCCCAAAACTGGGAATATGTCAAAAATAAATGATGGTTAGGTATAGGATAGGAGCTGTTGCCATGTACTTACATTCTCCGAGATGCTTAAGCCCCAGTTTAAAATGCTTTGTTAAACAAGCCGCTGTCTCTAGGCCGCACATATTGCCATATGTTTTGCCATCTGTTCCACAGACTGGTCGGTAATCTGCAGTGCAGATGATAGGACACTTGCAAACTGGTAAACCCTCCTCTACTTCACACCTGGTGTGAGGAAACGCACATTCATAGTTCTTGCATGGACCTGTGTTATGGGAAAAAAGAAGTAATTAAAGGCAGCAAATACATTTTTATATTTGTTGCATCCTGATCTATAAACAGCACAACGGTTTCATATAAATTATTACTGTGTGATTGTCTTTTGCTTCGCTTTGTATTCAGTTCTTGCCGTAAAAACACTGAATAAATTGTAAACGTTTCCGTAAACAATTTCAGGCGAAAGTCAGCCCTCGAGTATCCAAGAGTACCTTTGCAAACCACGCTGCATTCTCTTCGCGAAGCGAGTTCTTCTTGGCACGCCCAAGTTTGTTTTGAAATTAAACCACCGAATTCTGCCAGACGTCTTTCTCTCTCACGACCTCTACTGTTGTCCTTTTCATGTAAGGCCCTCGCCGTCTTTTATCCAAAAGGGTTCTTTGGAGAATATCATTTTAAATACGGCGACAAAACAATTCCCAAGAAAGGTTTTCGGGAGCTCAAGAGCTTCCGTAAAGTTAAAGTTAACGAAAACAAAAGGTATGATTTGCTCAGGCCCGAAATTTCGTGCGTTTCGAGAAACACCCGAGATAATTCCCGGGAGTTTAACGGGACCGTTTTCGGGCCCGAGAAGTTTTCGGGACTTTTGAGAGATGCACGTCTGGTGTATTTGGTTATTTTACTCAACACTGACACTTACTGATACACTTGTTCTCGCAGCTCTCGATGGTTTCGAAATTATTTCCATTTCCCTGGCAGCCTCCATAAACAAACTCTTCACACTTCTTAGATGTGGCATTGAAGAAGTAACGTGGAATGTAACCATAACAGGGTCCTCCTTCAGGTGGAAGATCGCACACTGCAAATGGGAGAGAAAAGTTTGACAACTAGTTAAAACTCCTCAGGACCATGTTAAGTGTTTGTATGCCTCTTTGGCGTGTACTTATTTATATTACAACTTTTAAATTAGGGAGCCAGAAATTCAAATTAGTAACTTACTTCTGTTGGAGAACATTTGAAGACAAGCGGGGATGGCGCAGTGGTGAGAGCACTCGCCTCCCACCAATGTGGCCCGGGTTCGATTCCCGGACCCGGCGTCATATGTGGGTTGAGTTTGTTGTTGGTTCTCGTCCTCGCTCCGAGGGTTTTTCTCCGGGTTCTCCGGTTTTCCTCCCTCCGCAAAAATCAACACTACTAAATTCCAATTCGATCTGTTACAGTCCTACGTCTTATACATGAGCCTCTGGCTCGGACACTGAGGGTAACCTCGTCCCGCGTATGGACTTTAAAATTGTATTTACTTTTTTTTTTTTTACAAGCTTCAGTACTACTTTTTTTTGGGAGTGTACCTTTGCTCGTAAAACATGTCCACTTTATAGCAGAGGTTTCTGCTGCCTGCCCAAATTATTGCCAACGTGGGCATATTTTACTGTTGATACTTTCAGGATGATACTTTCACTTTAGTTTTTGGTTTGTTTGTTTTTTTTTTTTTTTTTTTTTTTGGGGGGGGGGGGGGTAGTTTCGTAGGGGATTTTATGTCTCATTGCCGTGCACCTGCATTAGGCCACCACACCTCTCTTTCGCACACAACATCAGACAGTCGAACCTATTTAATTTGGACGCCAAAGGAACAGGAAGGAGTGTCGTATTATGGAGGCCTCTTTATTAGAGGTAGAGTTTAAATGAAGTCTTTTCTCTTTTGGGTCAAGTGAACTATCTAAAATAGGGATGTGTGAATATCAAAAATGTCCGTAAGGAGAAGTTTGATCAACTTTACGAAGCAAGATTGATGCCAGCTTGAGTTCTTACCACAAGCTCCAACATGCTTAAGTCTCAAGGTGTGTAGGTTCTCTGGTTTACAAGCTTCCACCTCTAACTCGCATTTGTTGGTGTAGTTGCGACCATCAGAGCCACAGACCGGAGCGAAATCTGCTGTGCATACCTCAGGACACTGGCATTCTGCTTGTCCGTCCTCATTCACTGTGCAAGCGCTCTTGGGAAACTTGCACTTTTCGCATGGATCTTTGAGAGGAGGCTCTTTATCAAAAATAAGTGGGGACACCCCTGTTAAGAAAGAACATTCATTTTGTGAGTAGCTTAATTAGTTGTTCTGACATTGCACAAAATAATCCTTAGTAACTAAATTGCAGATGTGTTCTTCACATCCACTACAGCCAAAATTGGTACGAGGTACATGATTTGTAGACTACTGTTGAACCTTCCATAAGCGGGCACCCATGGGATAAGAAAGTCTTGTTAGGAGAGGTGTCAGCTTATGGGAGGCTAAAAATGTAGTGTTTTGTAGGTTGGGTCCGTCCACTTATGGGAGGTTTCTACTGACAAAAGTGACAGTTGACAGAAGGTTCGACTGTACTTTGGTACACAGAATTAAGTTACTTACGTGACATGGCCTCGCGTGGTGAGTCAGCATTCGGTTTTGGTAATGGCTTCATGCACAGCTTTCTACAGCCATCATGACAGCACTTCTCACTGACGTCACAGCTTGCATCATCAAAGCAGCTGTCATACTGATCACCGCGGCACATCTGAGGGTCGACAGTAGGACAGTAACCTGGGTTGTCTGCAACGATAGAAATTGACAGACGGTTGTGCACCACAAGCTCATTAGCTAGATGTTTCATGCATAAAGGTGTTATGACCTACTATTCACCCGCCTGATGAAACAGTAGTGTGCAACCATTCAAATGAAAGCTATTCAACGGTACTTGCATGCAGTTCAGCTCTATGCCAAAGAATGTGGTTTTAACTTCCAAATACGTAAATTATCGGATGTTGTGTGATCACTCAAATAAACATAGGCACGCTAAGCGTGCAGGAGTTATTTTTTCAATTTATGGGGTGGCTTGGGGTGAAACTGGGTGATTGTCCTGTTGGGATGGTTTATGCCATGGGTTGAGCCATTTGTGTATGGCGGCCCACGGAGTCACTTTTTTGCACAAAATTTGCTTGCAAACAAAATAACTTTTACGTGCATTAGCAACCGTAACGTGTTACTTTTGTTTGTTACGGAATACTTTTGGATTTTTGCCAAACACTGAAACATGATATTGTTGTTTTTCTCACTTTTGTAACATGAGACCTTTGTTTTTTAAAAACGAACGTAACACGATACCCTTGTTTTTCTCGAAAAAGCCACGTTTCCATACAGACATTGAACGAAAAGTACTATAATAAACGAAGTAATAAACGCATCAAATCAAAAACCACTTTCTTCGGGAAAGTTCTTTAAAGCGCAGTATACCTGGAGTCTTTGTTTCCTGTCAGAACTGTTCAACAAGGATTTTCTTTCATTTACAACCTAAATTCTATTCAACAAACAAGAACTAATTGAAATATCAAACTGTCACGGAATGGCACGCTCTTATTCTGTTTTTGCTATCGATTGTAGTTGCTTTTAACAGCAAAGTTAATACTTGTACCGACCGGTTCATTAAATATTTGAACGAGATGTTTTACAGTTGATTTCAGTTTACTTTGGCCGCCCGCTTTGCGAAGTTTGTTGGGAAATTGGAAACTTTGTTATGAAGTTGCCAATTACGTTGCGAGTTTGCGAATCAAATTGCGAACTTCGATAAGTTCCCAACTTCGGCCCGACTGAACTTTCGAAGTTTTGGTAGTTGAGGAGAAACAAGACATGTTGCTCGAAAGTCATGGCGATTTCTGAACTCGAAGATTTTAGAGCTTGTCAAGGAAAGTTGAAGTAGCTTGAAGTGCAAGACAACGTTTCGCATCAGCGATCACACAAGTGATTTGGCGATAAATAAATTTTATGCAGGTAGAAATTTGGTCAAATTTTAACTTTTTTGTATGAAAACACATATTTAACGATTTCTGTGAGGCATAATCTTCACTGTCTTCAATTTCAAGTCTTCTGCGTTTGTAAACCGGATGAAACTGGATGGTTTATTGATTTTAATCGAAGCCGACGCGACGCGACAGACTTATTTGTTCGAGACAACATGTTTACGGCTCGCTGAACATAAAAGTCTTTTATTTTTTTGACATTTGTTTCCAACAGTTTAGCGTAGCAAAGCCCTTTTTGATAACATAATTATAGAAGGTTTTATTAATTTCGGGCCGAAGTTGGGAACTTTGTATCGAAGCTCACAATTTGATTCACAAACTCGCAACCTATTTGGCAACTTCATAACAAACTTTCCAATTTCCCAACGAACTTCGCAAAGCGGACGGCAAAAGTAATGACAACATTATTCTTCAAATCTGCTTTGTGCAAATGTTATATGTTATTTTTACTACGGTCAGGAAAGCTAGCCTCTCCAAACGTACGCTCGAATAAGACGAATATCAAGTTATTGTTGGGCCTTTTGCTCACGGCGTGTGTGTTGTAAGCAGGCGGGCGTTACGAAAAACGTTTTTAATCCAGGGTTAAATCACAACTCACCGATTCCGCCTCCTTCTAATCTAAAAACTTTAAACGAAATTGCTGACTACGTCAGTTTGCTTCCCCTTTATAAACTACAATTTGATTGGTTCCGATAGTACCTGAAATCTGATTGGTGTGACAAACCCACATACTTCACTGATTACAGGTCCATCGCGCCGACTAAAGAGCTATTTTGAAAAAATAACTCAAAAACTACTGTGCAGTACTTGCACGTGATACTACTACGGTGTATTAAGGCATTAAAGGTGTTACTAGTCTGTACATTTGTGGATGAAAAGCCTAATGTGCGGCCACTCACATGAACGCCACGGTGGTTTTATGTGGCACTGTTCATTACGCTGTACTGAGTACATGGTAGTTTAGTCTTTAAGTGTGTGAATAAAGTCCTAATGTGAAAGTCATAAAGCAGTACATTTGTGTATTGTAAGTTTATTATGCTCTAACGTTAGGTTTGAAAAAAAAAAACTGTCGTGTACGACCATTCAGGCTGTACTATGGCCCTTAGGAGTAAAAGGCTTTAAACAAGGCGCACTCACTGTTACACTTTCCAGGAGACTTGACCTTTATCATCATGCCTTGCTTGCAAGCTGAAACCTTCATCTGACACTCGTTGCTGTACGTTTGTCCGTCAGTTCCACAGACAGGGCTATAGTCAGCTGTGCAAATCTCTGGGCAGGTACACTCTCGCTCTCCAGAGTCAGAAATGCTACAGATGGCATAAGGATCTGGGCAGGGATTCAACTGACAGGCATCGAGGGCTGAGAATTAAAATAATAAAATATGCTCAATAACAAAATTGATACACAGAACGGTGGGGAGGAATGGAATGCATCACTGCAGACTTGATTCATGCCATTTCCCCACTCTGTGAGATATGATATTAAAAATTTCATAATATGACTTAATTCTCCAGAGATTTAGGATTGGTTTAACTTGCACGTCTTTAGTAAAGATTTTGGGTCAAATCTCAAATGTATTGCCTGGCAAAAAACAAACCTGAATTTATACACGCTACCAAAGGGTTGTCCTAAGTTCGACATAATAACACACACTATACAGATTTAACGCACAAAGCAAGGGTAACGATTTGATATGTGGCGTGACTGAAGTGTGACTGATATAAGGTGAAACTGTGTTGAGTGACAAGGCATGAAAGTTCAAAGTAAAACTTACATCCACAGAACTCATTACAATCCTTCTCCGTGTCAAATCTGTTGGCACTTCCTTCACATCCACCGAATCTGAACTCTTCGCACTGCCGTGAGGTGGAATTAAAGAAGAATCTTCTCATGGAAGCACGACAGCGACCTTTTTCCACTGGTAGACTGCAGATCTGTGCAACTATAGAACAAGTGAAAATAGATATCACTTTTAAGTCTGTGATTCAAACTCTAGCGTGTGACCAATCAAATGAAAAATATTGAGCAACACTTTCATGTACTGTTATGAAGGGTGTCCTCAGTGTTTTTGGTTGCTATTGTTTTTTTGATTTTCCAAACAAATATGACACATTGGCCGTTTTCACACTAGAAGTCCTATGACGATTTGTTCGTTTAGTGTGAATTTAAGACGGCTTTGAGATGACTTGTCCGTCTAGACGACCAAGTCGTCCGCAAAAAATCGTCTTCCTAGTCGGCATAATAGACGAACAAATTCAGACGACTTGTACGTCCAACATCGCGTCCATCCCGTTTTCACACTCAGACGATTTGTCCGTGCCTAATGTGAAAACGGCCACTGATACACAGAATTCCTATTTCACCTTACCTGTACATTTTCCATTTCCAATGTAAGTCAGTTTTCCTGCAGGCATACCTCCAGCCGCTAACATACACGCAGTGGCCTCTAACATGCACATGTTGTCATACGTCCGTCCATCTGAAGCACACACTGGATCATGATGAGCAGGGCAATTCTGTCGACATTGGCATGTAGCTTTACCCTTTACGACTTTACACACGGGGTGGGGGTAGCTGCACAGTGTATTTTCACAAGGGTTTGCTGAGGTTGGAAAAGAAAAACCACTGGTTAGAATTAGAACTAGTATTTTCAGCTTGCATTTTAAAACAGATTTAAGGGCATTGCCCTGTATTGCATTGCACAACTTACTGCGCAGAATTTTACGCGTTATTAGCGCGCGCACATAAACAAAATGGTGGCTTTTTTCTCTATGCGGCTTAGTCCGCGAGAAAAATAAATCGTCTTCCGTCAGCGAGTATGGCGACCTCTCAATTTTTTTTTTCAGATTTTGGGAGTAGCGATCAAATTCCTTCATGCAGTAAAACGAAAACAGATCAATTTTTATGTTTGAAAAATAAGTTATTCGCCAGTGTACGCAAGGGAATTAAGGAATTATGTGGTATATTTAAGGTCTTCCTTAAGGCAATCAACCAGTAGGCAAAGTTCTATTTTGGGGCAATGACCTTAACTCTGAAAGAACCTTTACGGTAATAGGAAGACAGCAGAGGGATAACTGGTTATAAATTAGCATGACTTAATATGGTAAGGTTTGTAGTGAATAGGAAACTAATAAATTTGATTTTTGTCCAGAAATTCCAAAGCTGTTTTTTCAGTGTGCATGAAAAAAAAATCATATTTATATCGTTTTAAACACTGACTGAAACCTATACAACCATCATTCACTTGAAATAAAGAACTCGTATTTGTTAAAATTAATTGAGATTTTTTATAGCTATTTGCAAAACAAAAAACATGAACATACGTTCCCTCGATCTCTCAAAAGAAGACGTGCACTTTTTAATACAACCATCAAAACAACACTTCAGTTCTCCAGCGCAGTCCCAATCTGTGGCACATTCTGCAGGTCGTATAATTGCAGGGCAGGGCTTAGGATCAGCCTTTGGGCATTGCCCTAATTTGGCTGGAGCATAGCATTGCTTGGTGCAGTCTCTGCGCAAGCAACATTTCTCGCCATCAGCACATTCTGAGTCATCAGAGCAACCGGTGATAGTTTGACATGTTGGGATTGGATTCAGAACTGGACAGCTGTCTTCAGGTGCTTCTGGAGAAAAAAAAAATCGGTAAAACGTTTAAAATTGTGATTGGCTTAAGAAGACCGAACCCACTGAGCAAGTGTCAACAAAAAACGGAAACAAAAAAACTATTAACAGATGTTGGACAAAATAGTTTTGATTTGAGTCAAGCTTTTCTCCAACATGTTCCAACATCTGAAGAGCGCTATAGAACAGTCCAACATGTTGCGTTATTTAATCGTTGACAATAAGCCTCAGCGATGTTCAATGATGACAATTACTGTTGAAGCTATCCCTTGTCAAATGTGAGATTGGATCCCACTGGTACCACCTGGCATCCACATTTGTCACGCCTCAGGCCCTACAAACTTAAGGTAGGATCCAAGGTGGTAGCCCACAGGGCATAATTAAAAGCCTAAGAAGGGATCCCACAAAGGATCCTGCCTTCAAGAAAGATCTCCAGGGCTAAAAAGATTAACGATAACATTTTGGAATACATTGAAAGAGCCACTGACCTTCCCTGCACTTTCCTGGGTGTTTCAACCCTACATCAGTACCCTTTTTGCACACCAAGGACATCCTCACACACTCTGTGCTGTATGTCTTCCCATCAGTGCCACATACAGGGGCATATTCCCTTGTACATAATCTGTTGCATGAGCATTCGTTCTCACCAGTCTTCTGGTTTTTCACACACTTTGCATAGCGATGGCATGGTGGATCACAAGTTAAATTCAACTCATCTGCAAAACAAAATAGCAAAATTACATGTTAAATAATTGGATTTACTCTTCTTTTTTACCTTTGTCACTTAATAGTTTATCATCATCACTATTATTAATTGTTGCCAACTTTCAGACAACGTTTGTGGTGAGTTTGTTTGAAATGTTCACTCAAAGTGCAAGAAATGCAAGAGGCGGAGTTTTCAAGTTTCAAGTTTGCTCTTTGTTTCCGTCTCCCTCCTCACTGGTCAGTCGAAACAGAAGTCGTCAAAATGTAAAAAAATAGGCAAAATCCTTGTCAAATGGTTATGAATGCAATGCAATGGAATGGTCATGGATGTTGAGACATTTCTACAAAAAAGTGAATAGGCTATTCTTGTGTAGCAGTTACTGCAAAGTGCATCTCCACCACCCCCCCCCCCCTCCCCGAAGATGTAGTCTCCAGTAATTAATTTGTGACTCCTTGTGCACTTAAATCGTCTCCATGTCGAAAGGCATCTGAAATTAAAAGGCCTGGCAAAACGAGGAAACATGTTTCCAGAAACATTTGTAGCGCATGCATGTTTCCCAATATTTCCTAGTTTTGCCGGCCAGGCAGGAAGCAGTTTTAACTTCAATTTTGTTCCAAGAAGCAAAATTTTGCTTCTGCTACATGGCAGAAACATTTCGTATTTCTGCACGGAATGGCAACATGGTAAAACGAGCCTTAACTACACAATTTCTATACTGATCGCAAAGGGAGCATAAAAAAACCTTAAAACCATGCAACAACCAATCAGCGACACTTGACAGATCTCTGTAGAGCTACAACATCAGTATGAAATTTTTCGGCGCTAATCTCAGACACCTCACAAGTGTGGAAAAACTAGAGCCTGCGAAGAGAGACAAAGAGACATGTGTGTCACGACAAAGATAAGTAACACTCACCTACAGAGGGGCACTCCCCTCGTTCCTTAACCGTTACATCAGTGCCTTCTTTACACACCAACAGCTTCATCATGCACTCAGTGCTGTATGTTTTACCATCAGTGCCACATACTGGCGCATATTCTCTTGTACACAGTCTGGTGCAGGTACATTCGTTCTCACCAGTATCATGGTTCTTCACACATTTCCCATAGCGATGGCATGGTGGATCACAGGTTAAACCTCCTGTAAACGACATAACAACATTAAGTGTTCATCTACGGTAACTAACTTCAACATCTTTTGACACTTGCCAAATTTGGCAGTTATATTGAAGAAGAAACATGCTGCAGAAATATCGAGCCACACTATTGACTTAGTTCACTGGTGACCATTTAATACATGGCGAGCAGTGACCTCAAGGTTGCATTAGGCTCATGTGTTCAGACGTCCCTTCTGGCAAGCAGGCGAGCACAGAGGGATGTCTGAAATTCAGGCTACTTAAAAATGTCATTTCACAATGTTCCACGACTCTTGTCAAGCAGCAGGGTGATTAAAATAACAAAAAAAGATAAACTCTGGATCATAATACCTTTCCCTTCTGCTTTGCATTCCCCTCGATGCTTCAGCATGATGTCGTCACGTCCTTGTTCACACACAGACATCATCATCATGCAGACAGTACTGTAAGTTTTTCCATCAGTGCCACATACAGGGGCGTATTCTCGTGTACATATTCTGTTACATGTGCATTCATTTGCACCGGTGTCAGGGTTCTTCACACATTTTCCAAAGCGATGGCATGGTGGCTGGCAAGTTAACACAGCAGTAGAAGTAGGCTTTCCTATGGAGAGGCGGCGAATATCTAGAAAGAAAACATCAAAGTTATCAACCTGAAAAAAATATGCTCCTTCTTTTGATATCGTAATCTTCACTCCTTCAACAATGGGCCTTTTGCAACATTGGTCACTATGTAGCTGGAGCTGTATGATTTACGAAAATGGAAAGAGCATGTTTTTATTAAGCCCGAATACCAATTTTCAGACCACTGCTGTATGATAATGAGATTTTACCAGGGTTTCAACACTTGAGAAATTAGAAGGTTTTTTATGGAGGTCCGTAGGCTAAAAAGAGGCACTGGTACCAGTTTAAAATTTTGAAAATTATAATACCGGTAGTCTGTAAAGAGAAAAAAAAAAACTAGAGCGTGACTGGATTCCAAGGTTTGATCTTCCCATTCAAAACCTTCTAAACAGCCATGAAAACATATCCTTTTTGGGACATACCGTATTTTCTCGATTAAACGCCCCCGGCGTTTATTTCAAAGTTGGCCCGATAGGGCCGGCGTTTATTTGAAATCAGGAGTTTTTTCAAGCCCTATGTTTCTAAGAAATGATTTTTATTCAATATTTTTGACAGCTATATAATTAGACTTTATTTTTAAAGCATATTAAACCTTTAATAATTGTTTAAGGGGTTTATTTTCAAATACAACTTGGAGACCCGGCGTTTATTCGGGGCCCGGCGTTTAATCGAGAAAATACGGTAAGCCCTAAAATGTGTATGCTACCTTATTTTCGTGAATTATGCTCTTTCTATTCTTGATAAAAATATTTTTCCAAAGTGTGTTGCTTCTACGTTTAGGAAAATTAGGTCAAGTCACCAACTGGTGAAAAGGATAGCCAGTCTGTTGAACTAAGTCCCAAGAAAACAGTTACAGAATCTCACTTTGTGAAGAAAAGGCAAAGAAGCTAAACAACCATCACAGAATGCCTGTTGCTCCACGTACTCACCTGGAAGGGGTGGTATTGGAGGTGGTGCGTCAGCCTTGACACATTTTTTGGTGCAGTCTGACTGAAGGCAACACCTCTGTCCAAGACGACACACATCATCAGACTCACAGCCAGATACTGATGCACATCCTGGGATAGGGTTTGGTACTGGACATGTGCCCGGTCTTGAACCTGAAATTAAAATAATGCAAAACAATGAGTCTACTGCAGGGCAGGCACACACTCGTCAGCATTAACACTGTCTATCCATCTTTAGGGAGGAATGAGAAAAGGAATTTATGGCAGAAACACGTTCCAAATCAATGTATAAGATAGAATCTAAAAAACTTTCTAGAATTGGCTAAATGGGACCACGTTATGTCGCTATCACATTTTCACGTTTTTGTCATGTGCCTGCTCTTATTACGGTCTTGCCTTTTATTGTTTGATACTACTTTTTAAACATCCTACTGATGCAATCGAACTGTTAACAAATTAATAGCCAGCAGTGAAATCCGATACGACAATGAGAGTCAGCGTAAGTAAACTCTCCTACTGTTATGTTGCAGCAAACAACAGTACTGTGAAATTACAAAACAAAAAATTAAATAAATAAATCGATCACAGTGCAAAATGCATCTCAAAATGAAATTCATCCCACCAAGCTCCACAGCTGATTTGAAAAGACATCAGGCAAGATAATTTCTTTGATTTTAATTCCGTTTGCAAATGACAAAATTAGTGTTTAGTATGACGTTTACAAACAAGCATGTTGGTTACCTATGACTGAGCTTTTACAGTGTTAAATTTTGGGGAGGGTCATATGATGGGGTTAATAACCTTAAACAGATTACAAACCAAATATTTTGGGGAGGGTCATATGATGGGGTTAATAACCTTAAACAGGTTACAAACCAAATATTTGAGCATCAAATTTGATTCAACACATCATGACTCACCATCAGGATGGGCAGGTTTGACGCACTTGTGGATACAGTCATGATCAAGACAGCAGGTTGTTCCTCCAGGACACTTGGGTCCTCCTGTGAAACAGTTGGGTTGGGATGCTGGTGGACGTGCACAGGAAGGAGTTGGATTGAGACGAGGACAGCGTGGCTGTGGTTCTGCAAAACAAAGTAAAATAATTTATATTCAAGTTATCCTTCTAAGGAGGCCATCAAAGGGGGGAAGCCGTGTTGCATGTTTCCGAGAACTGATGTTTCCTAGTTAACAGCAGTAAATGTCGCTGTCATTTTTTCCGCTTTTGTGTTGCTGTTGCATTGTGTCGATGTCGCGTCACAGTGCCGTAATGATGTCGCTTGTCGCTGTTAAAATGTTCGTATCGCCAGTATTCAGGGTGATGTCGCTTAGAAGGCCTCTCTAAGGGAGGCATGCTGGTCCAATGGTTAGTGTGCTGCACTCTGAGATCAGGCCCTGGCCAGGGTCATCTGCAATGTGTTTTTGGCCAAAACACTTCACTGTGTCAGTGCCTCTCGCCAACCAGCTGTATAAATGGGTACTGTTGAATAGGGTGTCACATTTCGAGTTTTGGCCTTAAAAGGGGTATCAATTCTCGATTTGCTAATATTGAATAGGATCACATACCTATCCAATATTTACAGGCGTACCTCCCTTCTCATCCCAGGCTGCTAACGGCCTATTGCTTATTCCCCTAGATGCGAGGCTTGTCCATCAATATCACAAGTTACATCCCCCAGAATTTTGGTCAGGTTAACCCAATAATTTGCAGTTACCCCCTTGTAAAACACAGTGGGTGACGGAAGGCATTGCTACGGCAGTGTCTTTCCAAGAATGCAACACAACGACCCAGGTCTAGACCTGAAATATTGCGTACAATATGCCAATAACTCACTTCCAATGCCACCCGGTAAGGGTGAGGGCGGTAGTGGTGGGACTTTGTCAGTCTTGACACACTTTTTGGTACAGTCTGACTGAAGGCAACACCTCTGTCCAAGAGGACATATATCATCAGACTGACAGCCAGATACTGACGCACATTTTGGGGTAGGGTTTGGTACTGGACATGTCCCTGGTCTTGTACCTGAAGATACAAAAATCAACAATACTGTCATACTGTTATACTGTCAAGAATGTGAGACCAAACCACGGCTGGTTAATCAACAGTGTGTTGTGTACAAGTTTCAATCTAACCTGTGTGATACAGGAAGCTATGTTGGCTACGCACGTGGATGGCCATACAGGCAAGTAATCTTCTGTACACAAGCACTATGACATCGACCACAGGGGTGCTGTCCTTGAGGACCCCCTCAGTTGTTTCAAATCGATTGTCTTGTCAACAACATGCTATACACTTTAAGCAATTAACACAGCGATTGAACGTGCAATCTGATTCAATCTTTGCTAAGTCTCTGTGTGGCTTCCTCCAATATGTAAATTTATAGGACTTGAAGTGAACTCTTACGAACTCACATTTAATAATTGTCATTCAACCCTTGATAATAGCACCAAAACGTCATGATGCTATATTTTTTGTTTTTACTTGTTCTTGTATTAATTTCAAAATCATTGTTAATACTGTCATCAACGCTTAATTGGTGAGTGTGAGTGATTGACTACTTTATAAAGCCATCCTAGACCCAGGTAAATGAAGCAGCAGTAGTTAGCATCCTAACATTGTTAATTACCATCAGGATGGGCAGGTTTGCTGCACTTGAAAGAACAATCGTTGTCAAGACAACAAGCTTGTCCAGTGGGACACTTGGGACCTCCTGTGAAACAACTGGGTGGGGCATCAGGTGGCTGTGCACACAAAGGAAGTGGATTGAGTACAGGGCAGATCATCAGCTTGGCTGCAAAACAAATATCAAATTATCCATTTTTTGCCGTTTAGTCAGATAAATATCATGATTGTCTTTTAAGGAAACAGTATTGAAGGGGCAGAATCATGAGCATCACTTTGAAAAGTAAAAAGTCAAAAGAAATGTTACATTAATGGAAATCTTAAAATAATGGACTAGCTTTGTTAAAAATGACTATAACAGTCCACTTAAGTAACAAAGTAGGTATTATCATGAGTTATACAGGCAAGAGATTTGAATCAAAAATTGAAAACGTCTGGAAGACGTTTTCAAACTCTGTCAATGCGTCTTGGATAAATCGTTAAAAACTAATTACACTTTGCTCTCCTTTGAATGATTCACTTAATATCTTCAACTTGGTGTTCTAGGCGCATTTTGTGAATAAGCGAAGCTATTTTGTTATAAATTTAGCTCGCCATTAATGCATCAAAATCCCCATGACACTGCCCCTTTAACGAACAGAATCCACCTAAAAGAAGCCAAACAACAACTCAAACTGTTGAGAGCATTTTGTTTTCACAGCACTCACGTGGAGGTGGAATAATCTCTGCTTTGACACATTTTCGAGTGCAGTCTCCCTGCAGACAGCATTTGCTGCCAAGAGAGCATCCATCATCAGACTCGCAGCCAGTTATGTTGCCAGCGCAGACTGGAGTGGGGTTCAGTAAAGGGCATTCTCCTGGTCTCCTTCCTTGAAAGAGGAAAACAGTAAAACTATCTTCATTGCTAAGTTAGCTAAGTGTGAACTCGAGATTCCTGATTTCAGTGCTACTGGCCAGGAACACTTTGAAAACTGGAAGCAAAAATGTCAAACTTTACTTTCAGAATACTGTAAAACTAACAATATCACGCAAAAGTATTGTACTGTAGGTTTCATTTAAAGAGCCACATCCTTGTACAGGACAATTAACACGAAGGCACTGCGTAAAAGCCTTCATTCGGGGGAGCAGGGATAGCACAGAGGTGAGAGCGCTCGTTTCCCACCAATGTGCCCCAGGTTCGTTTCCCAGACCTGGCGTCATATGTGGGTTGAGTTTGTTGTTGGTTCTCGTCTTTGCTCCAAGGGTTTTTCTCTGGGTTCTCCGGTTTTCCTCCGTCCACAAAAACCAACACTTCTAAATTCCAATTCGATCAGGAATCCGAGGGCCACAGGTTTGAAAGTTGCAAGACTGTTACGTGCAACCCTCATTAAACAAGTTGATTTTATTTGAATGTTCACACACTGTAGATTTTGTTTGCCCCACAGACTTAACAGTTCGTACCACACCCGAAGATCTGGTTCCTCTAGCTTGAAGTAACTTAGAAGCCACTTCCCTTTCTGTGTGGGGTTTATGTCCATTAATACCGTCAGTGGGTTACACGAGCCCAGCATTTTTGTGAGGCCGTTTTTGTGGGTGCAAGGACTTCCAAAAACACAACGGAATTTATGTCAGACATAGTCCCTGAACTACAGTATCCATCTCTAACAAACTGCAAAGAACAAATATAAACTATGCTTCTCGCCAAATTCTTACCATTGTCAAGAGCTGGCCGTGTACACTTGTGTTCACAGGTATTATCAAGGCAGCACATAAGGCCTGGCTCACATGTTACATCTCCAGTGAAGCATGTTCCGTTCTTCAGAACACAGGATGGAGTTGGGTTTAAAATTGGACATTCCTTCTTTTTAGCTGTGGAGTCAGGAGATAACTGACATTAACTCATGAAACAAAACAGCCTTTTCACTTAGGTTACATCTCACTCTCTGTGTATATTTGAACTTTATACACCTAATCGAAAAAACGTTGATTACGTGAAAAGCATAAACACATGAACGCCAGGACTGAATGGCATTCTGAGTAATATTCCTTTTAGTGATAATCAAGATATGTTCTTCTTTTGGAGACTTAAGAGCATGATTTATGCAACCTGTCTTTACTTTTCATATGTTGTGCACTGTTATTACACATTGCATTTTTCACATGATTGTCACTGTTATTTCACATGTTGCTCGCTGTTACTTCACATGTTTTTCACATGATGGTCTTTGTTATTTCACATGTTGCTCGCTGTTTATATTTCACATGTTTGTCACTGTTATTTTACATGTTTTTCACATGTTGCTCACTGATTTTTCACATGTTTTTCACAGGTTTGTCACTGTTAATTCACATGTTGCTTACTGTTATTTCACTTGTTTGTCTCTGTTATTTCACATGTTTGTCACTGTTATTTCACATGTTTTTCACATGTTGCTTAGTTTCACATGTTTTTCACAGGTTTGTCACTGTTAATTCATATGTTGTTCACGGTTTTTTTCACATGTTTGTCACTGTTAATACATATGTTGTTCACCGTTTTTTTCATAAATTATGTTTTTAACATGTTTGTCACTGTTAATTCATATGTTGTCCATGGATTTTTCCACATGTTTGTCACTGTTAATACATATGTTGTTCACGGTTTTTTTCACATGTTTGTCACTGTTAATTCATATGTTGTTCACCGCTTTTACACATGTTTTTCACATGTTTGTCACTGTTAAAACATATGTTGATCACCGTTTTTTCACATGTTTTTCACATGTTTGTCACTATTAAAACATATGTTGTTCACCGTTTTTTTCACATGTTTTTCTTCACTGTTATTTAACACGACTGTTTCACATGTTTGTCACTGTTGTTTCACATGTTGCTCATCGTTGTTTCACATGTTGTTTCACATGTTGCTCACTGTTTTTTCACATGTTTTTCACATTGTTGCTCACTGTTATTTCACATGTTTGTCACTGTTTTTCACATGTTGCTCACTGTTTTTTCACTTGTTTTTCACATGTTTGTCACTGTTATTTCACATGTTTTCACATGTTGCTCACTGTTGTTTCACATGTTTTTCACATGTTGCTGATTGTTTTCTCACATGTTTGTCACTGATTTTTCACATGTTTTTCATATGTTTGTCACACAACTGGCTTCCAGACAACCTGGTCCTGGGTGGAGAGAGGCACTGTGAGAGTCATCAGTGTCTTGACCCAGACCATGATGATGATGACGATGATGATGATTGATTAATGATAATGATGATGATATACATACCACATTCTCCTTGTTTAACCACTGTCAAGTTCTTTTCTGTTTTGCAAGCTTCCACTTGTAAGCCACACTCATTAGGGTACGTTCTGCCATCTGATCCACAGACTGGCGTATAGTCAGCAGTACAGATTTCATTGCACTCACAGGATGGTGCACCGTCCACAACTCTACAGTGCTGCCTGGGGTCAGGGCACACTGTCCTAGCACATTGGTCTGTTACAAAAACAAAATACAAAAAAGGATAAGAAAAGCTATTCCACATGTAGTCTTACAACAACAGCTATTAACGCTAGTGTTTTTACAAAACTATTCACACAGTTATCAAAATTGTGTGGTGTGTAAAGCATCCAAAAATATTCATTATCTTATGGCAATTATCGAAAATGACGTCATATATTCTAAAAAAGTCAGCCATCTTTTTGTATCCAAAAACGTAGATAATCTTTAATGTTAACTTTAAAATATCGAAACAATATAACAATGCAAAAGACGGTAACATTTTGGACAAATGTCTCAGTAAAACAGAAATAACCTAAAAAAGTCTGGTAAAAGAGGCTTTAAATTAAAAAGGTTGCGATGTGAGCATCAAGTCTCATGAACAAACAAGTGATATGCCAAAATAAAAGTTTGGGCATCACTGCTTTTTCAATTTTTTAAGTAAGAAAAGTTTGAAATCCATACAGTCACTTTGTGTCCTCCCCTCCCTCCTCCCTTAGGCTTAAAGATGAATTCCAGTCCGTACTGCGCAATCTCGGCTGCAATGTTTATGCGAGCCCAACACGAAGGAATGTTTACAAGCAAAACTAAAAATTCCGCGACAAACTTACCTTTTTCTTCATTATTAACGCCAGATATCATTGCAAAACAAATAATAACGAGTAGAGGAACCTTGACGCTATTTCAAACCGACGTTTCAGCTCATCGGAAATTCTTGAACCAAACGAACTGTAATGGCGGACTAAATAAACTTCATGTATGCTGTCACCGAAGTGTAACGTTTCAACGAATTCAAAACAAAAACGAAAACAAACCCCGAGTCTGCGCAGTACGGACTGGAAATCAGCTTTAATAGGGTAATAAACACTTGCAATAGCGACAAAATAAAATTACCACACTCTCCCATGGATACTACTGTGAGGTCCTTGCCCGTCATGCATGCTTCAACCTCCAGGCTACAGTTATTTGGGTAGCTCTGTCCATCAGATCCACATACTGGCAGCAGGATAAGTGGACAGACTTGCTGGCAGGCACAGGTTGCCATGCCGTCTTCGACCTTACAGAAATGCAGAGGATGACTGCATAGTGAAATGTCACAAGGGTCTGTTACAGCTAAAAAAAAAACAGGAAAGACAGTAGGCAATTTTACACATCTCTAAATGGCGTAAAATATCGTGATGCTCCACTAGCAATAATAAATACACACCTATGCATTCGCCACGGTATTCTTCCTCGACAATTCTATTTCCCAAACAGCTCATGCTCTCCAGTGCACTTGGGTTGGGGTATGTTTGACCACCAGAGCCGCACACTGGATCAAGGTTTGCTGTCATTACCATGGGACACAAGCACACTGCCTTGCCATCAACCTCTTCACACTGATGGTACGGATGTGTGCACAGTGATGGCTCACCACAAGGGTCTGCGGACATAAAAAAGCAAAGTGATAAACTATAAAAAATCATGTACCTGACTATTTGACTGCATGATGCAGTTCTAGTCAAGACCCACATTTTGACCTTGCTCACCATAGGGTCTCCAGAAGCTCAGTGGTATAGCATCCAACTAGATCACGGAGGGTCGTGGGTTCAAATCCCATCTGGAACTCAGAATTTTTCCAACTTTTTCAGTTTCAGTTCAACCTTGGTTAGCCAGACATTTAGATTATTAAGTTGAACTTTTTTCTGTGCTTCCCAGTACTTTTTCCACACTAGAGACTTGAAAATTTTAATTCTGGATCACCGGAGATTACATCTAGTATTGTAACCATTCAGCCATGCAACATCCCAAAAATATCAGTTCACATCATCAGTTTAGGGCCTCTCTAAAAACCGTCCCCAGGAAAATATCGTTGCCATTGCCATTATCACCAACTGACAGTCGCCTTAATGCTTAAAAGAGCTCGAGCCACTACAAGCATCAACTTTCTTTTTCCAGTTACAACCCACAGTCAACTAACAAGCTATAAAAGAGTCTCTTACTCGTATTCTTTTTCTGGCACTCTCCTTGACTCGCCACCGTAATATTCTGACTTCTTTCACAAGCTGTCGACTTCAGAGCACACTTGTTAGGGTAAGTGTTTCCATCAGAACCACACACTGGAATGTACTCCATTGTACACGCAGATGGCAGACACATGCATGTAGCACCTCGGGATGTTTTAATGCAGCGGTGCTGTGGATGACTGCACTGGGATTTTGCACAAGGGTCTGGTTCTGTGAGATGAACAACAGCTATGAGCTTTTTGACTAAGACGGAAGGCTGGACGGGAAGACAATTTGAATATCACCAAAATTTCTTAACAACACAAATGAGTCTTGCAATGGACTAGCATGCTGTCTAGCAGGGAGTAACAAAACTCCTAGCTAATCACTTCATGCTAAAGAACCAGAATTATAGTAAAAGGTCAATTCAGCCTTCAATGTCTACACCTATCCCAAAGATTTAAATGGATTTAAATGGCCTATCAGATGTGTCCAAACAAACAACTATGAGCTTATTAACTGCGCTGCGCAGTTCTTGCTCTGCACGGGGTTTATTATTATTTTTCGTTTTGTCGGTGACCTGTACCAAACCTCCACTCGGTCAGGCTCATGTCACGCGATGTTTAGAAGCTACAAATCAGTAACAAATGGAAACATTTTCTTATTTTTTGTCTTTACAAAGAATGTTTAGTGTGAAATATTCGATTTTGAAGCGTTTTATTCAAAGGAAATTCTAAATTTTCATGCGTTGAAAGAAAAATATATTTCAGCGGGCCAGAATCTGTGAATAAATACCATTACGTTGGTGTAAAAGAATGTGCTGACATGACAAGTTTCACTTTCGATCGGCTAGACCTCGAGTCACGTAGTTTTTCAAAGCTATTATCAGCTACCTTTCAAATCGTTGCGAATCCATTAATCTTTACTTACAAAATTCAGTGTGAAGTATTTTGAGGCGTTTGAATCAAAGAAAATACTAAAATTTCACGCTTTAAATAAATACGCTTTAGCGGGCAAGAATTTACATTTATTTACATTACGTTTGTGTCCTGGAATGTGCTGGCGTTAACAAATTTTTACTTTCACAAGGCACTGATCGGCAAGAATCACGCAATGCTCTGAAATGGTTTAAATCTGCTACAAACGGAAACTAACCAAATCCTCTGGTCTAAACTTAGCATGTTAAGTGTGAATTATTCGACTTTTTAGCGTTATTTATTTTTGGAACTGTGTCATCTATAGGATTTCTGAAATCTGATGGAAAACCACTTAGACAAGCATGCCCTGACTTGCAAGGGTTACGTCATTGGTAAATTAATTCCCCAGGGAATTTCCATTCAGCAAAACACACGTCTAGTGTTCTTCTCAAATTTGATTTCCTTATTTACTCCAATATTCCATTTTCGGAGCTGGTTATTCAATCTTTAAACGATAATTCAAGACAACACTGGATGCTGATTTAAAATATTTTTTTGTTTCACGGATCAGGATCGTGGGAATTAAATTTGGCCACCATTAGCATATAAGAAAAATGCTTAATTTCGGATGGAACTAGTCAACCATGAAATGTCACGCAAAGTGTTTTCTTACCATCTTGTTTGTCAGTCGCAACAGTGTTCGACGAACAAGGGGAGGGGGGGGGGTGCATTTTTGTTCCCCCCACATGGCTTCCCTAAAGTGCTCACGAGACCAGCGCAGTTGTAAGCTCTGAGAGCTCTTGTTGACTGAGAGGGAAGGCTAGACGGGAAGATACTTTGAATATCACCAACATTTCTAAACAACACAAATAAGCCTTGCAGTGGACTAGCATGCTGTCTAGCAGAGAGTAACAATACACCTGGCTAATCACTTCATGCTAAAGAACCAGAATAACAGTTAATGCTAATTCAGCCTTTAATGTCCATTCTTATCCCAAGGATTTGAATGGACTTTGCCTGTCGGATGTGTCAAACTGAGCAGTCCAATAGTGTAATATCAACTGCCCAGGGAACCAATCAGAGCTCCTTATTTCATAATGGACCAGTTTTTTATATAAAATCTATTAAGGAGAACCACTTCAGCTGTACCATACACCTTGTGCAAAAATGGTCGTCATATCTGTTGTTTGGTCAAGATTCTGAAAACGCTGGTGGTGACACTTGAAAATATATGGAATAATATGCTAGTCTGAGAAGGTTCAGCATTTCTGGCTAAAACGCTGCAGATTTGTATCTCACTCAAATTTAAGAGATTTGTATGGAAAAAGCCACCCTGGCCTGCCTAGCCTTGTTTTCATGTTT
The DNA here is from genome assembly GCF_052425735.1 of Oculina patagonica. NCBI lineage: Eukaryota > Metazoa > Cnidaria > Anthozoa > Scleractinia > Oculinidae > Oculina > Oculina patagonica. Next base: position 55,493,569 of record NC_135761.1, on the reverse strand, counting down.
TTGGCCTTGCAAATGTCCCTGTAACTTCCCAGAAGATAAACGTAGAGCCTTTAAACTTCATACACTGATTTACTTTGACTTGATCTTTAAGTTAAAGTAATTTAATTTTGTTAAAAAAATGATTCTTCTGGGAGACGAAAATTAAAGGCAGCCTGCACTGGGTGGCATCTCTACAATGGCCAAGAATTTTTCACCCTGGGAAACTGTGTGTCAATGCACACATTTCAATAAAAAAATCCCTTTTCAATGACCACTTCTCGAAAATTGGCCACCCTATCCCACTGGCAGTTTATTCTGTCTTAAGATGGCCATTGTAGAAGGGTAGTTCATCTGTCACGTGTATACCATGACTTACCACAAGTGTCTTTACTGGCCACTGTAATCTTTTTCTGCTGGGTACATGAAGCAACTCTCATCTGGCACATATTGTCATAAACATTTCCATCAGACCCACAGACAGGTGCAAAGATCCGTGGACAAACTTGTGGACAAACACATTTGCCCATGCCATTATCCTCCTCACAAGTAGCATAATGATCACACTTCTTCACGCTGCAAGGATCAGCTGTGGAACAGTATAAGACATGTATTAAACAATTAGGTGTGGTTCACACTAGCGACATAATGACATAACCACATGGACATAAAGAAAAGTTCAGTTCTTTCCTTATGTCGTTATGCTTATGTCATTATGTTCCAACTTTGTCGTAATGACATAAAACATCAACGTGAGGTGTTCTTTTCATTTGCGTGACCTTGCCGTTATGTCGCTAGTGTGAACCAGGGCTTACCACCACATCATCCTCTTTACTGTTCAAATCCCATTCACCCACAGTACAGCCCAAAAATAATGCATGGCCAAGAAGTGGCGCCCAGCCTCAAGAGTCCTCATGAGCCCAATGAGGATAAGTAAGTAGTAAGTAAGAAGTGACGCAAGAAGTTCTTGTGATGCAAGAACAGGAGAGTCCTGGCATGTTTTTGCAGTTTACCCCACAATAACTTTCAAACTGCAAGAAATTGAAGATCCCACCACAAGAGGCAGCGGGAAGTTACAAACCTAACCGCAAGCCTTAAGAAGCGCCTATGAAAGCCTATGGAAAACTGTTATTTACCTAGATGTGCTTACAGTTTAGAAAGCTGATGCTGAAACCATTACATTTAGCGAAAAATACCTTTCTATAAAATAAATTGAAAACTCTTCCTGAGGGTCCTTTAGTAAACAGCACAATTTAACACCCTGGATTGGTGATTTAAATTATCCAAAATCATACACTTTCAGAAATTTTAACTATTCACTATGTACCACACATACATTGAGGAATGATTGAGGATTTAACAGTGCCTAATTTCTACAACTTTATTTCACTTCTACTACATTAAATGGATGCACCTCCCATAGGCAGACAGTTTATCTAGAGATGTCTTCTGGTCTTCAAAGTAATAGCTTCAATTAATAATTAATATAACAAACAACAAGTCACCTGCACATTCTATGCCATCCCCTTCAAATCCTGGGTTGCACACACATTTTCGGCCTCCAAACACAAGTTCAATGCACTGAGCATTTTGATGACACTCTTCTGGGCATTGAAGATCACCTACAAACAAAAATAATACCAAAAAAATTAAAGTAGGCCAGAAAACCAGTGACAAGTACCACATTTCATCTCTTTCTCAGTACTTGTGAAAGAATATGGTTATAATAATTAATATTGTATCTGTTATTTGTTTATTTATCACTTTTATTATTCTCAAACCAAAGGACTGAGATTGCTATTTACACAACCATGCACCTGTACTCGAAATTAAGAAAACACAGACAAATTCTATTTCGGGTATTTATGCAGAGTTTTTAACTCAAAATATTTTGATATTCCATTTTCTTTGCCACATCAATTTTCTTTAATTTCCTTACTTCAATTTCAACTTAGCTCAAATTTAATACCTTACTTATTAACGCAGACCATTAAAGGGGACCAAAATGCAGCTACAGTCCTGTAGGGAAAAATGTCAGCAATGTTCTTAAGAAATCCCAGCTAAGGAAGCCAGGAAAAGGTATGACCTAATCACCAATTACTTGGTGCCTGAAATTTTACGTATCAATTTTTATTTTTAACAATTAGGGGCTGATGGCCCGGGCAATACCTCACTCTCAAAATTTGTCATATAATATTATACCCTGCAAGAAGAAATCAAGGGTTTACAAACACCTCCATTTCACATCCCCCAACACAGCAACGGCATGTAACAAAATTTAATTGCACTTGGAAAACTATATCATTCTGTGGCATCTAGTGACTTACCAAATTTAACACAGTCCTTCTGACAGCCATTAAAACAGCACTTCTCTCCATCTTCGCCACAGTCTGCATTGTTCTGACACATGTCTCCTCGTCTGTCACAGATTCCATTTAGTCCTTTCCAGGGTCGGGGACAGATTTGGGGTTTATCAGCAATGACACCATCTAGGACATACAAGTAAAATTCATTATTCACAGGCACAAGGGGCCATGCAGGAGGAATGTCAACTTTATGACTTGATAGAAAACATAGACAGCCAAGCAAGCTAAGCTTTGTTAGTAGGGGATTTATTAAATGACCCAAAAAGAGCTGTAGATTAGCATAACCTGGTCCAATACTTCGAAAATAATTATTGGACTGGAAATTAAGCATTTTGATTGCCTGCAAGGCCATAACCAGACCTTGCCATAGACGAGGCAAGATCTTTCTTGGGGTTTCTAGGGGCATGCCTCCAAAAAATTTTGAAATGTAGATGCTCTTAAATTCTTGAATCAGAGACATTTTTCATGACGTATTTCTTGAGAAAAATCACTGTTGTTCAACTGGGGATTATTTTGCCAACAAAACATATTTTGGTTTTGGTTTTGGGTAAAAATCTAGAGGAGGCAAGCGTCCCGTCTTGCGTCTTGCTAGTTACAGCCCTGGCCTGATTCCAGTAGTTAGCCTTTGTCAAAACTGGCCGGCCGGTCCGGTGGTTTTGAATTTCAAATGGGCCCACAAGATTTTTCCACAAATCCACCATGTCAATGTATAATATTTATGCATTGACTAATTTGACAGGTCAAATCTGACTAGCAACGGAATTCTGTCCTCAAATATACCAGTCTGGCTGGCCAGTTCTTACAAATGGAAAGCGCCCTTAGTCAGGTCATAAAATTTTTATTAACATACCACATTTTCCTGGCTTCACAACCCTGAGATATTCATCATTCTCGCATGCTGCCACCTCCATAGCACACTTGTTGGGGTAGGTCTTGTTATCAGAGGCACAAACTGGTGCATACTCAAGTGTGCATGCTGTCTTACAAACGCATTCAGCTGTGCCATTCTGAACCTCGCATCTGTGAAGTCTGTGGCTACAAAGGCTGATTTCACAAGGGTCCATTAACTCAGAACCTGAAATGACCAGAAACTCAAATTGCATTCATTGCTCCACTCTCTATTAAAGGGGGTCATCACAAAGTGTGAGTCAGCCAGGTGTGCGATCCATTTCGGTTCAGTTAGCCTAAATAGCACTCTGCCTAGTCTACAATTAGAATAGGTAGCTTGCGGTTAGCTTTTTCATTTGGAGTAGGGACTTCTGCCTTGCATGCCTCGCACAAGACTCCATTAAAAGCTTCTTGCTCAACCTTAAAACATAGGCACGCTAAGCGTGCAGGAGTTATTTTTTCAATTTATGGGGTGGCTTGGGGTGAAACTGGGCGATTGTCCTGTTGGGATGGTTTATGCCAAGGGTTGAGCTATTTGTGTATGGCAGCCCACGGAGTCACTTTTTGCACAAAATTTGCTTGCAAACAAAATAATTTTCACGTGCATTTTGATACATCAGAACTGTTTTATTTAATACGTAAATTTTCATCATTTAATTGAAAAAACAAAAACTAATTCAATTATCAAAATGTCACAAAATGGCACGTTCTTATTCTGTTTAAAGCGGTTATTTTGTTGCTAGCTTTCTAGTAACCATTTCCTTTCTTTTGTTTGTTATGGAATACTTTTGACTTTTTGCCAAACACTGTAACATGATATTGTTGTTTTTCTCACTTTTGTAACATTACACCTTTGTTTTTTAAAACGAACGTAACACGATTCCCCTTGTTTTTCTAGAAGAAAGCCACGTCTCCATATAGACATTGAACGAAAAGTACTATAATAAACGAAGTAATAAACGAATCAAATCAAAAACCACTTTCTTCGGGAAAGTTCTTTAAAGCGCACTACACCTGGAGTAATTGTTTCCTGTCAGAACTGTTCAACAAAGATTTTCGTTCATTCACAACGTAAATTCTATTCAACAAACAAGAACTAATTGAGTTATCAAATTGTCACGGAATGGCACGTTCTTAGTCTGTTTTTGCTATTGATCGTAGTTGCTTTTAACAGCAAAGTTAATACTTGTACCTGTTCATTAAATGTTTGAACGAGATGTTTTACAGTTGATTTTTATAGTTTACTTTTGCCGCCCGCTTTGCAAAGTTTGTTGGGAAATTGGAAACTTTGTTATGAAGTTGTCAATTACGTTGCGAGTTTTGCGAATATAATTGCGAACTTCGATACAAAGTTCCTAACTTCGGCCCGACTGAACTTTCCAAGTTTGGTAGAGGAGAAACAAGACATGTTGCTCGAAAGTCAGCGATTTCTGAACTAGATGATTTTAGAACTGGTCAAGGAAGGTTCAAGTAGCTTGAAGTGCAAGACAACGTTTCGCATCAGCGATCACGCAAGTGATTTGCCGATAAATAAATTTTATGCATTTAGAAATTTGGTCAAATTTTAACTTTTCTGTATGAAAACACATATTTAACGATTTCTGTAAGGCATAATCTTCACTGTCTTCAATTTCAAGTCTTCTGCGTTTGTAAACCGGATGAAACTGGATGGTTTACCCATATATAAAATTGATTTTAATCGAAGCCGACGCGACGCGACAGGGAAGACTAATTTGTTCGAGACATGTTTACCGCTCGCGGAACATAACCGTTTTTCATTTTTATGACATTTGTTTCCAACAGTTTAGCGTAGCAAAGCCCTTTTTGATAACATAATTACAGAAGGTTTTAATAAATTCGGGCCGAAGTTGGGAACTTTGTATCGAAGCTCACAATTTGATTCGCGAACTCGCAACCTATTTGGCAACTTCGTAACATACTTAATTTCCCAACGAACTTCGCAAAGCGGACGGCAAAAGTAACGACAACATTATTCTTCAAATCTACATTGTGCAAATGTTATATGTAATTTTTACTACGGTCAGGAAAGCTAGCCTCTCCAAACGTACGCTCGAATAAGAAGAATAACAAGTTAGTGTTGGGCCTTTTGCTCACGGCATGTGCGTTGTAAGTAGGGGAGCGTTACGAAAAACGTTTTTAATCCAGAGTTAATTCACAACTCACCAATTCCGCCTCCTACAAATCTAAAATCTTCGAACGAAATCGCTCACTACAACTGTGTCAGATTGCTTCCCCCTTATAAACTACAATTTGATTGGTTCTAATAGTACCTGAAATCTGATTGGTGTGACAAACAAACATACTTCACTGACCCACTGACTGACTGACTGAATGATTACACGGGAACATCACGCCGACTAAGAGCTATTTTTGAAAAAATAACTCAAAAAGGGATGCTACAAAAGGGATGACACCTCTTACATTTCATATCTTTCAGTTAACTGAAAACTTAGAACTCTGTTAGTCATGATAAACTAAACATGGTTCCGAATTTCATGAACCAAAATCAGCAACGTATGCAATCAACTTCTTCTGATTTTACCAGAAAACATTCTGTAGAATAACATTTTGTAACCAGCAAATATGCATAAAATAACAATGCAGATGGCATGTCACATGGAGCATGCACACTACAGATTCAGTCTTGAGACCGAAATATTAAATCTCATTACTTATTCCCACAAGTTACTTAGGTAAATGTTAGTTCTAAGAATTTGGCAGGACATCAGGGCAATTTCCCTTACAGTATAGTTGATTATTTTCTCAATTCTCATCACTTGTCTGCTTGACAATGCATTGGTATTGTAAAAAGAATTAAAATGACAATCACTTAAAGCAGTTGTGTGGTTCAGGGTCCCACTTACAGTACCTGCAGGGTTCATACCCTTTCTCACAAACAATTTTCCAGGACTTTTCAGGGACTCAGATCAATTTTTCTAGGTCTCCAAAATTCACATCAACCCTTTCACTCCCGAGATTTCAATATTATTTCTCCCTTACAGTCTCTACATTTCGTATAATAATTATTAGTTCTGAGAATTGAGTTGTAACTTGAGTTTAACAGATTTCCAGAACTATTCAGGACCGGTAGTCTTTTTCACAATAAAATTCCAGGACTTTTCGGGTTTTCCAAAAAAAAAAATCCTGACTTACACTTTCCATCCTTGACTTTCTCAATAGCACCTCCACTGTTACAACTGGCGACACCCAATGAACTTGGATTTGGGTATGTCACTCCATCTGAGCCGCAAACAGGGAAGTACTCCAGTGTAACAATTTGTGGGCAGACACATTCTGTCTTCTCATTGGTGACTCGGCACCTGGCCAGTGGGTGACTGCAGTTCACCTTCTTGCATGGTTCAACTGGGGTTTTTGTTAAAACTTTAAGATCAAAAGGAATGCATAAACTGTACATGCTAAATAAATATACCGCACAAATTGAATTGCATGCAATAAATGATACAGTGCATAGCTAAGCATCTGGGGTTGACCCTACTACTTAGTTAAATTATTCTGACCAATAAGTAAAATAAGCTAATAAGAGCAATGCAAAGTTAACAATAAATCAGTCAGGACTTGTCACATTCCTGTTTTTTGGTCTTTGAAAGGTTTTTCATTAATTACATAGAAAACAAACAGGTCATTGAAAACAAAACATCATACAATCACTTAATTTGACTTCAAAATGACTTATATTAATAAAAATAAATTGGTCCAGGTTGCAATTACAGTAATTAACCTACAATAGAGCGGTTTTCACTTGAGTGTCGAAAGTACAATGGCGTTTGCTTTGGTTTTGCGTTCACTACGCTTAGTGATTGGCTTAAAAATCTCGCGCCACTTTCTCAGCCAATCAGAAGTAAAACCAAAACCAATCGTGACTCACTCGCGCACGTTTTCCCGCGCTTCGTGCCAGTTACATGTATTTGCTTTGAGTTTTGATTGGTTCACTGAATTGTCTGTGTCCTTTGTGATTGGCTTGAGTGATTACTTTGGTTTTGGTTTTACGACACTCAATTGAAAACTGCTCTATGTGTTAAAAAATAATCTGGATGGGAACAATTAGCTCAGGTTGGAACCAATTAACCTAATTATAAGAAAAATTTACGCTCCATGAAATTAACACAAATTATCAAAATTCATGATTTTTGAAGCTCTGTCAAGGATAACAACAAAATTATTAATGAATGAAATCACAACACTCCATTCGTTTAAACAGTGTGGATCAACTAAATACTTACGGCCTGCAATGCTCTTTTCACATTTTCCATCATAGTCTACAGTCACGATCTTGCCTGCCGCACATGAAAACACGTCCATCATACACGTATTATCATAAGTCTGACCATCAGTTCCACACACAGGTGTAAGGTCTGTAGTACATTTAGCTTTAATACAACGGCACACAGGTTTGCCGTCATCTGTTGGAATGCATGTCTGTAATGGATGACCGCAGGTGACGTTGGCACAAGGGTCAGTGTTGTTTTCCTCTACGACTTCTAAAAAAAGAAACCACAGTTATTATCCCAAATAAAAGGACAGTCAAATCTTTCCTCACAGACACCTCTACTTTATGGACACATTGCTTGGTCCCAGAGAAACCAAAATGAATATACATGTAATCTAGACCTCTTCAATACAGATTAAGCTCTGCCTCTTTGACCATAAAAGAGGTTTGAAGGTATCGGTACATGAAATTATTTTTCGCGACATGTTATTTTCGCGAATTTCGCGGTTCTAAAAAAATCGCGAAATTAAATTGACGCAAACAATAAGTGTCGCGAACATAACATGACGCGAAAATTAAGTGACTCTCATTATGCCGATTATCAAGAAAGAATGTGTCAAGTACCCCGCTGGGTTGTTTCTGTTGACATTTAATCCCGCCGTTGCATTTTTGTTAATTTTGACGTTATTGTTCCTTTAACAAAGTCGTTTTATTAAATTCAATGACATGCTAAATAATATTACGAAGGAAATGTTAATTGTGTCTTCCTCAAAAATGCGAAATTAAGGTGATTCAAAATACAACATTTTCGCAAAGTCGCGAAATTTAAGTGTCGTGAAATAAGGGCACCTCAAAATCGCGAAATTAACATGTCGCGAAAATTTCATGTAATAAGGTATATAAACCACAAAAAATTTAACAGTTCAGTCAGAAATAAAACTTCAGAGTGTTTTGGAGCTAAAAAACTTTCATGTAAAACAGTACAAGTTAAAATAACAACACCAAAAAACCTCATGATGACAATCCTCACTGTAAGCCAACCATTTTTTGCAGCTCGGACAAAGAAGCGGAAAAAAAAATTCAGGTCTTCCATGGGATCCTGTCAAAGCCCCGAATTGTTTGAACATGCTTCTTTACCCCAATTTGCTTAGTACATTGGTGGGCTAGCAATGAGGATCATGTCATTGATTGTTTCTCTCCACCATGCAAAATAGTTTTATTATTTTATTCTGTCACAAAAATGAAAATAATGTTCTTAATCACATCCCTTGAATGCTTCACCTCCCACTACTGCTGGTTTATATGTTTGTCAGTGCGATTTTTTTGGTCTGATTTATTAAAAATCTGTTGCAGCAGTGTCACAGATTTCAGAAATTGGGCCGATTTTCATCGCTTCAATTTGAATTGGCAAAGAAAAGCCAGCCAACAAATCACAGAACAAATCGGAATAAATCAGGTCAACAAATCATAACTTGTAAAACCAGCTGTAAATGATTCCTTACCACAAATCTCTGGCAGGGCTGGGCGAATCATCACCTCCTGTTGGCAGGATGCATTCATTAAGTGGCATGTGTTGTCGTAAATCTCTCCATTGGAGCCACAAACAGGTTCCTTTTCATCGCCACAACTTGGGCGGCTACCCGATCCAGGGCAGACACATGTGATGCTGCCATTCACAACATCGCATTGACCATAGAAACCACACCTCACAGTTGCACAAGGGTCAACTGAAAGATTGAAAGTTTCTTTTTAGAGGGACTGTGTCACAGCTAAGTTAAGTTTATTTTATTAAGTTTTGCCAAATACTTGCTATGAAACTTTTTGTTTACAAAGAAATTACTTCTATGGATCTAAATGGCAAAACAATAGCGTTATTACAACCAAAATATGTCTCTGGGGAGTTACAATTTGAAGTTACAAGCAAACGAGATTAACTTTGAATACTGTTCAGCCTAACAGTATTTCAAAAACCCATATCGCAATCCTTTCCAATCTTCTTCACTTTTGGCCATCCGCTCCTTCCTTAATGTATTTGTTGTGTTAAAATTTTAATTGAAATGTTCCTTTGCTGTTTTAAGCGGTTATTTTTATATTTCACTGAATTTGGTGGCCATTTCCTACATGTATGCATAAATTTGACTAAAATCTGTGAAACAGTTCCTTAAATTTCTTCAAAAAAAATAATTTTCTAATCTCACTAAAGTAGAAAAACATTTTTTTTTTTCACTGTAATTACCTAACATGTAGACATCTCTCTTCTTGTGTGCTTAATTCTTCCCCCAGCTCTACAGACATTAGGTTCAACCCAAAAAAATCCATACTAGTGACATACATGTACATGTACTAAACCCTTGTTACTTGGTCATAAACATTTGAGTACAACTACTTAAAGTGTAAGATAAACTACTGGTACGTCGCATATGCAAATTACTCAAAACAGTAAAATATTGCAAAAACAGACCTGGCCAATAATTCTACAGTACTCACCTACTTCACATTCACCCTTGTAATCAACCGTAACATTCTTCTTTTGCACACAAGCTTCAGATTTCATTACGCACTCATTCGCATAGGTTTTGCCATCTGTTCCACACACTGGGTCATAAATCAGGAAGCATGCAATGTTGCACTTGCACTCCACTGACTTGCGGTCTTTGCTGGGAACACACTGACCATAGTACGGGCACTCAGTGGAGAGGCATGGATCTGTCATGATCAAGGCATTTTTATATTAACCATTTAGTCAAGAAAGTGTGTAATCACAGTCTTACCATCCTATGTTTGTGAGGTCACAGCATGCCCATATGAATATTCAAATTTCTTCACTAATTGCTATTGTAAATATTGAAGCTTTCTAAAATCGGCTTTTACGACTTGTATTTGTAATAAAATGAAGTAGAAATATTTTTGCATTGTTAAAGTTTGTTTTTATACCGTTTTCTTGGTGTTTTGTAGCGCACGAAAGCAGTTCTAGGATATTAAAATTTCGACTCGTGTATAGAATACAAATATTTATACAAGGCGTGCAACTTCGACATAGAAGAATGCGGTACCGTCTCTGGAATGTAGCCGAAACACTTATAACACTTGAGCTTATCCCAGTTTCTGAAACATGAAGCAATAAGGGGTATTTCTTCTCCCTGCCCCCACCCCTGGACGGGATTCTAGTAGTCCATCACAACATTTTATCTCTGCTAAAGCTCATTTAATTTTACTTTGAACAAACACACTCTCCCTTTTTAGTTTTAATCTCAACTGTGTCATAACTAAATAAACAAATTGACATTCAGGGGTTGTGAATGGATCTGATTCCAAATTCCTTTCATTGGCACTCATCTAGAAAACAATTCTTCCGATACCTGGGACAGTACAGTTAGGTCTTCCCCTTGTTCGTGTTCCAAGCTGTTCTGCACCATAACTGTCAACACACCAACAGTGACCAGTGGAAGGATGACACTGTGTCCCTTGAAACTGACCATCTTTCTTGCATGCTGGAACAAACCGACCCAACGGTGGGAAAAGAAATGATTCTTCAAACCGTTGTTGACAAGTAGACAGCCCTATCAGGAAGAAACATGAAATAACTGATTAACTCAGCTACCAACAATCTGGCCAGTTAAACTATGTGTCCCCAGAGCCACACATTTCAAGATTGTGCACAGGCTCTGCCAGTTAAGAGAGACAAGCAGCTCTGGGGACATGAATGCTCAATATCCAGCTTAGTCCCACCCTTGCTCAGTCTCATTTCTCGACCTTTCTGCAAGCTCAGCCAACATTAAAAAAACTCTGCATAAAGATTCATCTATCACTCAACCAAAAAAAGATGATTATTAAAAGCAAAATTGATTGTCTTACCAGAATTGACACAGTCCTTTTGGCAGCCATTGAAACAACAAATCTTGCTTCCCTCGCAATCCACATCTTTTTCGCACATGTCCCCACGGCGATCACACAGACCTTCCTTACCCAGCCATGGCTCTGGGCATTGGCCAGGTTTTGTTTCTGCTTTCTTGTGAGCTTCTGTCGTGTTTACACACAATCGCTGGCAGCCACTGTAGCAACATTTCTCGTTTTCATTTGAGCAGTGGAAGTCCATTCCACATTTATCACCCATTTTGTCACAGAACCCTGTGAGTCCCTTCCAAGGTTTGGGACAGGTTCCCACCTTCCCTGCACCCACTCCATTCCTTGCTGAAAAAAAAAAACAACAGAGAAATGACACACTCATGTTAATCTACATGTACATGTGTGCAGTCCACTGCTTAGACACAACTGGGAGCCATGCCCATACAAGCCAATGTTCATCCTTGGATGGTATAGTACATTGTAAGGTTAACAAAGTTAAAGTCTGTATTGAGCCTAGTGGCCTATCTTGCTAGAACTCATCCCAGTTTCTGTAGCATGAAGCAATTAGGAGTATTTGTACTCCCCCCTGGATGGGATGCTAGTCCATCACAGGGTTACCCCAGAGCATTAGTTCGCAGGTACCCATTTATAAATCTGGGCAGAGAGAGGCACTATGAGAGTTAAGTGTCTTTCCTAAGAACACAACACGTACAACGGTCCTGGGCTGAAACCCAGAAAGCTCAATCCATAGCCCAGCGCGTTAAACATTCGGCCAATGCACCTCCCACTTCCTTGGATGAAGAGGAACTTATTCCTGTTTCCAAAGTGTGAAGAGACTAGGACTTCTCCCTCTAGAGGTAAACTGGTCCATCCTGTAGGTCTACCACCCAAAACCTACGTCCCAACCCATGCTCCTTCTGCAGTTTGTCAGGATTCCCTAACAGTGTACCAGACTGTTTTTTTGACCAAGAACACAACACGAATCAAACCACCACTTGAACCCAGAATGCTCTATCCAGAATCCAATGTACTTACCATTGTGCCTTGTACCTCCACATAAAGCTTTTAGTAAGATGGGTGTCCAGATACTCTATGGACACCCACTTATCAAAGAAAATTAAAATATGAATTGCAAAACCCACCACTTGAACCCAGAATGCTCTATCCAGAATCCAATGTACTTACCATTGTGCCTTGTACCTCCACATAAAGCTTTTAGTAAGATGGGTGTCCAGATACTCTATGGACACCCACTTATCAAAGAAAATTAAAATATGAATTGCTGTATTGGGTTGTGTACACAATGTACACCTTTACACACACAATTAAATTTTCTCCTCAAAACTCCCCCCCCCCCCTTCCTCTCACCCCTCCAGTCAGGCCTATAGAGATTTTTGGATCACTGTATTTTCAGCATTTGGAGTTGAAGAGCGAATCAAGGATACAAAAAACTCCACCAAAACTTTCCAGCCAATTTTGGGACACATTTGACTTTTCAATCTTTACATCAAGAGTTTATCATGGAAATCTCCCAACTTGCACAATGACAAATGCATACAAAGAAGTAAGGAGAACCTATATTTTGATAATAGAGCTGTCAATCATACCTGAAAGAGTACAATTTGGTTCCCCTCTAGTGCGTGTACCCTGTATTTCATTGCCAAGCTTGTTGACACACCAACAGAACCCTGTTGAGCCATGACACTGGACCTCTTCATAGTCGCCATTCAATTTACAGGAGGGTAAAAATGCACCCACAATAGGTGGACCCCCTTGGTTTCTTGCAATCTCTGCATTCTTTTGATTTGCACAAAGTTTGATACCAACTGAAATAGAACAAAATGACAAAGTGTAAATAATATATAATTAAGTGCATGCACATTATATGAAATTGTATGTATTTAAGCATAAATAGGTTTCTTTCATGGAAATTAGAAAGAAACGCCTCCCTAATCACTCTGCATTAATTCACATGATGTTTACAGCATGCAAAGAAAGTTGTGCTAACCAGCCAGGCTTATCAATTTTTTCTGTCAGCCCCATGGATTTTATCCAGCAAGTGACATTTCTGTAGTTGGCAGATGAGGTGCCTTATAAATGGCTCCAACTTACCCCAAAAGGGACTCTTTTTTAAAATTGATTTTCTTTGCACCCTGAGTTGTAATTGTTTTTCTTTGAATTTTCACTTGATACAATTTGAAGAGTATTTCAAGATTATTTACAGTTTTCTAAAATTTATGTTGCTGTTAATCAATAATTTAGTTATCTGCTTGTCTGTCTGTTTATTTTTTGATTTTTAGTACCTGCAGACACACAGTCATTCTGACAGCCATTGAAGCAGCACCTGTCATCTCCAGCACAGTCTGAGTCATGAAGACACATGTCCCCACGTAAGTCACAGATCCCTTCTTGGCCTTTCCAGGGCTTAGGACATTTGCCTGGTTTTGCTAATTTATGACAATAATAACATGCAGTTAACTTTAAGACAGAAGTTTTGATTTGTAAACATGCCTAAGCAAAAATGTCTTAAAATGTGCTGCCAGTGAAATGCAAGGCACGCTTTCATGTTGCAAATGCAGATTTAAGTAGTCTAAAACAAATTCAACTGAAAAATGACAAGAAAAGAATAATTTCTTTAAAGTGGAGAAGTGGTCGCAAGTCAAATACTCAGAAAAAATATTTTCCGAGTTCGGAATTTTTTTTTCTGAGTATTTGCCTTGCGACCACTTCTTCAATTATTTTCACTTTAATCCAAGTCACCACTTATCACATAATGCCTTAAAATGTTTTCTTTTTTTTGCTGGTTTGAACTATTAAAATAATTTGTAATAAAAGCATATACTGAACATTTATAAATATGTTTAAAAAATAAACCAGTTAAAGGAAATGAAACTAGTTTAAAAAATTAAACAAATTATTAAATAAAAATTGAACCATACCATTAACCCTACAACAAGGAATATAGTGGTCCTGTTTCTTACCTCGTGGTAAACAGACTGCTGGCCCTCGTACTGTTGTATCAGGTAACTTTTGGCCATTTTTGTCGACACACCAGCAGTACAACTCATGACACTGTTGATCCTCATAATTTCCATCTGGTTTACATTTCGGAACAAAAACACCAAGCAGAGGAGGGTCTGCAGCCAACTTATCAAGAGCAGATAGTGTTTCCTCTTGACATTTTGTCATATTCACTAAAAAAGGGAAAATATCAACAGTGAATTAACAGAGAATTTCAAAAGTGATGCACCTCATAGAAACACTGTAAGTTAAACTCACACTCAGTCCAACTGATGACATCACTAAGCATAGTAAAGCAAAACCAAAGCAAATGCAAACTACTCTTGACACTCAAATGAAAACTGTTCTAATAATATTTATGATTATAATGGGAGAATGAAAGAGAAATTGCCTAGATTTTTATGTAAACTTTGTGACTTGGAACTGGTTTAAAAAGTTGCAATGGATTTTTGTAGCCTAAGCTACGTTTATTTATCATCATGGTATTATTTTTGCAGTTTCACTTCCAGTCAAATTGCATGAAAACCGTGTCTTATAGTAACAAAGACAATACAGCTGCAATTCTTCATACTTACAGTGTAATAATAATAAGGGACACTGTCACCAGTTTCACTTCAAAAATTCAAGAACCTAAAGACATATGGAATCTACGAATAGTGGTCCAATTATGTTAAAAATCACCATGCAAGTGTACTGAAGCGATAAACAAGTGATATAATAGTGATGCCATCAGGAACTTTGGATCTCAACTTGAAAACGTCAGGCTGATTGACTGGAAAAACACCTAAAAATTATTATTTAATGGTTCCTTTCTTCCATTAACTTTTTATTTCCGTCTTGATGTACTACAGTACATAGGTGCATTTCATGTACGAGTCAGAAGACCTATTCGCCAATTTTAGTACTTTTTACTGAAAAAGCATTTAGTCAAGAATCCCCGTGACAGTGTCCCTTTAATCCTTAGAAAACTTCTCTAACCTATCTCTCATCTCACCTGGTTTGACACAATCCTTTTGACAACCATTGTGACAGCATTTGCTGCCAGAATCACAATCACTATCTTCCTCGCACATATCTCCTCTTCTGTCACACGGCTGCTCCTTCCATGGATTAGGACACTGCCCTGGCTTCTCCGCAGATTTCTTACCAGGTTTTACACAATCACGCTGGCACCCATTAAAGCAGCACTTCTCAGATGAGTCGCAATCAATATCTACATTGCACATGTCTCCACGGCGATCACAAATGCCGTCTTGTCCTTTCCACGGGTTTGGACACTCACCAGATTTATTCGTAGGTACAGGATCCACACAATCCTTCTGGCATCCGTTAAAACAACACAAAGCTCCTCCAGCACAATCTTTATCCACAGCACACATATCACCACGGCGATCACATATACCATCAAGCCCCTTCCATGGTTTCGGACATCGACCTTCTTTCTTAGGCCCTGGTATAACTGGCGGGCCTGGGAATTCTGGGGGTGTTACACACTCCTGTATGCAGCCTGTTGCACAGCACTTATCTTTTCCTTTACAATCAAAATCTTCATTGCACTCATCTGTTGTTACTTCACATGATTCACGGTCAATATAGTCTACAATCGGACACACACCAGGCTTGTCTTTTACAATAATGGGAGGGGTCATGCATTCTAAACGACAACCTGAAAAACAGCACTTGTCCCTTCCTTTACAATCATCATCTTCTTTACACAAGTCTTCTGTTACCTCACACAGTTCAGGTGGAATATAATCATTCAAAGGGCACTCGCCAGGTTTCTTCTTAGCTGGAGGAGTGATACACTCGCTAAGACACCCTGTTGCACAACACTTGCTTCTCCCTGGGCACTGTGAATCATTATTGCACTTGTCAGTGGTATCTGAACAATTCTCTCGTGGAATGTAGTGTGAAGGCGGACACTCATCACGTTTAACTGGAGGGCGTGGTGGTGTCACACACTCCTGAATGCAGCCTGTTGCACAGCACTTATCTCTTCCTTTACAATCAAAATCTTCATTGCACTCATCAGCTGTTACTTCACATGATTCACGATCAGTATCGTTCACAGTGGGACACACACCAGGTTTCTCAACTATTACAGTAGGAGGGGTCATGCATTCTAAACGACAACCTGAAAAACAGCACTTGTCTGTTCTTTTACAATCTTCATCTTCTTGACACAAGTCTTCAGTTACCTCGCACAGTTCAGGTGGAATGTAATCATTCAAAGGACACTCGCCAGGTTTCTTCTTAGCTGCAGGAGTGATACACTCGCTAAGACACCCTGTCGCACAACACTTGTCCTTTCCTGGGCACTGTGAATCCTCATTACACTTGTCAGTGGTATCTGAACAGTTCTCTGGTGGGATGTAATCTGCAAGTGGACACTCTCCTCGTTTTGGTTTAGGTCTTGGTGTGCGGGAACACTCATTGTAACACCCATTAAAGCAGCACTTCAGGTGACCAAAGCAATCGCCATCAAGTTCGCATTCATTTTTCGTATTTTTACATAGCTTTGGATCAATAGCATCCTGCTGAGGACAAACTCCGGGCTTCAGTTTTCGCACTGTGTCAGGAACAGTGCAGTCCCGTTGGCAGCCATTGTGGCAACACTTCTGACTTCCAGGACAGTGAGTATCCTTGTCACACATATCTCCCTTCTTGTCACAGAAAGCTTGATTTTGCGTTACATTAGGACACTTGCCTGGTTTGTCTTCACTGATTGGTCGAGCGCAGGATCGACTGCAGCCGTCGTAACAGCACTTATTGTCACCGGGACACTGGTGATCTGATCTGCAAGTGTCTGCTCGCAGAAGGCAGAGCCTAAGAATACTCCTTCGCCATGGACAGCGGCCAGGTTTCTCTAAGGAATTGATAACAAAATAAATAAGAGACCACCTCACTGCCTATCATGACAAATGTCAGTTTAGCAACAACATACCTTTGGCAGCTAGTTGGTCAGAAGCTAACAAGGAAAGAGACAAAATATACAAATTTAGTTTTAATGTAATTTTCTTAGTTAAGCGTGTGTCCAACATGCACTTTGGGAAACTACAGGTGTATTTGTCAACAAATCTTTAAATGCAGAATGGCAATTGGAGTTGGTTTCTTGTTCTCTCTCTTCTTCATCAATTAATAATCTTATTTGGGTAAACTTCCAGAATGTGATCCACATTGTACATGAGACATGTAATAGCTACATGTTTTTATACTCAACAAATTACAAAAATATCAACCCCACCCCTCTCCTCCCAAGAAAGAAATGTCCCCCTGAAAATTGTTGACTGGGACATAATTGCCCCCCTAGATGAAATCCTAGTGCACATACCTAATATAAGGGGACCCCCCCCCCCCCCCCCAGGCACATGATGGTGTTACCTGGTATTTGGCACTTCTTCTGGCACAGTTCAAGAGTTGGAAAGCGATTCCCATTTCCCTCACAACCTCCATATATAAACTTATCACACTGCCCTGATGTATGGTTGAAAAAGTATCGGGGAAAATATCCTTTACAACGTCCAACTTCTGGCTTTAATTTGCAAATAACATCAGCTGAAAAATACAAACAAGAATGAAACAATTTCCCTTATTAATATCCAACTGCAAGAATTATTCTCAAGCTTACAGTTCATTGTTCACAATCAGCCAGCAGTATGAGTTTTTTCAACACATCGTGTGCAAATCTTCCTTGTAGGGTTTTTGTGGGGGCAAAGCCGCCACATTGTTATCGACTGCGGGATTTATTTATTTATTTGTGTGTGGGTTGGTCTTCTGCGAGAGAGCCTGGGGATGAGTCGGCGGTGCGTGTCGAGTCGTACGTTTCGTGTGGTTTCTTTGATTTCACTGAGCTGTTCTTGAAGTTGCTCGTCATTACAGCAGCTCACAAAGTCATACTAGCCAACATTTCGTTTGGCTGGAAGTCTGTGCAGGTTGCACATCAATTCAAGAGAAGCTTTTACGCTTACGCAAGCCAATATTGAAAGCCGCAGAAACAGCACAATTTAATACATTTGTACTTGAATCAGTCTATATGGCTATATGTTCTGATATATGTAAATTATTCTGCAATGCATACCTACGGAGCGATATAATAAACAAACCATTTTAGTGCTACTGGTTAAAAAAGAAAAAAAAAAGGAAAAAAGAAAAAAATTGTCCCCTCTGGGATTCGAACTCGGGCCTCTGGCGACCTCTCGTTCCCCAGTCAGATGCCTACCCAACTGCGCTACTCTTACATTCTTAATGACGTAAGGGCGAAAATATCGTATATCAATGTAATAGACATTCCGCTGTTTATCTGTTATCATGTGCATCAAAGAAATGTTTGAATCACCTGCTGCTCATAAATTTTCAAGGAATGAATTTGCAAAAAATCACAAAGATTATTTGCCGCAATAAATAGCAGCCTTAAGGTAATTGAATGTACTAAATGAATTCACAAAAAAGAAGAATCAAATTTGAAATTATCAAGCCCCCACACGTTCGCATCGCGGACCGATTTTTTAAAGTGTCCGGGCAGGTGAAAAACATTTCAATAACGTGGCTATAGTCTTGTTTCATGGCGCGGCCATGTTTTCATGTTGATTTGCATTAGACAAAGTGATAGTACGACTAGTTATTGGATTGTGATGTGGATGTCATGTGTGAGGAAAGTAAAAAAATGATGATTTGCTTGTGAAAATAAAATGCTTCTGTTCGTTTTACCACAAGTACCACTGCCTGGTGGTTGAAGGACATCATTAAGTCCAGATGCCCGCAAGTTTACTGAAGAACTGAGGGGTGTTCTAACCTTTGTTTTGTACAATAGCGCAGACATGGCAAGCTTTCTATAATAATTACCTGAACAAGCGTTTTTACACTCTGTCTCTGTCTTAAAGTTGTTGGCATTTGCGCGGCATCCACCATAAACAAAGGCCTCGCATTCTTCAGTTTCGCTGTTATAAAACCACCTGGGCATATTAGCCATACAAGGACCAGGATGTAAGGGTAGACTGCAGACATCACCAGCTGAAAAAAAAAATAGACTGTTAACATCTACTGGCATTAACATCATGTACATTATTATTAAATAATTAAAATCACAATACAATATGTACATTCTTACAATTTTTACATTAAGATCCTGTTCTATTGCGACTTCACTGTTTCAGTAGCAACCTGTGAGTTTTGCTTGATTTGGTCCTGGGCCCGGCTACTGGAGGCTCTACCCCTAGGTCCAATCCCTTACCCTTTTATATACCACTTTGACAGAAAAGGCACCCCTTTCGTATACCTTTCACTGGAAAAAGGTACCCCTTTCATAAACCTAAAAGACATCATCAAGTCTCGTCGCGCCAGTAGGCGCATAAGGCCGTAAACCTAAAAGACATAGCGTAATATTATACCTAAGACAGGAATTCTTGTTCTCATTTTTATGTAGCATCTGCTAAATTAAAATGATACAGTCGAAGCTCTCATAAGCGGACACCCTCGGGACGCGAAAAAAGTGTCCGTAACTGGAGCTGGCCGCTTACGAGAATGGTTCTTGAAAGCGGCCACTAGAGGTGTAGGGGATAAATGGCCGCTTAAGGGAGTTTGCCCAGCTAACAAATTACATGTATAACCGGACGGACGTGGATGATGACAAAACAAGCACTGAAATATGGTACTGTTATTACTTTAAAATCATTGTGACGAATGGCGATGTGAAGTTGATTGACAAACACAAAATGCAGAGGTTGTTAATAGGATTTTCTTTGGGGTGTCCGCTTACGGGAGCTTAAAAACAAATAAAAAGTCTGAGTCATAATCACTGAAAGTGTCTGCGGCCGCTTACGGGAATGTCCGCTTACGAGAATGAAAAAATACAGAGTTTGTATGGGAGTTAAAACGGGGTTTCAAACAAGGCGGCCGTAAGTAGAGCTGTCCGCTTACGAGAGTGTCCATTAAGAGAGCTTCGACTGTACAGCCATTATGTGCACATATGTTCAAAATATTTTAATTGAAGGCACTTTTAAATACCTAAATGACCAATATCCCTACCCTTTTGCGAAATCCCTACACTTTTATTTCCTGAAACCTGAAATAGGTACCCCTTTCGGGTGGAGCCTCCCTGTAAAGGCCATTATAGGGAATACCCCGCCCCCCAAGCGGATTTGGTTAAGGGGTCCTTAGCTTCTTAACTACATTGTACCAATATATTGCTAAGAAAGATGTCTGATTGTCATTTTTTGGAAACCAAACTTCCTACAGATGTTACAGTGCTATTACAGTTTTTAGCAATAGGTATTACATGTACAATGTACCTGCATGAGAGCACTTTTGCATACAGGCAGCTTTGGTTTTAAAGTTGTTTTCATTGCCTCCACTGCCTTTGTACAGAAAAGGCTCGCACATCTGTGATTCAATGTCAAAATACCAGCGCGGTGAAAAATTGGCAGGATCAGCCCCAGTACCAACAAGCTTTTCCAAGTTGCAGACTTGGTTTGATGCCACAGTCGTGTCCATTGTTTTAGGATCTATAACAGATAATGCGTCAAATAATCAGTCAAGGAATACAAAGTACATTTACATGTACTTAACCACATAAAGTCTCGATCATCACCATTAAGAATCAAATGTCACACAGTGGAGCACATGTACAGAGTTACTATGGGTTAAGTCAGGGAAAAATAAATTCTTGAAGGTCAACATGGAAGATTTCATGAGAAAGAAAACCTGTTGAAAATGTAACATGTAAATGTGAATTGTGTATCAACAACCCAGGATGCTATTTTTTATGAAAAATTTCTTAAGAATTGGCAATGTATGACTACGAAGTCCTTTGCACGCATTGCAGGCCTATAATAGATTCAGTTCATTAATTCAAAGTGAAGTGTGAACCTACCCTTGACAACAACATTCACAGTAGCGCTAACTCTTGAAGACATTGAATATCCACGACACACATACTGCCCTGCATCCTGCTCTTGCACACGACGGAAACGAAGTGTTTTAGAATTTAGAGCTATTACTCTTGGGAAAGGCAGTCTCTTCAGGCCAACTTTACTCCATAAGACTTGAGCTGCCTTTCCATCAATCCCACATCGAATTTCACCTGGTTTGCCAGAAATCAGGGTTTGCGATGACTGATGAGCTGGGCTGACCTTTAAAGTAATCCCTAAGGGAAAATAAAACAAGATATGGTCTAAAACAAATTCATAAACAACATAAATGAAAAATTAAGTACAGTAAATAATGGAACCAATAACCCGTACTAAGTCAACTAGACAATTGTTTGGACAAATTCTGAATAACAGTAAGCATGGCTGGCTTGGTGGTGCAGTCCCCAAATGGTTAGCCCATTGGACCCCAGATGGAGTTGTCTGAAACAATGGGGGTCATCGTCAGAAAATATTGAAAACACCCCTAAAAGGAACCAGATTCTTGTTTCTTGTTTTTTGCTATATTTTCAAAAATTTAATTAAGGTGGATCTAAAACCACTCCAGAGAGATATATTTTAGCTTTGCAAAACATTATATCTCAACATGCTGATCAATATTCAATATTTTTTTTTCTCAGCGCACGAGCAGGCAATCTGATTGGTTCCGGGAGCGGGCAGAATTTTCCGATCTTGACCACGGTCAAGGAACGGGATGAATCCACGCGCGATATCAGTTTGCAGCACGAGTCGAACGAACACATGAAAGTTTTGCTCTCCAAACTCGAAAAAGCTGTTCACCAACCGTTGTAAACTTGAAAGGACTAAAAAGCAGTGACTTTTTGCTAAAAACAGAGCACTCTTTGCCATCATTCAAGGAAATGAGATTCTTTGATTAAAAACGGACAATTTAATTATCACAATATTGTGCCGTATGTTGACACTATACATTTCATTCAGTTTGGCACTGTTTATCAGAATAAAATTATGCTAGGAATCATTGCAGAGATTATTAATAAATTTGTTTAGTACAAGTGTGAATACATGTAGCTTGTAAAACTGCTTTTCAGTCAAAGAGTATTTTTGAGTCTTGAAAGAGAAATAGGATTAACACCCTACGAGCAAAGTTTCTTTCAAGACTTTTCAAAACATTTTTCGGCAATTGTTTGGGAAGCCGAAATCGATTTAAATGTGTTAAGTTTTGTGTCTTATGTGTGCTATATTTATGATTTTTTTGTTTTCTTGATTCTCTGCAGTGTAAATTAAATATGCTAAACTGTTCTTGAGTATGGTTCATTTTAAACAAAGCTATTTTATACTGAAATAAATAGCAAACAGAATTCTTCACCCTTGCTCGTCCGATCGAGTCGGACTCAACATTGAAGTCATATCCGCGCGTATACAAACAAAGATTTTGCGACAATCTCTTTCTCGGTTTCTTTTCCAAACAAATCAAAGTAGGAAAAAAATAAAAACGTTATTTGCCAGCCTAGGTCGGTCCGTATTGGGAAAAACTGTACCCTCGGGCACAGTTTTTCCCAATACGGACCTCCCGGAGGCAAATAACATATAAATCAAAGATCTCTTCGAGATATTGACTTTTTTTTGCATGCAGTTAGTATGAGTAGAAGGTTTATGCTGGGCATTTTTGTTCTAACATATCATGGAAGAATTTAAACGTCTTTCAGTTCAAACATTTTTTTATTTTCGCGTAGTAAATGCTGCATTTGTCAGTCGCGACGGCTGGGTGCTTTGCGACTCATATACGTATATTTTGGCTTGGTTAAAAAGGCGGAGGGAAGGCTCAGGGAAGGCTCATTTTTCCGTTGAGCGAGAAAAATAAGGCCTGATCGCAGGTTAGTTTACGCACGACAGAGTTACCTTTTGTCTCGTCACGCAATCTTAACCCCACATTGAGAAGTAAATTTTCGTTTGAATATTACCAAAAGCCGCTTCTCCTCGCATTATTCTTTACCTTACGGCTACACATGCCATTTCTAACGACTACATTTCCAGTAAAACCGTTGCTGTTTATTTTTCTAATGGCGATGCATTAACTTCTGAATAGAAGAAACGTTAAGCGTTTAGGGACGGCCATTATTTTTTGGAGGGGGGGGGATGAAAAATATTGAAAAAAATTGTTTGCAGGGACTGGAAAGACAAAATAAATTGTTTGCAAAAACGATATGAATAATAAAAAATAGTAAGAATTTCGAAAAAAAATGTTTGCAGAGGTGCATAAACTAAAAAAAAAGTTTGCAGACGAACATTTTTCATCCCCCCTCCAAAGAAAATAATGGTCCGTCCCTTACTGCTTCCACTGGAAGTAATTTCACATCAGGCTACAAAAACACTTGTAAATATCACTTAACACATTTAATGATGTTGCAATTAGCGAAGCGCACTAATGACGTCACAGAATTTGACCCCCGGCGTGAGTCAGACAAACAAACCGCTCTCTGTAAGAACAATGTATGGTTGGCGGGAACTTCGGAGCCATATTTAGCGATTGTTTCACAAAACCCAGGCACAAAACCATGGCCAGATTGGCTCGGAATTCGAGAGAAAGCCTTACCTGTGCAACGTAGAAAGCTTAAACCGTGGTTTGAAACAAAAGGTTTGTCAAACAGAGCGATTATTCAATAAATGTGTAAAATGTTTTACTCTCAGTTATTGAATGGATTATAAAGGCCCGTCGATTTGCTGCCAGGATTTGCTGAAAGAAAACATTTATTTTTATGAGAAATGCAAAACGTTTACACTGTTCTTAGTGGTACATTTTGCAACACAACAGAGCTTACCTCAGATTTATGCCACCACAAAATTACACAAAGAAACGCTCGTCCGATCGGTTTCCTTACCTTACCCGAATATTAAAAGAGGTCAATTTCGTTACACAATTGTCGCGTATTTAATATAGACTGATCGAGCTCGGCAGCTGTAGCTGCAGTCTGTAATAGTAATGGGGATAAATTTAAATTATTAAAATCAAACCCTGCCGTCAATTCCATTAGAAAGGCGTTTGAATAGCATAATATTTTCGCCCTCTATCTATCATGTGTCGAAATGAGATCGGATGGCCGGCGATCAGTGCCGTCAAATTCGGGAAGAATTCTGAATTTCTTGCCACCGATGATCTTTCCGGGGCCTAAATGAAGCGAACATACAAGTGCTAATCCTTCGCAATTATATAATTCGATAGTAATTCGCTATCCGCCGCTTAAATTTCTCGGCAGCCTGAATAATTTTGCAGTGGGAATTAAGGTGTCATTGCCTGGCCCTTTTTCTTGGATACCTTCAATCTGTTTTTCACTTACTAAAGCAAAAATGTTTGGAATCTATCATTTTTCGAGCCTTTCGAGAATCTCGGCCTTAAATTGTGCCTTTCTCGCCCTTTTTTTTGTCAAGAATGGGTCCCCTCCATACAAAGCCTTTGCCCAAACTAAAATTGTTGTCCGACTCACGCGTGGGGTATCATGCGGCGAAATCTATTTTTAGTAATAGTGCGCTTCGCTGTGCTAGATGATGTTGCAATTCTAAATTGTGCAACTCAGCAGAAATAATCAATTGTCACGAAATGAGTTCCCTTTGGTTAACTATTAGCAACGTTTTAGTGTGTGAAAGACTTGTACGAGTACAAATTTGCGTTGTTAATCGTTTTAAGTTAAATTAATATTAGCGCCTAAAGACTTGTACCATGACAAATTGCGTTCTTAATCGTTTTAAACTTCGCTGCTTTCGAGCGCTGAACCCCTTACATTCTTAATTGGTTATGTGACGTAAGATTTGGGCTACTCACGTTTTTGATTGTTATATAACGTTTGTAAATTTGACAAGTCACGTTTTTTCTACAAGAACGGAAGTGCTGAAGCACAACTATAGAGTGACACTTTACAAGTCACGCGCTTTGATCACCCACAGCGGAAAGTATTCCCTTGAGAAATTAAAACAGTCCCTTGAGAGTTAACAAGAATGCGATCCCTTCCTGTTCAAATTTTACCCAACGTAAACGCTATTCTCCTACTTTTTGCTTGTAAACAAGCAAAAAAAGTCGAAAAAATGGGGGTCACAAGACTCGTTTTTGAGTTACAAACTCTTAAAGCTAAAAAAAGGGTGTTTAAACAGGTTGTTCCATTGCTATGGTTACCAGTGACATCAAGAAAATAACAGCAATTTGTTTTCCAATGATTGGGCAAATGTTTGATACCATTTTTGTAGTGTCCCTCATAACTAATAAATGTTTCTAGTACTGACACATCAAAAGTATAAGAGCCTCCTTATAAACCCTTCAACATACATCTGACTTACCATGGCATTTCCCATGGGAGGCCATCGTAACGGTGCCACCTAGTTTACATGCTGTCATGTCTAAGTGACAGCGACTTCGATAAGTGATACCGTCTGACCCACAAACATGTTTTCCATGGGACCCCGGGCAGGAGTCACGGCATCTGCATTCAGCGCGATTTTCAATCACAACACATACTTGTCCCTGTTTTGTGCATTTCTTGTTGCTGCATAATTCTTCACCTAAAACATGAACACATTCAAAAACATTATTCAAAATTATAGTAAGCTGAACACTTCAGTTTTCCAAGAAAATGTAACTAGACATTATAAATTTGCAGCATGGTACTTAAGACAAAGGCTGTTCATTCAAAAGACTGCCAGGCAATGCAATCATGGTACATTAATTTTATAATGTTCATTTGGGTATTATAGCCTCCATCTAAAAATATTTAAGTGCATACAAAAATACCACATGGTAAAGCCCCCTAAATATACAAAACTGTAAAGACATCATATCAAGCCCAAGAACAAGCCCTTAACAGCCATTATTAAAAGTAGCCTGAAGCTAAATGATACAGATATCAGCCACTGGCACATTAATAACAATGTCTTGTCTGGTGCAGATTACTATACATGCTATTATATAAAATAATTATGGTACAATATGAAATATCATCTTATCTCATCTATTGCCAGGCATAACTAATCGATGATCAATGACATCAATTGGTAATCGAAAATCATGGGCCGAAAATCATGGCGATCGCCAGGTTTTAAAGACCTAAACAGCCGCCGCGAATTTTCACATTCGACAAGATGCACATAATAACGCAACATTTAGCCCTGTTCAGTACTGTCACCCAGCGGAGGGGGGGGGGGGGGCTTATATCAGGAGGGGCTTATAATCGGATGTATTTTTTTGTTTCCAGGTTGATGGGCCTATAACCGGGAGGGGCTTATAAGCTGGGGGGCTTACAACCGGAATTTTACGGTATGTGAAACTCTAAAAATCGAATTACCTCCTGTTGACTAAATTTTCTAAGTGTTATGTAATAGCCTGGGGCAATATAATATATCTCTTTCATGCCCTAGTAGTAGTGGCCTAGCATGGAATTTTACTGATACAAAACATGACTTTTTAGATATTATCAAATTTACTTCAATCTATAAATATTTGCTTTATTCCAAATAATCACCATCCTCACTTCTTAACTACAGTAAGTTGTAATATCATCACTCTCACTGACATTCAAAGTGGCCGGAAGCGATAAAGTGTGGTTGCATGTACATGTACATGTATAGTCATCTTCTTTGTGTATAGTTCAAAAATTGCATTCATATGTAG
Organism: Oculina patagonica; assembly: GCF_052425735.1. Classification (NCBI taxonomy): domain Eukaryota; kingdom Metazoa; phylum Cnidaria; class Anthozoa; order Scleractinia; family Oculinidae; genus Oculina; species Oculina patagonica. Next base: position 55,466,686 of record NC_135761.1, on the reverse strand, counting down.
AGGACAACATAGATGATATTATTTGACAAACTTGTTTCTGTCTTCCCTGGTACTGTAATGATTTGATTTACTCGGAATTTTACGGTATGTGAAACTCTAAAAATCGAATTACCTCACTCGTATCACTCGTATGATTACAGACCGAATTGGACTCCACTCAGTCCTATTACCATTATTTATTAAAGTTTTGTTTTAAACAATCGGTTGTTTCTTCAAAAATTAAATAAGTGCCCTGTCCCCGGGGGGACAGGGTATGTGCCGCTGTTGGGTATGTGCCGCTGGCCTCTCAGAACCCCTACCCCATTATAGTCTTATTCTATGGCCAATTATAGACCCCATCTTAGTCACTTTTGGGTAAATATAATTTTTACAACCCCAACTTAGTCACTTTCTGGGAGCTGTTTGTCAAATATTGAACAACAGCAATAAATACGGTAACATTTTTTTCGGCGAATATTTCCGTTCATAAATCACAACTTGTCAGATTTTCGTACTCTCAAAATCCCGGAAAAGTGTGACCCCATTCTAGTCACCCTATAAAAAATGCTTGAAATGGCGACCCCATTATAGTCAGTCCAGTCGTAAAAATGCGACCCCATCCAGCGGCACATCCCCATTAGCCCATTTATAGGAAGTGCCCCCCCCCCCCCGGGGCCCTGTCTCAAATAAGTACCCTCAGCTCCCTTGAGGTGCCAAAAGTAACTAAGCGCCCCAGGCACTAATTAAAATTGAATCATGATGGTAGTTGCAGGAGTTGCAACAACAGGTTTTTTCCTACAATTTACAGACTTATCAAACCTACCCCTGTGAAACGTAGATTAGTTTGAATGTACATGTAGTGATAAGGACTTATCAGAACCAGAGGGAGAACCTAGATATCATTATTTATTTCACAGATGAGATCCAAACTGTTTATCTTTCCAAGCTAATATCTTTCCTGGTTATTGCCATCTGATTAAAATATTAATTCTTAATTCTGATTGCATATAAACCAAGATCATCTAGTTGATGATTTGACCTGTTTGCTTTGACAATGTATTAACATAGTAGGGAGAAATTAGACATTGAGAAAATTTTGTTTTGTTCTGCAAAGTCTCTAATTTGCTATGCTCTGCCAAGTCCCTAGTGGACTTACTGTATAAATAACCCAGATTTGAAAACAAGGCAAGTTAACTTCACAGGGCGTAACGAAAACCGAAGTGCTATTTGTTTTCTTAAGTATTTTGTGTTTGACTTGAAGATGGAAATATTGACTTTGGCAGAATTGCAACGAACGCAAAATGCGCTGATCTGTGTGGAACAGTTCCGTCGTGGTCCGCAGTTAAAAATTTAGCCGCTAAGAGAGCGCATTACAGTATGGTAAAATAAAACAGGCAAATCTGAAACATACAGTGAACTCATTCACTGCTATACTCTGACAATGATGTAACTTAAAGCTATGCTATTGTTCCTCATATAAACACAGCTGAAAGGACAATTTATGGCGTAGAAAAGCTAAAATAAACAGGGTCAAATTAGAGGTCACGTTTCAGAAAAAACAGTCTCGACAGTCTCGAAAGACATTAAATAAAACATTTGCAAGAATCCAAGCTATATGCAGTGAAATCAGTATTTTGAATTTAAATCAAATCGGCGAGCGGAAAGTGCAAGCTAACTTGATGGAAAAGCTAAATGAAAAAAAGAGCTTATATTTCGAACGTAACGTATAAAGCATACGCTAATGCCTTTTATCGTTCTTGTCTGCAAGTTTGGCGACCTCAAAAGCTGTTATAGCGTAACAAAGGATCAGCTTGTTGATTTCGGTAGAAAAGACCTAAAACCGGAGCGCTTATGATCAGAAAGAATTGAGATAAACTGGGAAATTTCTCCACGCTGTCAGTGCGTTTATGTGACAAATTCCGAGCACGTTTTAGGGAATTCGCTCTCGAAGGAGAAAAGAACGTGCAAATTGACGGTCCTTTTCAACAAATCAAGTACAACGACAGATCATGCAATACAAGACATATCACATACCTGAACAGGCCACAGCAAAGATCCCGAGGAAAAGCAAAGGCCATAAAACCTTCGTCATCTTGCACGAAGTAGCCTCACTTCGAAAAGCAGCACTTTATAAAAGTGCAGGGTTTTTACGATAAACCCGCGCATTTCCGGTTGTCAATCATTTCGATGCTTTACGCTCGTGTTTAATTGGCTTATCAAAGCTCTCAAGGGATTTCTTTACTGTGAAAATTAAGGCGGGGCTCTTTGTGAAAAAAAATTGCGACATAGAAAAACATTTATTGTTTTTACTGCAGACCAACAATGAAAGCAAATCGAACGCCTTTTGTTCCTTTTGTTTACAAAATGTTATCAGGCAAAGCAATGTTTTAAAGCACTTTGTAAGGTTTTGAATAAATGGTGCAAAAACATGCGAGGGTTTTACCGGAAATAGATCTTATGCTCGCAGTTAATAATCAATTTAATAACGGTATTTTCATAATATATTTCAGCAAAGTTGTCAAAGTTAAAAGTTTTTCTTACGAATATTTTCAAACCCACGCAAAGAAAACCGCAAAATAGTAGGACAGATTGGATTAAAAAAAATAACTTTAACTCTTCGTGTGTGATGTCCGTATAACAAATAATATGTCCGACGAGACAAAATTAAAAGCATAGTTTTCGTTTTGTAGTGTCCGATCTTGTCCGATTTTAGTGCAGGGCCCTGGGCGAGGTGAGTGACGTAAATGTTAACACATACACACAGACATCCATAAGAATCGCGTACAAAATTTAAAGTTAAAACGTGATTAATAATTCGAGATTAAATCAATACAACGTCCATTCCGTTGTAGTGATGAGTTGCTTCTACGATTTGTTTTTAATGTTTATTCGTTTTTACTTGTCTTTATTTCATGTTATTTCCTTGATTTCCTTTTGTTATTTCCGTTCATGGCGCTGAAACATTTAAATCAGTGTCAAGAGGTGTTAGGAACCGCCCTACCGGGGTGGGGAAATGGAGTATGTAAATTCTAGTGCGTTCCGATCGGACGCTTCAGTACCTGGTACCGTTATCCTAATTCGATTGTTTTCTTCTCGATAAATTCAGAGTCCAAAATATCCTGTTTTCTAAAACCTTTTGTCAGACCTAATGTTGCCTATCTTTTTTTTTTTGGAGCACTCCTAGCCTGAATTTTAGACATCCCTCTGTGCTCGCCTGCTGGCGAGCAGGCGAGCACAGAGGGATGTCTGAAATTCAGGCTAGAGGGAGGCTAGAGCACTCCCGGGAATGCGGAATACTCTCCAGGCATTCATCAGGAGCAGAACTCTCGCAGGTTGCTGTGGTCGGTTCGATCATGCAGCTAGTCTCGCAATTTTGTTGTAAAACAAGTGCCGGCACGAATCGTTGTCAGCGTAAGAGCGCTTTTAATATTGCGGTCGGAGAAACCCTGATCCACTTCCGATATAAAGTCAGATTGACATATACAAGTGGTGTTTAATAGTTGGTTTAAGTTTTTCTAAGTACCATCTCTACCCCCTCACATGCACTGAAAGGATTTGATTTGATCGAGCATGTCATTCCTCAGTTATCCTGCTCCCAGATGTTTTCTTCTCTTTAAAAGGTTTGAGCCGCAAAGCTCGCTCGCCTCGACTGTCGCGATCAGAAGAAGAAAAGAAGAACTGAACTTGGGACCTCTATATGGGACAGACCAAGAAAGCAAATCGAACGCCTGTTGTTCTGTTTGTTTACAAAAGCAATTAATGTTTAAAGTACTTTGTTAAAGTTTAAAAAGACAGGACCGTTAAGGGTTTAACAGAAAAAAGATTTTATGCTCGCAGTGTAATTTTCTATTTCAATAAATACAACTTTATTTTTCACATTTTTATTGTAAGATAGCTGTGTGTTGGTAGGTAGATTCTTTAGTATATAGGTTACGTAATCACGTTTAATAGTTTGATCGAGTGATCAAAAACGGAAATGCCGTCAAATGACAACACCTATAAACTGACAAATCTAGCGTGATTACGTAACCAATATACCAACGAGTAGGAGTTGTCATTCGACGATATTTCCGTTTTTGATCACCCGATTTGTGTTATATTAGACCCATGTTTTAAAATATTCCCGGGGTATCCAATCGAACGAAATCCAACTAAAATTCAATCGAACTCAATCGAACACCAATCGTTCGATTGGGTTTGATAATCGAACATCTGATTTGTTGTGAGTTCGATAACTTGAATTGAACGTAGGTTTTAATATAATTTTGATATTCACCCTTTTGTTTACTTATCAAACCTCTCAAGGGATTTTTTACTGTGAAAACAAAGGCGGGCCCTTATTTATGGGGTGAGAAAAAGAAATTGCGCGATATACCTGTTATCAGGCGAACTGAGTAAAAAAGATAGGAGGGTTTAACCGGAAATAGATTTTATGCTCGCAGGTTAATTTTATGTTTCAATATAACATTATTACAGCAAAGTTATAGTTACAAATACTTCAAACCCACGCAATGGAAAACCAACCAATCACAGCGCAGCAGCGTGCTTTATAAGTTCACGCACAACCAGTCGACCTTATCGCCTGATGAAGACTAGCAGTGTGCAGTCGAAACGTCGCGATCTACATCACAAGTGACACTACGTCGTGAGACAAACGAAAAATACTTTATTATTATTGTATTCTACCACGATGATTAACCACAACATTTTTTACGATATTAGCAAAGTTATAGTTACAAATACTTTCAAACCCACGCAATGGAAAACCCCAAAATAGTAGGACAAATTGGATTTTAAAGAAAGACTTAACTCTTCGTATGTGATGTCTATGTATCAAAGATAATATTGTTAAAACAATAAAAAGGCACACAGGCACACACAAAAATCGCACAACACTAATCAGCTCATAACGGTCTTCCAATGGAAGGACACAATGCTCATTTTCCTTACGGTAGATTAGGTTGTAGTGATGACTTGCCCCTGCGAATTGTTTTAACTAATTTGTTTTTGCTTGGCTTTATTTCATGTTTTTTCCTTGATTTTCTTTTATTTGTTTTCGTTTATTACGTTGAAATCAGGGTCAAAAGGTGTTAGGTATAGTCCTAACGGGGTGGTGAGTGGATTAAAAAGGAGATACGGAATCGTTATTTTCCTTATTTTCCTTATCGTTATTTTCCTTATATTATAGTACTGGCCCTGAAGAAGACTAGCTCTGCTAGTTGAAATATTGGCCAATAAATCTTGCCCTCCTGCCGTTGTACCAGCCTTGCAATCAATTTGGTTGTATCATTTTGCTATACCCTTTTCAAGAACTGTTTTGATTGACTCTCTCTCTCTCTCTCTCTCTCTCTCTCTCTCTTTTAGCTTTAAGCTACTTGGCTATGCATGTCTAGCCTTAACTCGGCTCTCAGAATGTGGAGATACCACGAGCAAAAAAAAAAAAAAGCGAGGGGAATTTTTACCTCACAACCTCGAACAATGAGGCGAACGACAGAATCCCCGCAGTAAGCGGTATTGCTCCGAGAAAGGAGTGAGCTAAAGCGATTGAGCTCGGAGAATCATACACGCAGTTTAGCCAGAACCTCCTTTTATTAAAGCATGTGCACAGCTAAGAGGCTGCTTAAGAGCCTTAAATCCTCCACACAAGATACTCGTGGACTGGAAGCTACGCGTATACGGCTAGAGCTGCGGCTAGTACAGTCTGGAACAAGCTAGCCTGTTTTAGGCTCTTGGTAGTTCGTCCCCCTCGTTTTTTTTCTCGCTCGCCCGCTTTTTTCGCTCTCCAGCCACAAACCATGAGTCTGGAACAGGCTATAGGAACAAGTCAAATCCCTTTTTCTCCACAACGAGGCATAAGCATGTAATGTAATATAATTTCTTGTAGTGGCGATTTAAATACGTACTCTGTTTTAGAACAAAAAGTGCAAAACCTATAACCGTATATACCCATTTGTGTGGCTCTTTCTATACAGACAGGAGCCCATGGGCTCCTGATGCAACTATACACCCTACCAGGATTGAAGAATACCCTCAAAGCATCGATTAGGCGCAAAAGGCGCGCAGTTTGTGTTAGTCAGTTTCAGATACTTGTCAGTTTAACAATTTTGTTATACCACTCGTTGCAGCATTATAACCGCAATATTAAAAGCTCTGTTACAGCGCTTTTAATATTGCGGTCGTAGCAACACTGACCACTCCCGATTAAACGCGCTCTACTATAAAGTCAGATTGCTGCATATAAGCATGTTTAAGTGGTGTTAATCGATGTTTAAACTCTTAAATAATTCTCTAACCTCAAACGTGCACTGGAAGGATTTTATCGCACATGTCATTCCTCATCAGTTATCCTAGTCCTAGATGTTTTTTTTCTCATCACTAAATCATGTTTGAGCCGCACACTTCGCTTGCTTCGACAGCCTCGACGACTTTTTCGTGTCAGTAGAAGAAAGAAAGAAAGAAAAAAAACCTCTGGAAAGGCTGGAAAGGGTATATCATTTCGATGCTTTACGTCAAAATTTAGGCGGGGCCCAGGATTATGCGGGGAGAAAAAGCATATTAACATAGAAAAGCATTTCTTTTTGCTACAGTCAAACAAAGGAAGCAGTTCGAACGTCTCTTTTCTCTCTTTTTGTTTATAAAAATGTTATCAGGCAAAGCAATGCAGTTTAAAATGATAGCAGGGTTTAACCTGAAATAGATTTTATGCTTGCAGTTTAATTTTCTATTTCAATTAAGATAATTTTTCACGTTGTTAATGCGGTAAGATAGCTATGTGTTGATATGAAAATTCCTTGGTATGTAGGTTACGTAAGCACTCATTCGAACGTATCCCCGTTTTTGACTACGTACTTGAAACTTTACTGACTTTAGTAAACTTTGTGTTATGTCCTGCCCATAATCAATAAACAAGATGCCCTCCCAAAACGTCTGGTTTTCCTTCTTGTACTAAGTTAGAAATTTTTTTTCGTTTCATTGCAGAGTGACTAGACAACAACGGTACCGGTATTTTCATAATACACATTACAGCAAAGTTATACTTGCGAATATTTTCAAACCCACGCAGGAGAAAACCGCAAAATAGTAGGGCAAATTGGATTAAAAACAGGTTAAACTCTTCGTGTGCGATGTCTATGTAACAATGATGTTATGTCTGACTTGACGTCAATAAAAACACACACGTACACAGGCAAATAAAAGAATCCCGCATAAGCGCTGGAACTTTTTCATCAATCGAAAACTTTGGCCTGGAAACCAAGCTCATTCTCTTCACGGCAGGTCAGCAGTTATAGTGATGAGTTGCCTCTACATTTTTTACTTGTCTTTATTTCATTCTTTCATTTTCTTTTTTGTTATAATTATTTTCGATCATGGTGTCGAAATCGGTGTCAAGAGGTGTCGGGAACCGCCCTTTTGTTTAAGTGCGGCAAGGAAAGGGGAATGTAAACTCCAGTGCTTGCCGAGCGAGGTATGCAAAAGTGAGATAAACAATGAGATTAGGCGGAAAATTTGTAATTTTTGTAGTGTTATGTAGTGTTACTAGTGTGTAAGCGTGTATTATAAAGCAAAAAAAAACCTGTATAGTAGTAGTAAAAAACTGTAGTTTATAGAAGTATTGTATAGTAAGTAGTGTAGTATAAGTATTGTTTTTGTAAGTAGTATTGTAACTAGCGTATGTTTTTGTTTTGTAAGTAGTGTTTTTTGTGTGTGTTGCAATAAAAAAAAAATAAAATAAATAAAAAAACAACGAGATACAGAAACTAAAATCTTTTGATTCAAATTTTTCGGGATATTTTTCGAGACCAAAATATATGATTTTCATTACCTTTTTTCAGACAGGCATAATACATCCAATTTCAGAACTAACGCGGCCAGCTTGCCTCCCACGCAGACCGTTCTTTTGGATTGTCATAAAAAATGTCTTAAAGAAATCGAAAGCGATATTTCTTCACAACCTCAGAGCCTGTAGTAAGAAGCGTAGCCTAATTCGCAGACGGTTGGAGAAAGAAACGAAAGCCGTACGTCAAGGCGAGAGGCCTCTGACTGTCTGAAAATCAGGCTACGCGATATGCGCTGTCTGTCTGTTTCAAACCAAAAGGTTTAAAAAGGTTTTCCAAACAAGATACGTGTTTGAGCCGAGGCTTGGACAACCTAGAACATGCTACACCTTTTTTCTCCTCAACGAAGCATAAGCATGTACGCTCTCGTAGCAGACAAAAAGTGCAGAACCTATTATATAACCATATAGGCTCGATTATTATTTGCGATTCCCAGACCCAGTGACCCAAATCTAATTTTCCCAATTATAAAATTGCCCAAATCCCAAATCCCTTCAGGCGTCTTGACAAACAATAAAATTCACAACGTGATAAAAGCGACACAGCGACGGTAATGGACGATAAAACTTAAGTATCTTTTATAGATATTACAGAATACCCCTACTCGGTACCCTGGAAGTGACTGGAGTCGAAAAAATCTTAACGGCCCAAAATTGCTGTCTCCACAGAAGGGCCCTTCTAATGTCAAATGGTGGCGCATTCCATAGTTTCGGTGCAGCACAGGTAAAGCTTTTGATTAAAAACGCGGATAACTGAGTAAAAGTTTATCTCTAAAGTTCCTTAGATTACATTTGGATGGGGGCCTAAGAGAAATAAGAGATGATAAGTAGCAGTGTGAATAAGGTGTAAGAAATGGAGAGGATTGATTAATAGCGCTACCAATAGCAACTTATTTCGTGGAATTCTTTTCTTACTATTGACAATAAAATAGTTTTGTTGCTATTGTTAAGTTGTTGTTCTTGTTGTTGACTCGTTCACGTGATAGAGATCTGTAAAGGACCCCAAAGTTCCTAAAGTAAACATCAAAACAAACCTGTCATCCTTTTGCAGACCAGGGCGATGTCATTGTACATGGCTGCTACTGGGGTTTGCACTGAGCCCGCTGGAGTTTCCCTTTAGCCAATTATGTTGATGACTCACAATTGAAGGTCTCATCACTGTTAGAGGTCTCTATTTTAGATTAACTGTTAAAAGAAAAGGCAGAGCTACTCTTTAAGTCTGGCAAAATTTAAAGGTCTTTAAAGCATTATCTTAAAAATATAGTGCAGGCTAAGCCTCGACAATTTTTGAATTAAATCCCTTTGAACGTCGTGTTCAAGAAGCTAGTGCAAGGGCTATTTCATACTTAATCCACAACTGCTTTTGACGAAATTTTTCTCTTCCTTTTAAAGAACAAAAAAAAACGAATTGCCGACACAATGTCCTTTTGAAAGGTCTTGAAAGATCGGGTAAATGGTCAAAAGGTATCCAGACGTGTCGTACCCATGGACGATTCTTACACAAACTGAAACGATTCGTACCTAACCCTCTAGTGGTGTACATTCATAAGAAAAAAAGCACGAGAATAAATTTCATTCTATATTAGCATTTCATAGAGTTTACTATATCAAACCATGACCAATATGTTTCACTTATGTCCAGGATTGAACGCAAGTATTGTTTAATGAGTACTTCATGTTTGACTGTGTTATTTGACATTTCCATATTACTTCATATTTGACAGATTTTGATGTGTTTTGGTGAACTTTTATAAATGAGGACACTTTGTGATGCCTGTCATGAGGAACGTGGATCTCATTAGCGTTCAATCCTGGACATATCTGATTTGTATAATACCTCTCTGTTTTTATTGTGACTGTTCAAAGTGTCAGCAGAAAGGCCTTTTTTGAGGAACACAGGATGTCAGCTAATGCGCTGGACGATGATTGATAGGTTCAAGAAAGCCATAATATATTTGGTAAACGCTAGAGGGCCCTTGTTGAATTCCAAAAGGCAGGCCAGGAAGACACCTGTTGAAACCCATTGAAACCAGGATGCTCTTGATGGAAAGACTTTTGCTTAAAATCAACTGGTAGACATTTGTTTAATACCAAAAGGTACTCGGTGAAAACTAAAAAGAACAGCAGACACTTGATGAGGTCCAGAAGGCGTTTGAAAATCAGGTTCACGGATAGTGATGAAACAGAGATCGTGTTCATGACCAGCATGTTGACAAAAAGGCCTTTGTTGAAAAACAAAATGTCAGCTATTGTTTTTTTTTTTGTTTTCGTGTTTTTTTTTTTTTTTTTTTTTTTTGTCAGCTATTGTGTTTGAGTATGACGAATATCGACTGGCTCAGGGAAACCAAAGTATATTTCCTGAACTCTAGAGGGCCCTTGTTGAATGCCAGAATGGACGTGGCCAAAACCAAGAGGTCCTTGATAAGACCCAAAAGGCATCTGATAATTAGAACGAACGTTGTTGAGATGAGACCAAGAAGGCATGTGAACTTGTTGAAATCCATTAAAGCCAGGATGCTCTTGATTAAAACTAGGAGGCCCTGCCTGAAGATAAGGCCTTTGCTGAAAATGAGTAGGCCTTTGCAAAACGACAGGAGGCACTTGGTGGGACCTAAAAGATTGTTCTTGAAAGCAAGAAGCCTGTTGGCTTTGTTGGACACTAACACCTCTATTATGCCTTCGGCGCAAACAACGAGATGTTTGATGTAATCTTTTAGGCCTGTAGCGAAAACCACCTTCCATGAATAACCTGGCGGGATACAGGCTATAATGTTGGAAGGCCGCAACACTTTAGGTGCCGAAATGTCCTGTAAAAATAAACGAATATTAAGTATTTTCAAAAACGATGCTACGGTTCAGCAGAGTGACATCTTCGTTTCCTTACCTGTGGCACAAATTCTTTTGCTTCCGCGTTTAAGTTGATAGAGCGTACAAGTTCACACTGACTTCGAGTTAAACCATCACTAAAACAGTATGGTGTTCTCGGCAGAGGGTCGTTCACTTGGAGGTTTTCACTTGCATCAAGGCTGCTGATTTCATTCTCGGAGCATGCTGCTGCCTCTTTTGGAGGGTTGCTGACATCGTCCTTTTGGTGGCTGGCCACATTGCTTGAGGTCTCACTATTTTAGAAGCAAATTATTCGTTTGTAACATTGACAAATAAAAGGAGCGTTAAAGTCATGGTCCTAGGATATGCCAAAATGTTGAAAGTACTGGAATCTTTAAATTCCCCAAATCTTCTTAACCCTTAATATGGAGATATGTCCAGAAATGCACGCAATGACGAAAATGACGAATTTGGCGAAATTTCGCCAAAGTCTAAGATTTGAGCGAACAAGCTCGAGAGGAGGGGTACCACGAAAGCGGCGAATTCGACGAAAACGACGAAAATGACGAATTTGACGAAATTTCGCCAAAGTCGAGAATTGAGTTTTGTATAAACAATGACATGATTATTAGCCAACAAGTTTATAGCATGAGTTGGCATGCAGTAAAACAATATAATAACGAAAAGGAAACTTACATGCCTAAGTGTTCTTATGGCTTTTGTCATTTCCATCTGCAGGTAACATAGTGTCTTGTAATGCTCTTGTTATTAATAATCTTATAATTGGAGGAGTAGAATCATTAAAGCCATCACTGCGGCCAATCCACTGACTGATGTCTAAAATATTTGCCATAGGTTGTTGATGTGAAACTATTAAAAGTGAGTCCATCACACATAGGTTTTATCACACTCCTGACTGTTGTGAATTGAGTACATGTACTCAATCTATATACAGGTTGCTCTTCAAGCTTTCTTTGTCCAACTGCGAAGAAATTTGCTACAGAATTTAGAATTTAGTCTTTTTTTAAGATGAAGAAACTCTGAAATCGCAACAGAGAAAGCAGTGAAAGCTCGAGTTTCCTCTAATGAGATGTAGTGTTACTTCCAGTTGCATTTCACGTTAATAGTTGTTTGAACTGCATGAAGCTCACATCAATTGTGTTACTGGGAAGAACGGGTATATGTGTTTCAATCTGTGTGAAAACCAAAAAGCTTGGAATGTGCCACACCAAGTCTTCACTTACTTGAGAAAACACGACAATGTTTTTAATCAACGCCGATCATCAACTCTTGGAGGCGAATACCTTACATGACATACCTACCCATGGCGTGGGGGAAACCGCTGTGTGAAACACATTGTAGTCTCAGATAGCTCAGACTACGATCTTTATAAACAGCGGATTTTTTCTATAACACAACATGCGTCATGTAAGCTTTCTAATTCCAAGATGGCGGCAAACCATCGCTTTCTTGGCGATTTCTGGTACTGAAATGGCCCTGGACTTTACTGGATTTCTTCGTTCTACACGCCTTATTTTGGAAAGGTTAAAGGCAGTAAAACAAAAGGAAAAGGGAGATTCCTTCGTACAGTCAACTGCAGCCATCACAAACACAATCTGGAATTCCATAGAGCTACATTATATCAATGATACTCAGCTCAGGACAGCAGGAAACGCTTTCTTCTCCATGTTTACCTGATCATATTTGAAGAACGAGGCATACATACATGTACTCTTTTTAGCTGTTTACTTGTCCAATGTGTCAACATGACAAGCCTGTGCAACTGGCATTCCTGATTTCGATAGAACTTCAGTATATCAATGTCTACTGAACTCAGTACAGCAGGAAATTATGCATGGATAGGAAAGATGCCTAAACCAAATGGGGTTAATTGTTTTCATTGGGACATAGATCTCATGAAGTTGGTAAGACTGCATAATTGAGTTGATTCTCATAAGTTTGCTACAGTTTGCAAATAGTATAACAGACCACAACAAAATTGTTGTTGCAATATTTTAACCTCTGTCATGTCTAAAGAACGAGGCATTCATGTATGTATGTACTTTTACAGTTGTTGATTTAAATAACATAACTTTGCTGGCTTGACGATATTATCTTCAAATTTGTCACTTTCGTCAATTTCGTTAAATGCGTCAGCACTGCATGAGTTGAGTTAAATGACATAACTTTGTTGGCTTGATGATAATTTCGTCAAATTTGTCACTTTCGCCAATGTCGTCAAATTCGTCAGCACTGCATGGGTTGAGTTAAGTGACATAACTTTGCTGTCTTGACGAATCTGACGAAATTTCGTCAAATTCGTCATTTTCGTCAAATTCGTCAGCACTGCATGGGTTGAGTTAAATGACATAACTTTGCTGTCTTGACGAATCTGACGAAATTTCGTCATATGCGTCATTTTCATCAATTTCGTCATTTTCGTCAAATTCGTCAGCACTGCATGGGTTGAGTTAAATGACATAACTTTGCTGTCTTGACGAATCTGACGAAATTTCGTCAAATTCGTCATTTTCGTCAATGTCGTCAAATTCGTCAGCACTGCATGGGTTGAGTTAAATGACATAACTTTGCTGTCTTGACGAATCTGACGAAATTTCGTCAAATTCATCATTTTCGTCAATTTCGTCATTTTCGTCAAATTCGTCAGCACTGCATGGGTTGAGTTAAATGACATAACTTTGCTGTCTTGACGAATCTGACGAAATTTCGTCAAATTCGTCAATTTCGTCATTTTCGTCAAATTCGTCAGCACTGCATGGGTTGAGTTAAATGACATAACTTTGCTGTCTTGACGAATCTGACGAAATTTCGTCAAATTCGTCATTTTCGTCAATTTCGTCATTTTCGTCAAATTCGTCAGCACTGCATGGGTTGAGTTAAATGACATAACTTTGCTGTCTTGACGAATCTGACGAAATTTCGTCATTTTCGCCAAATTCGTCAATTTCGTCATTTTCGTCGAATTCGTCAGCACTGCATGGGTTGAGTTAAATGACATAACTTTGCTGTCTTGACGAATCTGACGAAATTTCGTCATTTTCGCCAAATTCGTCATTTTCGTCAATGTCGTCAAATTCGTCAGCACTGCATGGGTTGAGTTAAATGACATAACTTTGCTGTCTTGACGAATCTGACGAAATTTCGTCAAATTCGTCATTTTCGTCAATTTCGTCATTTTCGTCAAATTCGTCAGCACTGCATGGGTTGAGTTAAATGACATAACTTTGCTGTCTTGACGAATCTGACGAAATTTCGTCATTTTCGCCAAATTCGTCAATTTCGTCATTTTCGTCGAATTCGTCAGCACTGCATGGGTTGAGTTAAATGACATAACTTTGCTGTCTTGACGAATTTGACGAAATTTCGTCAAACGGCGAATTTGGCGAAATTTCGCCAAATTCGTCATTTTCGTCGTTGCGTGCATTTCTGGACATAAGTGTTAATATGCTGAAATCACACGTTTTTAACCGTTAAATTGTTTTTTTTTTTTTTGGCGTTACGGTGCTAAATTTCTCTAAACTTTGCTAGAAATGCACTTTCTGACACTGCAGTAAGTTTTTGATGAAATCTTTATGTAACAATGTACAATATTTTACTTTGGCGCATGCATATTTTACTTTTGGCGCATCAAGTACGGGTATACTAGCCTGTTTTATCACCAATTTACACCAAAAAACGGATCACGTTTTTTCGATTAGCTCTGTCGGAATGCAGTCAATATTCAAGATGGACAGTCCTTTGGAAAGATCTATCCACCCGTTGCACATCACAAAAATGTGATGACGTGTAAATTAGTGACGTCACAAGTGGTTGAATGGCGATTCCTCCAAAACCCGGAAAAATCCGGGCTTAGCACGATAAGCGTTAATAGTGCAAGCAAATCCTCAAGATTGACGTCCTTTTAGACCTTTCAAATGTCCTTTTTACCCTGCATTAAGCGGCTAGAAATATTTCTACTCCCCCTGGATGTCCTGGATGAGATACACCTGGGTGGAGAGAGGCACTTTGAGAGAAACGTGTCTTGCCCAAGAACACGACACTGTGACCCCGGCCAGGGCTTGATCATAAACCCGGACCTTTCGATCCAGAGTCCGGTGCGCTAACCGTTAAGCCACCGCGCCTCCTGTGTTCACTTTGTTAAGTAAACATTTTCCCCATTAACGTGATGACACGACCAGCTGACGATGTCCCCCTAAAAAATAACAGGAACGCAGATAAACAATACTTTCAAAATTGATTGTACATGAGTTAGAGAGTTGAATGGTTAAATATTTCTTCATCTCAATGCTGCGTTTTTAAGTTATGAAGGTTTATTTTTTCAATATGTTAATGAGTATGACGTCTACCCAGTCTTCATTCAATATACAGATTTTGACTGGTTCACACAAGCAGTATTTAAAAAGCATTATCATAATACGGTACTCGCAATTTCCACAATTTTTATTGTAAATTTGGTGTCTGGTATTAAATGGCGAGTAAATAATGATATAAGCAAAACAAGTATGCTTAAAAGCCTGGGTAGACGTCATACTCATTAACATATTAGAAAAATAAACCTTCATAACTTAAAAACGCAGCATTGAGATGAAGAAATATTTAACCATTCAACTCTCTAACTCATGTACAATCAATTTTGAAAGTATTGTTTCGGGGGTTAGCTGCACTTTAACAACGGTGCACTGAAATGGGTTGCTCAGTCACGTACGCAAATTTAGAACTTACCTTTTATTTCTTACCGTGTGCAAAGTTTAAACAAATTTAAACGTACACTAAATTATCTCTATTCACTGAAGTTATTCAGTGTAAAAGTGGTCTACACTAAAACAAAATAATTGTTTGAACTACTCGACGAGTACTCGTTTCACCTCTCGCTCGAGCTAGACTGGGTAAACATGTTTTTATAGCAAGTTTAGTTTAAATAAGTTTATTTTGTTAGAGCTTTTTGCTTTGTCGTAGTTTAGCACTTCGAATAACGTCACTTATACTGTATGAATTTCTTCCGCCGAGAAAATGTAAGGCTAAAAGTCGGAATAAACTCACAGCAATAGGAAATTCGACTTTAAGGTCGCGGGGGATACCTAAGGCATGAATAAATTCATTAGGCGAAATTTTGCTTGACCTGCATCTTTTAAAACGCTTATTTCTCGGCTGTTATGGGTGCGATTAAGCTCAAATTTTACAGAGACGTAAAGAAATGATGGAATATTATAAATGTCATCTTTTACTTGGAAGATTTCACTTGACGGCGGTGATATAGCCTCGGAAGTGACAAATTGGGAGAAACATGATTTTGTGGCAGAGTTTGCGGATCGATTAGGAGACAACACTCTGTGATCTTGTCAATAACTGATCAGTCAATACCTCTAGTGTGTCATAACAGAAGCGGATTTTTTAATTTAAAGTTTGCCAGCAAGTTATGATGGTTTAAATGCGCAAATTTGAATTTAATGCTTTCTATCTCTTTCTATAAGCGCTCTTTTAAAATTCCGCTTCTGTTATGACACACTACAGTATGCCTAGTTTGCCTCTCTGCAGTGGCAGGTCATGAAGTTTTATATCCGCGATGAATTCTCTGCCACAAAATTGTCGGAAAAGTCCAAACTTTGAGATTTCCGAAGGTGTCCCGATCAAAACACGGTTTCCAAATGGTAATTATGGTAATTATATTACACGCTTTTATTGTGAGAACAATGCGTTTTCAAAAAGACATAAACAATTCCACACGCAAACACATCAAATCACGCGCGCGTGCTCATATTTTTATGCAAATATCTCGTCGTAAAGTTGTCGATGTCAGTCGTTGTACTTCGTGCATACGCTTTAAATAAATGCATAATGATGAACCTAAGCTGTCCCCCGCGACCTTAAAGGAAATCAACTGCAATATGCTAGTTATTCAAAATTAGAATAGTTTTTAGCAACGCCAATAGCAGCGTGCAGCTCTTCAACAATGAAAAATAGATACTCAGCTTTATGCGTATATGTCCCTCCAAAAATGCTTGAAAAATTGTAGGGAAAAAGTTTTCCTCCAAAAACGCTTGAAAAATGCAGAAAGAAAGGTTTTCCAAACCGTGTCTTCATCTAAACACTGTAAACTGCCGTAGCCGCGGGGAGCCGCTGAAAGCGCGCGAAAAACGAAGCCTCGTTTCGGTTTAAACCTTTTAACTAGTAATAATCGGAGATTAGCGGAGTGCATTCGACCCAAGATAGGTACCCAAGATAAGGTAAGAGCCAAAAAGTGGCCCGGGAGTAGATGAAAGGCCGGGTAAGTGAAATAACGCAGGAAATGAACATTAATAAACTTAACATTTATTTCTGTAATAGTATAAACGACAAAATGTTTTTCTGTAACAAGGTTTAAAAAATACAACTGTTATTTGAATTTAAATTTAGTTTCAATATCAGAACCATAGAAGGTAATTCAACAGGATACTAATGAACATGCTTTGAACAGCTGAAAATGCAAAGTTATTTTAAGCCATACTGTGTCATATTGTGCTTCAGTGTTATATGCAGTGTAATAAAAACACATAGAACGACTTTCGCTTGCGCGTTCACAAGACAACCGCGGGGCCACAGGTCACAAGTTCAGGATACGAACTGCTACCATCGAACGCAAAAATTGTTTACAGCGGCAGCCTAGCGGTATCGGCTTAATATTGAATTGTTTTTGCGCGCGGTGTCTTTGCGGCTTTAATGTCATTGTTGATGTTGCTGTGACGCGTAGCGGCTATAACTCCGCCCCAAAACACGACCAGAACCATTTTGGCTGCGCTTTGCGAAACGTTTCAAAAACATTAATTTGTGACGTCACGAACGTCATACTTGTAATCGTTGTAATCGATGACGTCAGAGAGTCGCGCCTGCGGTATTTACGCACCATTAAATTATAAATCAGTGGAGTTCGCAGGCCTTGAAAGTATAAGTTTACTAAAAGTAAGACCAGCTTGCAGTCTGTTTTTCTCTCGAGATTCAGTAAGGGAGTGCGAGGCGAGGTTTCAGAAGCACTAGGAGGAATTGGAGCAAAACAAGAATGCGCGAGGAAAAACACAGCCTTAAAGAATCCAACGAGTCCGAGGTCGTTTTTCCTAACTCTTTTTTCTTCTCCTTATTGTCCATGCCTCCCTTTTTCGTCCGCGTTCCCTAAAACCGCTCGTAGGAAGCGAAGAAAAATATCGATTACTGGTGTGCCATGTTTTCCATGAAAAAAAGAACACAAAAACGGCGAGCGAAAAATAAGGGAATGGGTGTAGCGAGGGGGGTGGGGTGGAAGGTGAGAGAACCCTCCCGCTCTCTCGCCGTTCATCTCGTTTAAGGGACACTGTCACGGGTATTTAATTCTTTTCGGTAAAAAGTACTAAAATTGGCGAGTAGGTCACCTCGAACATGAAATGCACTGACCTAGTACATCAAGATGGAGGAAGCCAAAATTATTTTTAGGTGTTTTTCCAGTCCACAAGGACAAAACAAAAATCAGCCTGACGTTTTCACTGAAGTTGAGACCTAAAGTTCCTGATGGTATCACAATAATATCACTTGTTTATCGCTTCAGTACACTTGCATGGTGATTTTTATCAAAATTGAACCACTATTCGTAGTTTCATATGTCTTTACTGTAGGCTTTTTGAGTTTTTAAAGTGAAACAGGTGACAGTGTCCTTTTAATGCCGGCTTTCCCGCTGCTCACTGCGAACACGAATCGAACACAATGTCGTTAATTTCCCTATTGCAAAACGTCGTCTCGACTGTCAAAGCCATTAAGGTTCGCGGCTCAAACTTGATTTAGTAAAGAGAAGAAATCCTTTCGGACCAGGGTAACTGAGGAATGATATGTTCAATCAAATCCTTCCAGTGTATGTGAGAGGATAAAGAGTTATACATACAGTAAAAATAAGTCACAATAAATGGTAGTAAAATGGTATTATTTATATTCAAATCCTACAGCAATAAAACATAAGGGTCTACGTAAGGCTTTATGGCTTTACACTGTCTAATTCTTTTTCTAATTTTTTGTTCAGTTCCAGCTGCTGTTTCACAGGAAACTTTCAACAAAGAAATGAAACCTTCCGGCATGAACCATGAAAGCCCTGTCTCCTTCGCAGAGGCCTCATTCGTGTTTCTTACGGCGGACTGGGAAATGGGGAAAGGTGAAACATAAGCGCGCGGAGACCGGAGAGAATCGAAACAAAAGCACGCGGAAGATACTGCCTTTCCCGTCGCCCCCCGCGCTCCCCCTATTTTTCATTTTTCGTGTTTTTAGCCTTCCCCCACTGAAGGAGCCTCTGCGGAGGAGAGAGATGAAAGACAGTCCTACGTTTGGGCCCGTATGTAGACCCTCTCCACAAGCGTTAATGATACCAAGAAATCTCCGATCTTGGGTTTTCTGCACAATGAATAGGAGAGGCATTTCTGACTGGCTGGGAAGAAGTACGATGGTTGTTTGATAAAAACGACCTCTTCAGATGGATCATATAAAGAACCAATACCAGTTTGCTGTTTGTTCATATAGATATTCATACAGCGTATGGCGATTCTGCATTATTTGTATTTATTTCTGTATTTTGGACAACGATGTGCATTGTAAAAGTTTAGATGACTTAGTTGGCTGATTTCCAATGTAAAAGTCAGTCTAGACTCGCCATTATCCCACTCAGAAATAAAATAAAATACACACAACGCTGAAGGCGACAATCAGTTTCGTTTATACATCCATCGATTCTACTTCTCCGTCTCTTGACTTGGAATGAGTAAGCTCTCGCCGAACTTCAGGAGTAATCTGTGATAAAGAAAGTTAAAATTAAAACAAGCAGCGTTTGGGTCGGGTGTATCTCTACTGGAATTCTATGGCTCTGGTAGCTTGTTCCAAGATGAAGATGTTATTGGGCTAGCACAAGATCCGCATTGAAGAAATAATGATTGAGTGCTTTTTCGGCAAGTTAATGGAGCAATAGAACGAAAGTCATGACCTTCCAAAAAGGAGACGACAAGTATTTATTATAATGGCTTTTACTGTGGAGCCCCATGCTCATAGAAACCATACGCGGGCGCGTACGTACGAGGACGACGAAGTCGCTCAACATGGCGCCCTTCGACCAAATGGTCGACCTGGGCATGCATATCAAAAACATGATGATACCTGTCCAATGCAAGGGCATTGCTTGCTAAGGATATCTTCATGTAAAACAGTTATTACCTGGCTGTGGACATGTACTCTACATAATTCCATCAGAGCGTCTTTCTGTTCACTGGACACATCCTCTTTATATCTGTAACATGGGCAATGCAACATAAATTTAAACATTTCAATATCACTTTTGAAAAGTTATGTCACTTTGGGCCCGTTTCTTGAAGGTCTAAAAAAAACATTTCGCACCCAGAAAGCTATAGTAAAACCTCGCATTCGCATATTTTTTATATGAAAAGAGGCTTTCTTCATACAAAGTTTCAATCCTATACACGCCTCTGTTTTTAAAATACAATAAAAAAAATAAATCACTTTATTAAAGTGTCAATGTATTTAGCACTATTGTGCTAATTGTGGACACTAAAGAAATAAACTAATATTGCAAATCGAACATAAACTTGTTAAAACCCCCAACTGAATGGAGGCTAACCAGTTGGCTATTTACAAAGGGTAGAGGAGTTGAATTCGGGACGACCAAAGACAAATCCATCTAGTGGCAGGGAGGTGGATTTGAACCCGGGACCTCCAGATTACAAGTCCAGCGCCCTACCACTAGGCCATGTCACCTCCTTGTATTTAAAATACAGATAACTAAAAATAGGTTTGCAGGCCCGAAAAGTTTCCAGGGCTTTCGAGTAATGGGCCCCCTTATGTACAAACTTACTTTCAAAGTGAAGGAAATCTTATAATAATAGTTTTCTAAAGTTTTTTATTAAACAGACTTGCATTTAATTTAATTTAAGACTAGCTTATAAGAGAAATTCCTTCATTTCTAGTGGACCCATTACCTGAATTCTTAAGGTCACACGTACCAAACCAAATGACTTTCAGACAAGTAATAACAAACGTTTATTACCTCTGTACAAATGTCAATAAACTTTGATGCCATAGCACTGGGAGAGTTCGCTGATCGGATAAAAATCTGATTAAAAAACAACAATGATTAAGACTGAGTATCATGTACATGTGGGTTTGCAAACTGACAAGAAATTTCAATAAAAATCTGGATGAGACTTACCGTAAAAAGTGATAGACAACAGCATCTATTACTCTGTAGGGTAATGCGTATTTCTTGTCAAAAAATTGTCGTAGGAAAATACTGTTTGCACCTGAATAAAAATATAAATGACATTTAAAAAAAGTAATTGAAAAGTTTACATGTACCTCTCGTCAGTCCTACTTTGACCGACTTTGGATTTAAGAATTTCAATGATGTACATGTACATGTTTCAAATCTTGTCTTAAACTTTCTCATACAGCTACAGTTGTATTTCAATTAATGCTGTCCGATCAAGGCTTAAAGACAAGACCAAAAGCTTGGGTAGTAGAAGGGAGCAATGGCACATGCTGAATACTAATGAGATATAATGACACATGACAAACATGAATTTGCATGTATTATTTTCTTCAGGCATGTGGAAATAAGGTACATTTAGTCACACTACATCATCAGCGTAAGTAAAGCAACAGAAAAGGCCTCCTAAGATGAAAAACAAATTCTTCTGGTGCAAAAATAAAAACTTGTACATTTCCTCTAGGCCAAAGTGAAAAAATTTCAATCAATACCCAGACTACCATAAAATAAAAATAAAAATAATGATTAAAAATAACGATTACCTTTGTTTATAATAAATAGTCATAAAATAGTTGGAACAAGTTTCCAAAACATTATTGGAAGTGATTTAACCAAATCACAGCATGCGCATACTATCTACTATCATGCTTACTGAACTGTAGTTTATAAAAAAGTGTTTTCATGTGAACAAAATTGTGAAGAAAAAAAAAAAAACAGTACAGACAACAACTGTACATCTAAGTCAACTGACAAACCTGAAACTACAGTAGAATTCCATTTTCTCAAACCCTCTGTTACTCAAAACTCTGGATTCTTGAACCAATGTTTGTTTCCCGTGGATAGTATATCCCTGTAATTTAGCCCAAATTTCTTGAAGCAGTTTCATTTCCCCTGCCGGTTTCGAGAAATCTAAATCTTCTGTATCTTGTGTTTGACAAAATTTTTATGTTTTACTCAGGAAACCACAATGAGGCATGCATGGATTACCTGAATAGTCCATTTCGGCAATCTTTAACATAGCTGCACTTGAGTGGAGAACTGGTATACTAGTCTTGGAGATTAAACTTCCAACAATGATAGCCTCACGAAGGGTACATGTTCTAGTCTGTACAAAAAAAAAAAGAACATCTGAATATTATCCAGATATTCAAAACAATCTGTTGCAAGCTGCATGTAATCAAACTAAGTGTTTGGACTAGGTCAAAATTGTATAATACATACAGAAAATGCAATATACAATACTATTGCAGTTAAATTTTGGTGTTACTCCACACCATGTTCAAACTAAAAACATGACAAAAACATGTAAAAAGGCTGTTGCAAATACACACAGCAGAACGTTTGTGGGATTCAATATCCTGTTGGTTCAAAAATGTAAAAAAAAAATTTTTGTAATTGATTTTTTGTTTCCTTGGCCAACAGAATTGCAAAAGAAAGATTGTTCATCCCTCAAACATTAAAGAGCAAACTGTAGGCAAAGCTGATGCAATAAAATGTCACAAAAAAGCTCAATAGTATTCTTGGGGTGCTTTAAATGCTGTATAAAAACAGACTCATCAATGAATATTTGATGTCCTAGAAAGGCTTGCCTAGGAGTTGTTACAATGGCTTCTTAAGTAATTAGCATGAATGGCATACATGTATCCTACATATGTACCTCACACAAAGGTAGTAATATCCCCTTGAAGAAGGCAGCAGGTTTGAAAAGAGCCTTTTTTAAAGACTGCAACACAGAAAAACAAAATTAGTTTGAAAAAGTGTTAATAAAAAACTCAAAGGTAAACTCTGTGTACGAGCCTAGTGGCTCATCAGGCCGAAGCTTGTCCCGGCTCAGTAGCATGAAGCGACGAGGAATGTTTACTACTCCCTCCTGAATGGAATATGCTAGTCCATTGCTGGGTTACCCCTCAGCATTAAATTCACTGGTACCCATTTATACACTTGGAGAAAGGGTGAAGAGAGGCACTGTGAGAGTAAAGTATCTTGCCCAAGAACACAATACAATAGCCCTGGCCAGGGCTTGAACCCGGGCCGTTCGATCCAGAGTCCAGCGCACTAACCACCATTCCTCTATGCTAAAAAACCCTCTTGAAACTGAATGATTATTCAACTCCTTACATGTATATTAAAGTGTCTCACCATGTAAAGATGATAGTTAAGTCGCTTGTACTCTGCAATGTCATCTCTAACTCTTGGTAACAACACTAAATTAAAGAACCTAATAAAATGGAACAAAAAAATTAGCAAAAATATTTTTGTATGTAATCTAAAATTTTCCACCTACAAGTACTTTTAATCTTAATTTGTTGCCTTAGTTTTGAAATAAAAGTTTATTCAGTCTAGATACAATTTGTGAGAGATGCAAATAAAAAAACCTACAGACAAACCTCTGAGCCATTTTAGCATTTAAATTTGACACAAAAATTCTTGTTGCCTGAAACATGGCTGCCGCACTCCATTTGTCTGGTTCTGTCAAATACAACACCTGCAAAGAAAGAGAATGACAAAGTTAATGACATGAAGGGCAAGATTCTGACCTCTGATTGATTGATCTGATTGTAAACTTACATCTTCCCAGTTAGTCAGTGATGGAATAACTTTGAACGCCTTGGGTAGCTTTCCAGATCGGTATTTAGCCAAGATTTGTCCCACCCTAGAATAGATTAAACACCAAGAGTTTAATTATTTTTGGTTTTGCTTCACTTTGTTTGTTTTATTACACCTCACAACTATTGGTATTTTTTAAATTTATATCTCAGCGAATTCCCAGAAACCTGGCCGTGAGGTTTTCGCCAGCAACCTTAACTTGAGAGGGCTACACGTCAACCATCAATGGGCGCCAAAAGTGTTGAGACAGTCGGCACTTTTCGAGTACCTTGGAGAAATTTTACCCCTCACCCCTTCAATATTATCCCCTCCCCCCAAAACAATGTTGGATTTGCTATCTGCAAGACTTGCCCCGTTTGCGTACAACATTGAAAACGGGGGAGGGGGAGTGGTTCAAAAGCGGCAGCATATTAAAGGTGGAAAAACGGGAATTTTAAATTAGTATTAATTTCATCCAACTGTCTCAAGGACTTTTGACACCCATTGATATTTGCCCAGGGACCTTGCCCAGGTTTTGGGCTATCTGCTGGTGTCCAGCTGGCGGACAGCCCTCAAAAGCTGGGGGGAGGGGAGGGTGTCACTTTTGACAGCTGGTCCTAGCTAGGTTCTGGCCCTGTATAGAAGGCACCCTGCTGGCCTGGCAGCTGTCAGCTGCGCCCCTGACATGACAACCTTTTAGCCTGGGAGGAGGGCAAGAGACTTGCACTACAGTAGCCTGTGCTGTTTTGGGTGGTGGGTGCCAGGTTCTTGGAAAATTGATCAGATATAAGTTAAACATCTGTTCCTTGCATAAATTTGGAGTACCATAATATTACATGTATTTTAGTCGGAATTTTCCTAATTTAAAATAATTTTATGTTTACCCTTTAAAAACTTGTACGAGCCTTTCGTCCATCTGCGGAGCTGTGGATCTCTCTGTTTCAAAGTATATGCCAAGAAAAATATTAAAAATCAATTAAGACCCAAGAAGAAGCAAGTAACATCATTAAGTTAAGAAAACGGGAAAAGTTAAGAATAATGCAAGTAAGGGGAGGGGGGACTTGGAGCAGGGACTTAGCTAAGAGTTGGCTGCCGGCTAATTTCACGTACTGAAGAAGAGCTTACACTGTATGACCAGCTAAACCTTCACTAAAAAACAAAAGAATTTTAAGGATATAAAGACCAGAAAAGCCAGCTGGGCTTTTTAACGAGCCAGCTTATTTTTCCCTTAGCTATATCCCTGTTGGAGGGTATGGAGGCTTTGCTGCTCGCTGGTCAATTTTATTTTCATTCACGTTTTTGCGTCGCATGCTAGGAAAAGAAAGACATGGCTTATTGTCTACAAAATAGGGAAAAAAGGAAATGTAAAAAATCGGTAGTAAAAGAATGTTGAGTGTGAATCTGCATGTATAAAGAGGATAAAATCTTTTGACAACATACCAGACATTTGACTCTCTATCTCTGTCTTTTTGTCCCGAATTTTGTCCATGATCACATCTGCAAGAGTTCTCCTGGCTGGTGTATCTTTTGACATGAAAGCTTCAAAGGCTTGTTCATCTTCTTCATCAACTTCCTACAAAATATAATTGATTGGTAAATTCCAATGTGATGTGATGATCTTTTCCATTTATGGTTATAATGAAATGCCATTTCTCTCAAGTTGTCCGGTGATCAAATTTGTAATTAAACACAACTTGCCTCTCGAAAGAGCAGAAGTTCTTTGTAAGACCCTTCTCTTCTCATCTCTAACGAGTGCATTGAACTTCCCATCAATTGAAAATTAAACCTAGCACCGCCACCATAATTTTTTAATAGAGAGATTTGACTGTGGATGCATCAAGGTTGAAGAACAGTAAAAAAAGCATGATATTTATACTCACAATATTTTCATAGAATTGTTCACTAGCCACTGATGATGTATCATCTTCATCAGATTCCAACTCATCGGCCTCCAGACCTTGTAAATCAGGGGGACCAAGTCGTGTCTGTGCTGTCTTCAGTGATTTTCTTGAACCAGATGCTGCTCCAAACTCTTCTTCCAATTCATCTTGCTGTTTTCTAGCCTGTTCTAGAATCTTCCTTGATAGTTTTTCTTCAACATACTGCAGAAGGGAAAAAAAGATCATGGCAAGAATAAATTAAATGAAAGTTCTATCAGTTCTTTACATGCTCAATTTGTTTCCCTCTCCAGCCATTTTTCACTTCATCCCTTGACATGGGTCTGGTTCAGTGTACATGTACATGCAGCATACAAACATACGTGTAGGTATCTCATTAATAGCTGTACATGTATGTACGGTATGACCAATCTTGTTATTATTTTTGAATGTTTAATTTTTTTGGTCCAAAAGAAACACAGAGCCATTTTCTTGAATCCTCAACATTTAAGGCCTTGTTAAATGAAGCAAGTTGTCTTACAACTTGTAAAGTAATGACGACAATTGCAAGTTGCAGAGGTTGCTCAGTTCACATTTTTTTCAACTTGCAAAGCACTTGCTGGAAATTATCAACTTGAAATCTCCTGTGGGCAAAAGAGGCACTGTGATTGGCTCATTTCAAGTTGCAGCGGGCAACAGGAAGCAATTTGTTGGGAAAAGTAGAGGACAGTTCTAATTTCGTTACAAATATTGCCACTCAAAATTTTGATGTATTTGCAGCTTGCAACAGATGGGATATAACATGTCAATTTTGTTTAACTGAGAAAAAATTTACTACCCCATGCAACATGGCCTTAAGTTCCTTCACAGTACTCAAATCTTCAATCTCTACTGTCCATCTTGATTTCCTGTAATTCTTGGTTTTCATGTTACGTCATAAAATTCTGAAATCAAAATTCACTAGGCCTACTAAATTTTCGTTGTCCTTAGACGTAAGATAAACTAAAAATATATCTTTTTGCAAATTTCCAGATCGATAATGTCATTCGTTTTTTAAACAGAACATTTTTTAATATTATTTGAGTTCTAAATGGTTTCTCTGCCATCACCGCGGCAATATTTGGGTCCCTCAGAAGGACACAGTATGGCATCTCCATACTAAGCTTTATAAATTTGCGTGGAAAGGTTCGGCAAATAACTTGCAAACGGTACACCGCACAGACCTGAAACTTGGAGAAATTGTTTATCTATTTATCGTCTATAATATTTGAAATTTATAGCTTCTGTAGTTGAATGGTTTCAAATTTATTTTTTGATTGCGTGACAGTGAAAACCAGCAATATAAAGTCACTGACCTGAATGTCCTTATTTGTTAGCACAGTACATGTACATGTAAATAACTAATCTTTAGCCCTTTTGTTAGCTGTTGAAGTGTATGGAGGTACGATTACAAGTAGGTATAACACATTTGCCTCGTTAATGTGACCACTGGATCAAAATGTGTAATAGGATACATGTAAACTGTATCATTTGCTGTACTGCAAGCTGGATCAGAGTTGATGCTGCAGTTATTTTTAGAGAGTTGTTTGTGAGTCAGAGCTAAATAAGATGAGCTTCACTACAAGTATGTTGAAAGTAACCAGACATTGCATGTTTCTAAATTGTTCTAAAAAGGCCTTAGACATTAAGCTGTGTCATATCTGTGGCCCATAAACAGACAAAAAGGGATCCAGACTGATCGTGGCAAGATTTCCGCACAGGACCCTACATTAATTATGCATACAATTTTCTGACTGATTCGTTCTTTTCATGATTGCTGTTTATGTATAGTGATAGTATGAAATAGTTGCATACATAATTAATGTAGGGGGCTGTGCGGAAATCTTTCCCTGATCGTAAACAGATACAGTAGGTGCATTTATGGCTCATACGACATAAATCTTTTTTTCTTTTCCGGTGTCAGTGAACCGCTTTTTCATGTGGTACTTTATATCTGAATACAGGCTTTTAATGCACGTATCTCGGAATATTATCAAGACCTGTCAAAGGGAATTACGTGTATTGGAACAAGATACTATTTGCGCATTTATTTTTCTGATACAAAGCTAGGGCTTTTCAAAATTTATAATAAACTTAAAATTTTCTCACCGTGTCTTCCGATTCTCCTTGCCTTTCTCTTCGTTGCTTGGACCTCCCTGACGGTCTCACAGTCTTTGATTCAAGAATATCTTCTGCCAAGCCGGTTGAACGTTTTTTTGCCTTTTTGTCTTTTCCCATGATGACAAACTTATTTGATTTTTAGCTGATTAGTTTGAATTGAAAGATTACAACACTTCGGTAGCCATCTTGAATCCCACGTGGGTTTATTGGGAAAACAAACCAGCGGCCTATTCAGTTATGAGAGGCTGTTTTATGTATGGGTATTGAATTTTAACTACATAGGTCCGCAATGCACCCAAAGTATCCTCACTGGATTGCGAGCAGTTTTGCTTTAATTTCTCTTTAGTTCATCTGGCCGGATCAGGGTAGGATCCAAGATTTTTCAAAGGGGAGGAGTTGTTGCTGTAAGCAAATATTGTATTTACTTTTTTTTAAATATAAGACCCAGGTATTTTTAATAGAAAAGGGGGCGTAAATGTAGACTAACTATGATGTAGACAAATTAATATTCTAATTTTATTTTAGAATCAATTTTAGGATCTAGGGGGTGGCTAGCCATGCAATCTACTCCCCTTGCAATTGCCCCTGTGGGAGGTCATGAGCTGCGAGAACAACATTTCAGCTTTCGGCGTGCAACTTCCATACTTCGTCTGTGAAACAGCGTTTTCACAAGTTAAGTTATTTTTGGATTAGTTTTTCCCGCGAATTTGTTTCGGATAGCCAATGAAAAGCGATTTTGTAGTATATTGTTGATACGTTACTACAGTACTTCGTCCATCTGGGAAGTTAACATATCGGATACATGAAAGAAAACTTTTTTGGGGTGTTCTGACAGCATTCGTGCGTGCGATGATTTCAGCTGTAGTAGCTGTCTTCCTTTGAATTGAAGCAGTAATTTTCGCGGGAAAAACTTAGTTAAAAATAACTTTACTTGTGAAAACGCCGTTGCACAAATATACCGAAGTTGCACGCTCCGGGTAATGGCTCCTGCACATTGTTCCTGCCGTCGGAAAGTCGCTGCGTGACAGTGAAACACCGTACAGCAAAACTAAGTGTCTTATCTAATAAAAACGCTACGACATATCAGTTAAAAAACAAGAGAGAATTTTTGCTCCTTTTGCCTTTTTTAAATTTTTTCAATATGAAATTATTTTTACTTAGGAGGGAAGTACGCACGGAATTGAAAACAAACGAGTCGTGGTACTGCCATGCAATCTACGCGTAATACATGGTAATAGCGGTACAGAAACCATTTTATAAAGCTCGGATAGACATACCTTATTTTATACCATGCCATAGAAAATACAGCCAATCAGAATACAGGAAAGCCGTTGTATATTCGACGGTATTCAACCCAACCTTCCCATAGTGCGCTGCGACTGTATTCTCGACGAAATTTAGTAAGCGTATTTTCTATGACATGGTATAAAATAGTTACACAACACTTTCTCGTGGTATACTATGGAATATCCCACTTGTCACTTGTATTTTCTTGGCATACACACTCGCCTAAAGGCTCGTGTGTATACCGAGAAAATACAAGTGACTCGTGGGATATTCCATAGTATACCACTCGAAAGCGTTGCATAACTAGTATATATTAAATTGGAGGGAAAATTTCTTTTGAATAAAGGAAATTAACGCGAGGGACTGGACAAAGTTTTAAAATGAAGTAAAATAACGCGACTTTTGATGTCTCTTACGATAGTCTGGCTGTTGTACCGCTATTATGAAAGCAAGAATAAACTGGAAATGTTGTAGATTACATATATTAAGGCTTTTACATTGTAAAAGACTGAAAAAGTGCTTTTGTTTTCTAGTTTCTATGTGGACAGCATCCAGTGTTTGGAACAAAAAAAGGTCTTGTAAATTCAGTAACGCTCCACTTTAATAATGTCGCGAAAATTAGGGCTCACAAAAAAGAACCCACCATGAAATTTTTGGTTACTTTTCATGGAAGGTTAATTTCCTATGATAAGGTAATCTGCAAACGTGCCTAGACTGCGATGTTGATACAAAAGCTTGTGAGTAGAAGAACAACAAACAAGTTATCTGAGTTAGTCAAAGCTTCAGTCCATCACACATCCGAAAACTTACAGCCTTGACTTTTAGTTAAAGTACAAGTCTTTGACACAATCGTGGCTTTAGAGCACAGTTGTCAGTCCGAATCTCATGGCCGTTTCAAATACATCTCTGACTCCATCTAATGTTTTCGCAGAACATACAAGGAAAGCCTTATTTGCCACTGCTTATGAAAATATTGTGCTTACCCCCGGCAGTACACATTGTTTGATCAGCCCTTGAACAATAGTTGTTCTAAAGACGGCTCTACAGATAAAAACGTCCACATTATATGGTTCTGTCAGTCACTTGTTAAATTAAATTTCTACGGGTACGATATTTCAGACTCTTTATTGTATACGGCATTTGGAACTTCCATATCGCCTTCTGGGCAAAAGTGCAGCTCTCGCGGCCGTTTCAAATACCTCTTTCACTCCATCATTTTTTTTAGCAGAGCATTCCATGTAAGAGTAACCATTGATCCTTTCACACATAGCACGTCCCTCCTCGCTTGTCACGGGCGCTCTTCCTAACTTCGATAACTCTTCCTTTGTTTCTTGGTCATCTCTCAGATCTTTTTTCATTCCAACCAAAATGATTGGCACATTTGGGCAGTAACGGCTCACTTCAGGAAACCACTTATTGGCGACGCTCTCTAAACTCTCGGGTCTATCAATGGAGAAACACATCAGGATGACGTCAGTAGCCGGATATGACAGGGGTCGTAGCCTGGCGTTATCTTCCTGTCCTGCAGTATCCCACAATGCTAGCTCTACTGCCTGGCCATCGACTTCGATGTCAGCCACACTATCTTCAAAAACTGTGGGCACATAAACTTTAGGGGCCTCACCCTTAACGAAAACATAAAGGAGGTGTGTCTTCTCATTGGCTCCCCTGCCTTCAATGTGGTCTGCATCGCCTACAATGACCAGCTTTTTCCTAATGGCTGACATGATGAATTCTCGAACTGGAAAACAGAGGAAAACGCATGATCAAATAACGCGATCTAAGGGGGCGTCATTACGAAGGAGGCAGCGTGGCCGAGTGGTTAGAGCACTGAGTGAATAGTTTAAATCTCCACCACCCCTCCCATATGGCGTCAGAATCCTCGCGCTATCCCCCCCGTCCCAGGCACCTCCACGAGTCAATTGATGTTTCGATACATCATGATGTGAATATTAGCTAGGAGAACAAATGTATTAGTAATCGCGATGCATTGGGTATAACATTTAGTTACAGTAACTCAATCATTGAGTAAACTGACGGTATTTTCTCTTTTATAAATGTCTATAATTTTTAATTGGATAAGACTGACTGACTCGCCGCCAAGGCCGCTTATTTCTTGCGAAGTTTGTTTTTGATCAAATCTTGTTATTGTCAATGTAATAATGAAAGTTTGGCGAAGTAATCTTCAACTTACCTAAAAGCCGCCAACAATATTTTACTTCACAGGCGCTATAGAGTGGATACAACGCGACTAACTGTAACTGAGTAAATGTTGTCCGTGCAATTGTGAAAGAGGAAGTTATTCTTTCACAACGATTGAGCGGAAATGACGTCGCCATGGAGTCACGCACGTTGCTTGCAACATGGCTGCGAGACTGACCGGGTGAGAGACGCGCCATTTCAAAGATAAAAAAAATAATTGCTTCAAATACGCGTACAACAAAAATCTTAATTAACCAGGCTATTTATAAGTGGTTGTTCACAGATCAAAGCGAAGTTCGACCGCGTCTTGCGTCTAATTACAATTTGCCGGAAAGAGATTTCGTTACTTGCACTTGTTTTTGTATATCATTGTGTAGTCACGTGATCTACGCGCGTGATGTCTTGCTTGACATCGATATCTGAAACAATAGAGTCAGGCCAAAAAAGTTCTAGGAAATCTCGATCAGTAAAAGTCGTAGAATTGAATCTGTATTTCGAGTGAGTCGCCAAGATCAAAGAGAGTCTGATCTGAAGGTTTGGTGGCCATGGGTTGAGTTTTTTGTTGGTTCTCGTCCTTGCTCCGAGGGTTTTTATCCGGGCTCTCTTGTTTTCGTCCCTCCACAAAAACCAACAATCCAAATTCCAATTTGATCTTCGATACACGTACATGTCATAATAAGTTCCTAAGAGCTCTTCTGAGTTATGTGGGTAAATAAATGGCAATAACATTTTTTTTTTACATTCTCTAAACTGATCACTAAAAATCTTATCCTTTGTATTTCAGGAGTTTTTTCTTTCATTCCTACGTGTCCGAGAATTTACAGCCTTGACTGTTAGTTAAAGTATACTGCATTTCCTATGTCCGAGCCGAAATCCATGTCTACATCTACTGGGTGGCTTTGGCTGATCAGTTGTCAGTGCAGCTCTCGCGGCCGTTTCAAACACATCTCTGACTAGGGCTTTCCACAAGTTGCTCGGCAACTTTTTGGCAACTTTTCATGTTTCGAGCAACTTTTTCCCATTCGAGCAACTTTTTTCCTCTCGAGCAACTTGTTGTATTTTCAGCAAATTCCAGCCGAAGATCTCCGAAGATTATCCGAGTGTTGTTTAAAGGCAATACGAACGTTTCCGAAGATTTACGAAGTTTGCCGAAGATTTTCGAGGAACATCTGAAGACGATTCAACTTTCGGCTCATTCTGCACTAAAACATTACAAACCTCTTCAGCAAACATAACGTCATCGATATCTTCACGATTTTTCTCAGTTAAAGAAATCCTTGTTATTTAACAAATTTTCCCCTTAATACGTTATTTAGATACTTCTTTTGCTGTAAAAATGCATAACCCTGCTTAGAAATCTTACCCTCAAAGGGAAATTAACATAATAAATAATTATATTAAGAGAAATTCTCTTGATTAGAAGCAGCGTTTTGGATTTTTTGGAGCAACTTTCGAGCAACTTTTATTATCAGAAGCAACTTTTTTGGATTTTTGGAGCAACTTTTTGAGAAATTACGGGCAACTTTTTGGGAAATCTCGAGCAACTTGTGGAAAGCCCTATCTCTGACTCCATCCATTGTTTTAGCAGAGCATTCCATGTAAGCGTAACCATTGATCCTTTCACACATAGCACGTCCCTCCTCGCTTGTCACGGGCGCTTTTCCTAACTTTGATAACTTTTCCTTTGTTTCTTGGTCATCTCTCAGATCTTTCTTGTTACCAACTAAAATGATTGGCACATCCGGGCAGAAAAGTCTTACTTCAGGAGTCCATTTTTCGGGGATGTTTTCTAAACTGTTAGGACTATCAATGGAGAAACACATCAGGAAAACATCAGTTTGGGGATAAGAGAGAGGGCGCAATCTGTCATAATCTCTCTTTCCTTGTGTATCCCACAACTCTAGTTCTACCATCTTGCCATCAACTTCAATGCGACTCACATAACTGTCAGAAACTCTAGGCAAGTATTCTTCAGGGAACTTGTCACAAGCGAACGACCACATAAGGCATGTTTTTCCACATTCGCTGTCTCCTATAACTAGTTGTACCTATCGGTAAGTGCCAATGAGCGAAATATTTGTTCGTAAGAACAGTACAGATACTGAATAGTTTTCGATAGAACTTAATATATTTTAATATTTGAAATGACCAAAATATGGTAAATTGAACTTTAGGTAATGCGAGAAGAAAGTGTTATTTCTCTGATGTTCAGATTAAATGACACGGGTTTGACAGATTGATAATTAACTCTTGACAAATCTTTTAATTTTTGCTACGTTAAAAATGTCACAAAATGTGGGCAATAAATGAGGTTTGAATCGCTGTTTGTTTTTATTGCAACACGCGGGATACAGTAGTTGCATTTCGAGAACGTCTCATAAATAAAATCCCAAAATCAGAACTGCTAAGATTAGATGCTTATTTCAGTCTCGCATGCAAATTGTCATGTTTACGCATACTCAATTCCCAAGCGAATATGAACAGAAAATAAACCAAAACGGACAAGGAATATGTGAAGACAGAATTTATATTCAAGTAAACATTACATTTGCCGTTAGAAGCAAAAAACTTTAAATTTTCTTGCGTGTATGACATGCAGTAATTTTAGTGAGTGTTGCTTGGTATTGATTTTATTCCTTCGAGCGAAAATATAAACGTTATTGAAATTAGAGATGAAATCATCGGTTAAACAATTGCTATAAACAAAAGCAACACTTAAAGCGAATAAAGGTAGCATTTACCCGACCATGGCATTCTCGTAAGTCAAGAAAACTCCATTTGAAGTCAACAATCCGCTTTTGATTTTCGTGTCTCTCTTCAGAAATCAAAGGACTCCAAAGTCGAAAGATTATTTCAACGCTTTGGAGACCTTGATGTTCATTTTTTCGGCAGTAGAGTATTCTGTAATGTATCCTCTTTCCATTAAGAGTTCCATAAAGGTGTATTTATCGTAAAAGGGGCAATGACCACATTGAAAATTTTAACAGCGAGCCGCGTGGATCGAGCGAGGACGCCATTTTGCTCCTGATTTTGGTCATCTTCTCTTTAGCAACGAAAGAGAGACTGGGAACCAGTTTGGAAGAACAATACAACCCAAATATGGGGTTTACTTACACCCAAATATGGTCAAAAAAAAGTCCCTTACGCAGAACTTAAGATTTTCTCTGCCTATACACTCACACGCACACGGCTCTATGATTCTGCCGCCTCGACAGCCTCGCCTTTTGGCTCGGCTGCCTCGTTGGCAATAACCACCTTTATCGGGATGGCTGACTTATTTAGTGAATCCTCCATCTGTAGAGTGCAAAAAAAAATCAAAGAATAGGTTTATTTAAAATATAGTCCCTTTTTCCCCTGCATCCCTTCCATCTTCTCTGCGTCCTCTCCGCATAACCCGGATTTCCGAAAATTTTCTGATCACAATCAAAAATTGCCGAAGATGCTCCGACGACTTCTTAAGGTTGCTGAAGGCGCTGTAAAAACTTGTGATGATTTTAAATTACTAGTCAACGCGACGGCGAAACACCAAAAACACCGCAAATGACTGATTATTTTTGCTGTTAATTCGCTACTAATTGGACCAGTCGAGTAGAATAAATGGATAAACCAGGCAGGAGTCTCCCTCGCAGCCGTTTTTAGTGTCGTCACGCAACGCTCCTACCCCACAAGGAGCGTTGCGTGACGACACTAAAAACGGCTGCGGGGTCGAGGGAGACTAGTCAGGTATAGCGTAAGATCCGAAATTCAATACGGGGGCGTGCCAAGACTCACGCGTGATACGTGACAGTCCAGCTTGACGTGACTCCTTCATGTGCGGAAAACCATTCCTGCATGTTGTTGATTTATACTGGGATGCTAAAGTATTTCGTTTTAACCAGATCGGAGAGGCAGAACGAGCATATTGGAAAACATGATATATCTATATTTGCTCTTTCGTTTTACGGCACTCGTTAAATTTTGACAAGGGCAAGGTAAAAAGATATTTGCGTCATAGAAGATTTTTGTCAGCTAAAATTCTGTATAGGTAAAAGTTAAATTTTGGTGAAGCAATCTTCTGCTTACCTTAAAAAGCTACTACTCGGCAACCCTTCCCTTCACAGAGGCTATCAACTGAGTGGTGCAAAAGTCAAAGATCTTTTACCGACTAGTCAACCTTGCATATTTTAATTTATTCTGTCAAAGCGGTTAAGCTATTATTAGCTGCTGATTAACACACTCATCACATGACATCAGGGAAAGTCCCTCCGGTTTACCCTTTGACTTCTGATTGGTTAGAATAATTGTGGCACTTGAATGACCAGCGATGATTCGTGACCCATTCGTGATTTATTTTGAACCAGGCATTAGAATCTTTGTCACGTTGGGTTAGAATTTTTTCTAGTTTCACAATTATTTTATCCATGCAGAAAGTAATGGAAATCTCTTGCTTTATTTTTTTTTTATCTCCGTTTTTAAGTGCTGGTCTTTACGAATTTACTTCACTTACGACAACGGTTTTCATTGGACAGTCGGGAAATCGAGCTTGGACGCTAGACGAAATAGCTTTTCCATTGCGTAATTAACAACTTGCGTTGCATGTCTAGTGCAAACAAAGTACATTTTATTTTTAAAATGCTATTTTGTAGGGCAATTTCAATTCGAAAAACCTGGTTGCAACACAATTTGATGCGAAATTAAACGACGTGCGTGACTCCGTTCAGCTGACGTCATATCCGCTTTCTCGTTGTGTGCTGTGTCATGTAAGAGAAACTTCCTTTTGCAGGAACAGAGCAACAGTTCTAAATTTACTTTTTAACTTTACGGCATCAGTTATCTTTTAACGAAGAACTCAACTGACATGAATGAAAAACTTTACAACGATTTTCTGAACTGGTAACGACAAATCTTGATCTTTTGCTTGAAGATAGTATTTTTTTTCCATTGTGTTTGAAAACTTACAGCCTTCACAATTAAAGTAAACTACATTTCCAATTTGTTTGTTGTGATTGTGAGAGTCCTGGTTTTGGCGACTCAGTCTTCCGTGCAGCTCTCGCGGCCGTTACAAACACATCCCTTACTCCATCTAATGTTTTAGCAGAGCATTCCATGTAAGCGTAACCATTGATCCTTTCACACATAGCACGTCCCTCCTCGCTTGTCACGGGCGCTTTTCCTAACTTTGATAACTTTTCCTTTGTTTCTTGGTCATCTCTCAGATCTTCCTTGTTACCAACCAAAATGATTGGCACATTTGGGCAAAAATGGCTCACTTCAGGAAACCATACTTCAGGGATGTTTTCTAAACTGTCGGGACTATCAATGGAGAAACACATCAGGATAACATCAGTATCTGGATAAGAGACAGGTCGCAATCTGTCATTTTCAGGATTTCTCTCTCCTACTATATCCCAAAATGCTATCTCTGCTGCTCTGCCATCAACTTTAAGCCAAGCCACATAACCACAGTCAAAAACTCTAGGCACGTTGTTGCCATGGAAATTGTCAGTAGCAAACGTAAACATAAGGGATGTTTTTCCACATCCACTGTCTCCCACACTAACCAACTTTTTCCTCCTTTTCCTGATGGCTGACTCTGTCAGTGAGCCCTCCATCTACAAAGCGAAGAAAAAACAATAAATTGAAGAATCGGGATACTTAAAAAAGTCCCCTGCATACATGCACGGTTTTCAAAAATTGTTCCGACCACTATCGAAAATTGCCGAAGATGCAACGACGACTTGCGAGGATCGCTGAAGAAAAAGTCTGAAAACGTCTGTTACCCAGATCGGAGAGACAGAAAGAGAAGTGTGAAAGAAGGAGAAAAAATCATATAACTTTGACGAGTCAATACTACGACTCTTTTTGAGATGACATAACAGTTTCAATATTAAAGAGATTCCCAATCACTGGCGAACAAGTTATGATTATTTTCTTGACATAACAAGTACCATAGCAACGGTATAACCAGTTAAAAACACCCTTAATTTTACCCCCCCCCCCCCTTTCGACCATACAAGCCCCCCTCTGTTGGGTGACAGTACTGAACAGCGTTAATGTTGCTTGCTTTGAATTGCTTTTTTTTCATTCCGCTTATAAGAACCTCTAGATATAAGCCCTTCCATATGAACATTTGGAATGCATGGAACCACACAACGCAGGGTAAAACCAGGAATTCTTGTTGCCGTATCTCTATTTGTGGAAACACTCCTACCAGACGTTACTGTAACGTGTAGAAAAACTAATTAAACGGCACTTCGACGAAGTAAACCTATATCGGGCCAATATTTCAACTAGTACAATTAGCATGAACTAGTATCCTTCAGGCCCGCCCTGTTTACCTAAAGCCCATTCAAAACACCTTAAGCCTGGGCCAAACGAGGATGAGAGTTGATGATAGTTGACTCTCATGAGAGTTTTCGTCAACTCTCATCGACTATCATCAACTCGGACCAAACGAGAGCGAGAGTTTGAACTCTCATCAACTCTCTTCCTCGTTTGGCCCGGGCTTTACAAAGTTGTATGTAGGGAGATTTCTGCGTCAGAATTAATTCTGTCAACTGTCAATAAAAGATTACGTATACGATTAATTATTCAATCAAAGTCTCTTCGAGATATCGACGTTTTTGCATGAAGTATGAGTCGAAGGTTTATCCTGTGCATTGTTCTTCGAACTTATCATTACAGTTTCTTTGTAGTTTAGTTTAACAATTTCCTATCTTCGCGGAGGAAATGCAGCCATATAATTTTGTCAAAAATGGCTCGTCCGCGCCGGGTATTTATACACATATTCCTTAACATTACACAAATAAACAGTGGAAATTTCACCGAGATCTGACAATTCTATACTTTAAAATTGCAAGGAACTTTCGAGGCAGTCGATTACGGCAGCGAAATTAGCAAATGAAACAGCAAAATATGCGTTCGACGCTTTGTTTTTGCGACGCCATATTTGAATTGTTATAGGTAGACCGCTGTTCAATGTGTTCAAGGCCGTATCGTTACAATTGCTCCACGAAAAAGCACGAAAAAAATACGGATATTTCCGACTACTGTCGGAGTAAACATTGCGCATATAATTGCGGCGTAAACAAATCGTTACACTCAAGCTGCGTTTTGTCTAGGCTCTGCGAGGGTCGGATATCAAGACCCAGGATTAAACAAAAGCCATATATACAGTGAATGCTTTCGAATTATATTTGAAGATGAAATACGAAAGAATTTTGCTGTCTTTGACTGAAATTCCACTCGAACTGCGTAGATACGATCGCATGTTGTAAAGCGGATTCATGCGACATTGCTGTCAACGCGAGGTCTCGTCCCTAACGACCTAGGCTGATGACGAAATAGAATGGCAAGCACGTAGCGACCAAATTTGGCCTAATTTTTAACCGCTCCTAAGCTAAAAGAAGCCCCCATCTCTTGCATTTGTTTTAACTTCAATAATATCTTTGAAAAGAGCGAGTTTTTTGGTATGGTTTTTTTGACGTTTGTAATTTTTAAACGATGTAAGTGCTAGTGATTATTTATTCGTGTTTTAGTTACGCAATCCATTGTTTTTGCGACGCTTTTTATAGATCGCCTTTCAGACACACGTGCGTTTAGATAAGAAAGCTGACATGTCACTTTTAAAATTGTTATATAACGTTTGTAAATGTGACAAGTCACGTTTTTTCCACGAGATCGCAAGTGATCACCCACAGCGGAAAGTAATCCCTTGAGAAATTAAAACAGTCCCTTGAGAAATTAAAAAAGTCCCTTGAGAGTTTACAAATATCATTTATGTGGTTCCAAATTTTGTCCACATAACCCCTATTCTACGTTTTTAGCTTGTAAACAAGCAAAAACGTCGAAAAAAGAATATAAGTGGTGTCACGAAACACGAGAATTGCTACTCTAGAAGGAAGATTTCGTGACACCAGATTTCACAACATTGTAAATAAAGTCGATCATTGATTTGCATGCGAATCGTCTACGATCGTCCCGATCGCATGGGAGACCTTTCGTTGCGTTTGCAGATTATAAACTGTTCCCGTTCGTGGTGACAAGGAAGGACAAATAAGAGACAGATACAGTACTAGTGAACCACCAAGTGAGTCTTTCTAAAGAAATATAGCATGATAAATTTACCAGCGCGAGCGGAGTCCGCAAAGATTCCTCGACACGTGAAAGTTCAAAATCTAATGTCGCACTATCGCCGCCGAGCATCACATCGACAATTAATGAAAGTTTGGCGAAGAAATCTTCAACTTACCTTAAAGCCACCAACAGTATTTACACCACAGGCGCTATATACAGGATAAAATTCGACGAACTGCAACTGAGTAAAATGTTATCTGTGCAAGTGAAAGAGGAAGTTACTATTTCACAACGATGGAGCGGAAATGACGTCGCCATAGAGTCACGCAAGGTGCTTGCAACCGGTGTTCGATCGAGAAAGCATTTCAAAGACAAAACAAATAAATTGTTTCCTGAATACACGTACAACAGAAAGTCTTTATAATTGGTTGCTCACAGATCAAAGCGGCGTTCGACCAATGCACAATGAACAATTTGTCAGAAAAAGATTTCATTTCTTGCGCGCGTGATTTGTAGATTCTTGTGTAGTCACGTAATCGACGCGCGTGATGTCTTGCTTGACATCTGATCTCGGACTATTTCAGTCACGAAAAAAATCTAGGAAATCTTGATCAGTAAAAAGTCTAAGAATTGAGTCTGTACTTCGATTGAGTCACTAAGATTCAAGTATTTCTGCGTGTATTCATTTTATTCTTTACACTTAAAATCTCTTTTCGTTCAGGGCACAACGAGGAAGCGGATATGACGTCAGCTAAACTACGCAAAACGCTTAATCAGCAGCCAATAATAGCTTAACCACACTGACGGAATAAATTGAAGGTGGTGAACAATCGTCCCTCATTTGCAAGTTTGATCTCTCTACTGAAGATCGTCGACTTTTGCACTACGCAGTTTATAGCCTCTGTGTCGAGAAGGTAAGCAGAAGACTACATAGCCTGTGCCCCATGCTCAGGTAAAACTATTGCTTCACCAAAATATAACTTTTAAGTGCCGGGAATCTTTACCGACTCCGATCGCGCTGGTTTAAGAAGATTGTATCGTTCTCTTGTTTTCAAGGATTATTTTTCTTCCTTGTCACCACGAACAGAACAGTTTACAATCTTGTACGATCTTCCCACGTAACGTGAGTTTTCCCATGCGACTGAAACGATCTTGACAATTCAATTGTCTTACATGCATCGCTCAAATATACCCAAATTAGTTGCAAAATCACACGCATGATTGACAATGTTTTGTTTACAATGTTGTGAAATCGCATCTCACGAAATCTATCTACTTGCGTTACCAAACAACTGGTAATGAAAGTACGTAGTCCTCGTGACATGTCATTAATAATTGATCTTACAGGTAATCTTTTACTGAGGGTTGAAATTGTTGACTCGGATGCGAATAACTCCCTTTCTTCCGAAAACCCGCCAATAATAATGCGTGTTCAACTGCTTCCATCACGCACACACACAGCACTCGTCGAAATCCATAAAGGTAAAGTTGGGGGGGGGGGGGGTGGGGGCAGCAGGGTGGATGCCACGCCGGGCCGGTAGAGCGCTTGAAGAGGCACTCTCGAAAAAACTTTTTGCTGTTTCATCCCATTGAGCTTAAATTTTGAATAATGATAAAACTTTTTATCTCAAACATTTTTTTTTTAATTTAACGATTTTTTGGCGGGAAATTGACATCACAGTACTGAAGGCAAATTTTCATTTCCTAGTTATGGCACAAATAGTACAGTCATTTCTCTTTTAAGGGTGCACCTCTTAATACGGACACCTCTGTAAGATGGATATCTGATGTTGGTCCCGTCCTTGCTGTTTTTTAATCATGGACACCTCTTTAATTTAAGACAGACAGTTAGAGCTTGTCCCGACGGTGTCCGTTTTAGAGAGAGTTGACACTTGACAGTGAAATCAGCGCGAAAGAATTGTTAAAAAATCTCAATCCGCCTTGAAGATATAAAGATCTGAATTCTGTAAATGTTCGCGAGGAGCGGCAGTCCTAAGGAGGTGGGAATCGTGATAAATTGAACGACGTCGCCACATTTTTTTTTTATATTTTGTAAAAGAAATGGAGGGAACCACTATGAAAAAGGGTTCTGTGGGAAGTGGGAGATTCAGATCCCCCTGCCCCTCCCCATAAAGGAGCAAATATGGAGTTGTCTCGTTCTTGTACACTTCTCTTTCTGACTCTCTGATCTGATTAAAACGGAATGCATTAGAACCTCAATATAAATCAACAAGAGGAATTTTCTGCACATGTATTTAATCCCAATGTGGCAATGGTGAAATGCAAAGACGGAAGGCTACTGACCAAAGAAAATGAGATCAAAGCCAGATGGTGCGGAAAGCAGGCCAGTTCCCGAAGTTACTGTTGAGGTGGAAGAGGCGGATAAGATGAATGACTGGAACGATAACAAAGGATTGGATTAGGAATGCCCTGGGGGACAGTCCGTCTTCGAAAACCTTCGTAAGTCATTGGAGCATCCTTTTCTTTCATTTAAAATGTTTTTTCTGCTTTGCAGATGGAATATTCGTTGATGATGTCAGCCGTTAAGAAAAAGTTGGTTCTCGTAGGGGATAGTGGCTCTGGAAAAACCAGCCTTTTAATCTCGTTCGCTGATAACATGTTCGCTGGAGAATATGTGTGTCCACTTTTTAACAGTGGTTATCCTTATATGGCTTACATTAAAGTTGATGGCAAGATGGTAGAGATAGCGTCTTGGGATACAATAGGACAAAGAAATCCCCATTTTGACAGATTTCGACCTGGCTCTTATCCCAACACTGATGTTATCCTGATGTGTTTCTCCATTGATAGTCCAGGAAGTCTAGAAAACGTCCCAGAAAAATGGGTTCCTGAAATGAGCCACTTCTGCCCAAATATACCAATCATTTTGGTTGGTAACAAGAAAGATCTGAGAGATGACCAAGAAACAAAGGAAAAGTTATCAAAGTTAGGAAAAGCGCCCGTGACAAGCGAGGAGGGACGTGCTATGTGTGAAAGGATCAATGGTTACGCTTACATGGAATGCTCTGCTAAAACAATAGATGGAGTCAGAGATGTGTTTGAAAATGCCACGAGAGTTGCACTGACAACTGAGCCAGCGCCAAAGCCACGAATCCCAGAATCGCGGCAAAGACATAGGAAATGTTGTATACTTTAATCAAGGCTGTAAGTTTACGGACATAAAAATGGGAAAAAAATACTCTCTTCAAACACAAATGATTTGAAAGTTATCAGCTCAGACAATCGTTGTAAAAAATTTTCATTTATGTCAGAGCGCCGGACTGCTGTGCGGGAGGTCGTGGGTTCGAACCCCAGACCGGACCAACACTCAGGGTCTTAAAATAACTGAGGAGAATGGGCTGCCTTTGTAATTACATCTGCAAATGGTTAGACATTCTAGTCTTCTCGGAAAAGGACGATAAACCGTAGGTCCCGTCTCCTGAAACTTCAGTCTTATAACAGGGGACGTTAAAGAACCCACACATTATTCGCAAAGAGTAGGGCACGAAGTTCCCGGTGTTGTGGTCTGGCCTTTGTGTAGTAAATTACAGTATGTGTACAGCGCATTTGAACATTAATATTACATATGAAAAATGCGCTATATAAATTGATTATCATTATCATTATCATTATCAGTTCTTCATTTAAAAGATGACTTAACTGATGGGGTAAAGTGTTAAAGTAAATTTTGAACTGTTGCTCTGTTCCTGCACAAAGAGGAAGTTTCTCTTACGTGACCCAGCAAACAACGAGAAAGCGGATATGACGTCACCTGAATGGAGTCACGCACGTCGTCATTTAATTACAAACGAGGGTTTTCGGGAAATCTGACTGAAAATTAAAATTGAAGGTGGCGGACAATCGTTTTTCATTTGCAAAATTGACTTCTCGGTTGAAGATCGTCGACTTCTGCACTACTCAATAGATAGCCTCTGTGAACGGAAGTGTTGTTCAGTAGTTGCTTTCTAAAGGTAAGAAGAAGATTACTTCACAATTCGGGGGAATCTTGATAATTTAACAGTGGTACATGCAACTTTCGATCTGAACAATTCTATTTCACTTGAACCGTCTGAAATGGTAGTCCAATCTTCCCTTATATTACACGGCTACTGTAAATAGATTTACAGTTCTTGTTGCGTAATTAGTCCTTTTTCTACAGTCACGATAATACACCCAAAATAAGTTGCAATTTCGTAATTGCACGTTTCTTTCCCTTATTAAGTTTGACACACGCATGCAAATCAGTTATCGACTTTGTTTACAATGTTGTGAAATCTCATGTCACGAAATCTTCCTTCTCGAGATACAATCAGCTTATTTGTTATTCTTTTGTGTACATGCAAATTGCCCTCTTAGCCTTGCTGCAGGGTCAAATATCTTTTGTTGTTTGAACATGCTAACGAGGCTTGGAGGGCAAAAAGAATAACAAGTAGGCTGCAAAAGGTCTATTCTTGTGTTGCGTGACATTGTGTAACCATTTATAATCTTAATATTTTATCGTACAAGTAATCTTATTTTGACAGCTAGTTGACAAAAATTAACCCTGACGCAAATATCTCCTTACATACCGTAAAATCCCGGTTAAAAGCCCCGGAATTACACAACTTCGTAAGGGATTTTAGGGTGGCTTATAAACGGAAGGGTTTATATACAGAAGGGCTTATAAGCGGAATGAAAAAACGTTTAAAAACAAGCCACGGCAGTGTTGATCTAAATTTGTCCTTTATTATAATTTTGAAAGTCATAGTAAAGCAACATTATCCCTGTTGAGTACTGGTACCCAGCAGAGGAGAGTTTACATCAGGGTTGGGGCGGGGGGGGGGGGGGGGGTGCTTATAACCGAAAGTCTTTGTTTGTTTCCACGATCGCCCTTTAACCAGAGGGGGCATATAAGCTGGAGGGGGGGGGGAGTATAACCGGTATTTTACGGTACGTCAGCACGTTAAGCTTCGTAATACAGTCAACTCTCTCTTAAGACGGACACTTGGCGATGGTCCCGGCTATTTTTCTGCCATTTTACTGTAACTAAATTTCAATCTTGTATAGCATATTAATGAGTGTTTGGGAACCAAAGAGGTCGTTCCCTACTTACAGTTTGTAGAAGTTCTCAACTTTTGCATTCAACAAGTGAATACGGTCTTTTTATTGTTTTCGTCTTATTCCAGACCGTTCCAGTTTGCAAGGTGTACAATTTAGGTTTTAAAGTAGAAGCCGTGAACGGTTGCTTGAACAAGTGACATATAGACACTGTATAAAGAGACTTGTCACAGTTGACATGTAGGAACAGCTCACTTTCCAGAAGCAATAAACTATCGATTTTAATGAAAAAACGAGTCAATTTTCTAAGAGCATTTTTGTCCAGTTTGCATGCTTTTGCGCAAAACCGTTGTTTCCCATACAAACCCTTATAAATCGAATCTTTGTAACACAACACCGCTCGTAAGCAAGAGTCACGTCCAAAGGTAACCTGATAGAGAGCTTGGGCCGCCTGTGTTCAGTTCAGCTT
Source organism: Oculina patagonica (assembly GCF_052425735.1). NCBI lineage: Eukaryota > Metazoa > Cnidaria > Anthozoa > Scleractinia > Oculinidae > Oculina > Oculina patagonica. The sequence goes on along the minus strand of NC_135761.1, from coordinate 55,422,095 downwards.
TAATTTATTATCTCAGAGTTAATGGTGTCACGTTACCTCCACTCTCTATAAGGTGGACACCTCTCTAAGACGGACAGTTGGGAGCGGTCCCGATACTATAGTGTCCGTCTTAGAAACAGTTAATTGTGCCCGTTAATAATGCGACTTCAACTGCTCCCACCGCGCACAGTCCCGCACTCGTCAAAAACCATAAAAGAGCAAATATGATATTTCCCGGCTCCTTCATGCACACTTCTCTTTCTCTCTCCCCGATCTTGTTAACAGAAGCTTTTGAACTGCGTCTTCTGCAATCTTCTGCAATCTTCGTACATCTTCGGCGATTTTCGATAGCGGTCGGAATAGTTTCGGAAATCCGGGTAACATCAAAAGGAAACTCTCACGCATCCCAACAGTTGGTGGTTATACAGGTATGCAGGGGACTTTATTTTAAGTATCCCGATTCTTTAATTAAACGTTTTTTCCTTCGCTTTGCAGATGGAGGGCTCGTTGACTGTGTCAGCCTTCAGGAAAAAGTTGGTTATTGTAGGAGATAGTGATTCTGGAAAAACATCCCTTATGTGGACGTTCGCTACTAACAAATTCCCTGGGGAAAATGTGTCGACACTTTTTGACGGCGGTTATGTGGCTTGCATTAAAGTTGATGGCAAGGCAGTAGAATTAGCATTTTGGGATACAAGAGGACAAAGAAATCCCGATTATGACAGGTTTCGGCCTCTCTTTTATCCAGACACTGATGTTATCCTGATGTGTTTCTCCATTGATAGTCCCACTAGTCTAGAAAACATCCCTAAAAAATGGTTTCCTGAAGTGAGCCATTTCTGCCCAAATGTGCCAATCATTTTGGTTGGTAACAAGAAAGATCTGAGAGATGACCAAGAAACAAAGGAAAAGTTATCAAAGTTAGGAAAAGCGCCCGTGACAAGCGAGGAGGGACGTGCTATGTGTGAAAGGATCAATGGTTACGCTTACATGGAATGCTCTGCTAAAACAATGGATGGAGTCAGAGATGTGTTTGAAACGGCCGCGAGAGCTGCACTGACATATGAGCCGCCAAAGCAAAGACGTAGGAAATGTAGTATACTTTAACTGATAGTCAAGGCTGTATGTCAGACTCAGTTTTACTTAAAAAGTAAATGAAGTGATACGGTTTAAAAATGAATTTAGAACCATCGGATTGACGGCGCAATAATTATTGGCAGATACTAGTATAGCCCAAGAATATTAAAGCTAGTGCTGCGGCTGTTTTCGTCCGTTTTGCATTTTAGAATAAGGGTTGCACATTATAAGCGATAGAAATAAAGAGAGCAGATCTAGTGAGGCTTAGAGAAGCTTATTAAAAAAGGTTCAACCATCTAGCTTGGCGAGAAATTCTTCGCGAAATGGAAGCTATGGCAATCACGACCATGATACTGTGGATTCAGTGATTATAATCGCTAAAAATCTAAATGTTCGGTATTTATCCCAAACTTTCGTCATTGTCGTGTTGTTATAAAAACGCAGAGTTTTGTGAAGTCGTGCTACTTTTTATCGCTAAAATTCAAATGATTGTACCACGATTTTCAAACCACGTGGGGATCGCAAATGAGGTAAAACAAAGAACGACCAAGGGCCTGATTACATGGCGAATTTCAGCCCGGTTTGCCGGGCTGAAAAAACCTTTATGTAATCGCGTTTTCAATTTCAGCCCGGGCTGAAAGTGAGCTTGCGGATGCGCAGTGGTTATTTTCAACGAAAGAAAATGGCGGCCATGATAATTATTCAATTTTAAAAGTGTTTAGCCAGGGCTGAAATTCTGCATGAAATAGCAACAAAATTCCAACCCGGCAAACCGGGCTGAAATTCGCCATATAACCGGGCCCCAAGTCAACAAACAACCTGGAAACAGAAGAGTGAGAACAATAACTCCGACCGGCACGGGAAAATTCGATCTCCACGTTTTCATTACCATTTCTATGATGGTTATACTTCATAACAAACACCACATGTTGACAACAAGAATCTTTATGGAAACATTTTCTCTGCTTTAAAGACACAACTTAGAAAATCTCTTTTACTACTTTAAAAAATTGCCGACCTCTCCCACTCGCCTCATGTTGTTATTGTTTTTGCAAGTTTAGAATGAGAGGAGCTGCTCATGCGCCTTAGAGACATCCGCTGACTACCGCCCCGAATATTGCTTTGCAAGTTGTTAGAATATCGCTCAGTTTTCATATAAGAGAATGTGTGGGAAGTTGCTTCCCCGCCCCCTGACGTATTATTACTGCTAGTTTACATACACCTAATTGCAATAACGTTGTCATAGAAAAAAGTAAAAAAGAAAAAATGAAATAGGAATTAATTAGCTTTGTTTCATAACTGGTAGCATTTACAGAAATTTCACGAGTTTTATCTGCGCTTTTTAAGTCCACATTTTTATGCTGTAACACGATTAATTGATTTATTCGTATTTTGAAGCATTTTAAAGCCATTTGTACTAATAAATTTCATGCATGCGCTTAATTAATTCCTATTTGACTTTTTCCTTTTTCCTTTTTTCTATGACAACTTTATTGCAATTAGGTGTACATTCAACTTGTACTTGTGAACTTTTGACAGAGCGGTGTCACGCAGCAAGAAAAATTCCGCAGCAAACAATGTCGTGACGTACTCGGCACAGTAATAAAAGAAGCCTAAGAGTACAATCCAATAAGGCATCAAATGGACGCCATCAATCTTCGATTATTACTGTAAAACAATTATACATAGCTTAGTGAGAGCTATCGCTACTTTTAAATTGTGATTACAACTGCTGCTCTTAAACCTGTTTTTAGGGATCAAAACCTGTTTAAGGTCGCGGGGGATATATACAGCATGAATAAATTCATGAAGCGAAATTTTGCTTGACCTGCATCTTTTAAAACGCTTATTCCTCGGCTGTTATGAATGTGATTAAGCTCAAATTTTACAGAGACATAAAGAAAAGATAAAAGATTATGTATGGCATCTTTTATTTGGTAGATTGTACCTAACGGCGATGTTATAGCCACGATGCTGCCAAATTGGGAAGAACATGATTTCGTGGCAGAGTTTGTCGAACGAGTAGGAGACAGCACACTGTGATCTTGTCAAAAACTAATCAGTCAATATCTCTAGAGTGTCATAACAGAAGCGGATTTTTTAATTTAAAGTTTTCCAGCAAGTTATGGCGGTTAAAATGCGCAAATTTTAATTGAATGCCTTCTACCTCTTTCTAAAAGCGCTCTTTTAAAATTCCGCCTCTGTTATGACACACTACAGTATTCCTAGTTTACCTCTCTGCAGTGGCAGCTCATGAAGTTCTATATCCGCGCTGAATTCTCTGCCACAAAATTGTCGGAAAAGTCCAAACTTTGAGATTTCCGAAGGTGTCCCGATCAAAACACGGTTTCAAAATGGTAATTATGGTAATTATATTCCACGCGTTTATGGTGAGAACAATGCATTTTCAAAGAGACAAACAATTCCAGACGCAAACACATCAACCTCGTTCCCAGGGCTTTTCCCTTTGGCGCCCGTGCCAAATCGCCAAGGGAAAAGCCCTGGGAACGAGGTTGGCAAACACATCAAATCACGCGCGCGTGCTCATATTTTTTATGCAAATATCTCGTCGTAAAGTTCTCGATGTCAGTCGTTGAACTTCGTGCATGCGCCTTAAATAAATGCATAATGATGAGCCTAAAGCCTGGTTCTTATATGATCGTCCCGATCGTCTCTGTCGCTTCTGTCGCTTCAAAAAGTTTGCTTGCTCCAATCACCTCAGACTTTGCAAACGACAGAAGCGACAGAGACGATCGGGGCGATCATATGAGAACCGACCTTAAAGACATCAAAGAGTCATTAGAGTCAAATAATTAATTTGTTTGCATCCCCACAACCCCTCCCATCAGTGTCAAATAACAACCACTGACGTCAATTCGCACTCTCCCCCCCCCCCCCCCACCACCACCCCAACCTATTTGATCGAAGCACGGCTATTTTCGAAAGCGCGATACAGTTCTTATAGCATTCATTTACAGTGATTAACATAATTTCAATTTTGAAAATGTCGATATTATTTTTTTAAATTTCCCTTTAAAATCTTAAGGTCGGGACATACTAGGAGACAAGTTGCTGCAACATGTTGCCTTGTGTGACATGTTGCATTTTTGCGACAATCTTTGTCGCCGCGACAGAATTTTGTCGGTTTGAATTCGTGCGACTGATCGCAGCGACAAAATGAGCAAAAGCAGCGATGTCGCAGCGTGTGCACACTTCTTCGACAAGTTGCTGCGACAAAATATAAATAAACCAATGAGAGAGCTTCATGTATTTTTGCCATTGGAAGTCTTTTTCACATTCCCACTCTTTAAAATTCGCTGCGTGTGCACCGAACAAGCGCCTTGACGCAGCGACTTGTTTTGAAGCAGTACACACGGAGCGACTTGTCGGCCAGTGTGTCTCGACCTTTAATATCGCACTCGTCGCTTTACGATTCGTTGCGAATTTTCAGTTATCAAATTTTGCCAAGTAATCTTCAGCCTACGTTTAAATCATTTCCTTCGCTGGGACTTTCAAGTGGACAAAATTCGATGAAATGCACATTTGAAACTTGTAAATGAAAGACAATTGCCTTCGTTCTTGCGCAAAGAGGAAGTTTCTCTTACGTCAACACAGTACAGTCAACAAGGAAGCGGTTATAACGTCAGCTGATTTGCGTTTGGGCACGTAGTTCATCTATCCCTTCAAAATGTGTTGCAACGAGGTTTTTCGAATTGAAATGCCTTACAAAATAACACTTGACTGATAAATATACTTTGTTTGGACAACACATCCAACACAAAGTCTTAATTACGCGATTATAGCGTTGCTTTGTCTGGCGTGACAATATTCAGCGTTGTGTTACGAGTATATAACTGTGGCTATTTTTAGATCACGCGTCTGTCCAATCAAAACCTTCGTCGTAAGTGAAGTAAATTCGTAAAGACGAGCACTCGAAAACTGAATTAAAGCTCCATCACTTCCTGTGTCAATAAAATAATTGTGAAAGTATAAACTGAAAAATATTTTTAACCCAGTGTGACAAATATATGCATATTCTTACGCCTGGTTCGGAATAAAACACGGATCATCTCTGGTGGTATTCATTCAAGTCAATTATTCTAACCAATCAGAAGACAGAGGGACTTTCCCTGATGTTTTGTGATGGGTCTTTTAATCAGCAGCTAATAATAGCTTTACCGCTCAGACAGAATAAATTGAGAGTGGCGAACAATCGGCTCTCATTCGAAAGTTTGACTTCTCGATTGAAGATCGTCGACATTTGGTCCACCTTTGTGAACGGAAGGGTTGTTCATTGTTAGGTTTTTTACAGGTAAGCAAAAGAATGCTTTATAAAATTTAATTTTCACATATAGTATTGACTGTTAAAAAAACTCTACTCCGACGCAAATTTTCTCCCTACCTACGCGTTAATGTATAGTCCTTACCTACGCGTTAAACTTCGGAATACCCGTAAATTATAATACGACTGCAACTGTTCCCACCGAGCGCAGTCCTGCACTCGTCAAAACTTAACGAATGCCATAAAATGAAGGCGCAAATATCTGATGTTTTCTGGTTCTTAGTTGTACACTGCTCTTTCTACCTCTCCGTTCTGGTTAAATCAGTAACCTCGTTCCCAGGGCTTTTCCCTTGGCGATTGCCCTGGGAACGAGGTTGGTTAAATCAGAATACATTAGCACCTCAACATTGATCAACGACAGGAATTTTCCGCACTTGTATACATACCGTAAAATTCCGGTTACAAGTCTTGTGCTTATACAACTTCGTATAAAGGGGTTTTTGTGTGGGCTTATAAGTGGAGGGGCTTATATCCGGGAGGGCTTATAAGCGGAATAAAAAAAAACGTTCCGAAACGGGCCACGGGAGTGTTGATCGAAATGCGTTTTTTAGTTAAAAACGCATAATAAAGCAACATTTAGCCCTTTTCAGTACTCTCATCCTGCAGAGGGGGGCTTAAAATCGGATGTCTTTTTTTGTTTCTAGGGAGATGGGCCCATAACCGGGGGGCTTATAATCGGGGGGGGGGGGAGGTTATAACCGGAATTTTACGGCATACTAAGACTCGTGTAACTGTCAACTCTCACGTATTATGCGCGAGACTCACGTACACGCCTGCGTATTGAAAATACGGATCTCGCGCTTCTCAGTTCTAACTCATTTATCAGTAAATTCTACTCATCTAGCCCAATCAAAGGTAAATTAACTGGAAAAACAATTGGTCATTTGCCGTTTAATTTGTTGTTTCATTGTTGCGTTGTTTAGGTTAGTAATTTCAGCAACCTTCGGAAGTTGTCAGAGTATCTTGTCTATCTTCGGCAATTTTCGATGGTGGTCGAAACATTTTCGGAAATGCTGAGAGGAAACTCTCACGCGTCAGAAAATTAAGGTATGCACGGGGCTTCATGTTAAGTATACCTATTCTTTGACTAAATGTTATTTTCCCGCTCTGCAGATCAAGAATTCACGAATTATGTCTTACCAGTTGGTTATTGTAGGAGATAGTGACTGTGGAAAAACGTTTATGTCTTCGTTTGCTGATAACAAGTTCCCTGAAGAATATTTGCCTTTAGCTACTGGCGGTTATATAGCTTGCATAAAAGTTGATGGCAAGTCGGTCCATCTTCCGTTTTGTGATACAGTGGGACAAAGAAATCCCGATTATGACATGTTGCGACCTCCCTCTTATCCCCATCCTGCTGTTATCCTGATGTGTTTCTCCATTGATAGTCCTGACAGTTTAGAAAACATCCCTAAAAAATGGTTTCCTGAAGTGAGCCATTTTTATGTGCCAATCATTTTGGTTGGTATCAAGAAAGATCTGAGAGATGACGAAAACGTCAAGAAAGAGTTATCGAAGTTAGGAAAAGCGCTCGTGACAAGCGAGGAGGGACGTGCTATGTGTGAAAGGATCAATGGTTTCGCTTACATGGAATGTTCTGCTAAAACAATGGATGGAGTCAGAGAGGTGTTTGTAACAGCCGCGAGAGCCGCACTGGCTCAGCCGGAGCCTAAGCCTAGATGTAAATCTAGATGTAAATGTAGACGTGGTAGACGTAGATATAGATCGTGGCGTATACTTAGGAAATGCAGTATCCTTTAACTAATAGTCAAGGCTGTAAGTTTTCGGGCAATGAAGAAATGGGAAAAAATCGGACAAGATTGTTCGTCAGTTTAGAAAATCGGTGTAAAATTTGTTTTTCATGCCAGACTCAGTTCTATCTAAAAAATAAAGTTGTAAGGTAAAAAATAATAATAAATATAGAACCATTCGATTCACGGCGCTTAAAGTCACTTAATTAAAACCAGTTGAAACCTGTTTTAAGGCATCATAAAAAAATCGAAAATACCTAGTAAATAGTCAGTTTATTTAGAAGAATATTTGTAAATCACCACTGTAGTCTCTTAACCTGTTTTAAGGTAATTCCACTTAAAGTGAACCTGCACTGAGTTTTTTTATCAAACTTTACCTAGTGATGATACATAACGATTGCCCGCTAAGTGATATAATTTTGAAGAAGAAAGAGACAAAGTATCTTAGAAATAGAACCGCCCATAAAGAAAAAAACCGCCTTCTTTTTATGTGCGCGCGCTAATCACGCGCGCGAAGTTATGCGCAGTAGGGATGCGCAATGCAATACTGGTAAGGTATCATGGGAGATTTGAAAATCCCTGGTTAATAGTCAATTCATTTAGAAGAATGTTTAAAAACCACCGCCGGTTCAGAACATAAAATCTCAAAATGTGGTTTTACTGATCATCTGGGTTTTTCCACCTTCACCCAAAAGTGTCTCAATAACTAATATGCCAGACAGTTATTGTATAAAATACTGCAACTTTCAACGCCTGTAAAATTTATTCCACAATTTTTAGTATATATAGAATTCTCAAACTTTGAAAATGTGCATTTAAAATAGTAACGTTTTTAATTATGTGGAAAAAATTCGCTTGAAAGGCACTTTAATACTATGTGTGTTATATTTTGTAGCAGAAATACATCCGTTTGTGTAAATAAAATATATAACTAAAAACTAGCAATGGTATATTGCAATTCCTGAGTTTTAACTGGTTAACAGGCAATGGTATATGAGTTCACATACCACTGACCACAAATAAGGTAGCCGATACCCGTAAACGAAACAGCTGGGGAGCTGAAATATTGCAATTTTTGGGCGTTTTTAATAATAAATAAAATAAATAATAATAAATAAAAACAATTATTCCACTCGCGCTTGTTGAATATGAGATCGTTATAGCCAACGAGGCGCATCAAAAGAAAAGTTCGTCCATGTGTTTTGTGTCTTCAGCTCATATTCTGGTCGCCGCGCAGTGCTTTCTAACCGCCGACAGGTTAGCTCAGTTGGTAGAGCGCCGGATTGTCAAGCGGGAGGTCTCGGGTTCGACTCCCAGACCGGAACAACATTTAGGGTCTTAAAATAACTGAGGAGAAAATGCTGTCTTTCAGCAAAATGGATAGACGTGCTAGTCTTCTCGGATAAGGACGATAAACTGTAGGCCTCGTCTCCTGCATCTTCAGTGTTATGATCAGCAGGGGACGTTAAAGAACGCAAACACTAATCGAAAAGAGAAGGACACGAAGTTCCCGGTGTTGTGGTCTGTTTTATTCACATGTATCTATGGGTTGGGTGGTAGGGTGAGATCATACACGTGGACGGATAGCGGCTGCCAAAGGCGCCTGATATGCTGATGTCCGGTCTCATCCCATAATTCTAATTGTGAAGCGCATTGAGCTTTGTAAATGCGCTATATAAGAACCTATATCATTCATTCATTCATTCATTCATTCATTCATTCATTCATTCATTCATTCATTCATTCATTCATTCATTCATTCATTCTGGTCAAGAGCCAGCCGGCAAAGCCGACAAATCCCGATTTTGCATAAATTTATTGCGTTCGACGAAGGAGAGCGCAAGCCTAATTTTGTTTTTTCGTCCTGTGTCTTTTGAGTTGGTATGCCTGTGTACTGTTATGCGGAATGAATCGAGCCGTAATGCGCGCGCAGGTGTATGGATTGGCCGCCCCGATTGATTTTTGCAGGGGCAAATCTCGGCCGGGAAACTGGTAGCCACAGATGGCCTCGATTTCATGCAAAACAAGATGGCGTCCCAAACGGAGCTTAGAAACATCCTTTAGGCCTACTCTGGGACCTTAGCTCGCCTTAACTCGCCCTAACTCGCAACTTGAGATTATGGTCAAATTTCCTTAACTCGCCTTAACTCGCCTAAACTCGCGTTATCTCGCACAAACTCGCGGCGAGTTAAGGTCCCAGAGTAGGCCTTCCTTTTGCTTGAAAAAAGGGTTAAAAACGTGTGGACAGAATTGTAATTTTGCCAAAAATGTCAGGGAGAACATTAGAAGGTTATCATCCAAGATAGCAGAGTTGTCTTCAGCCACCGAACGTCAAAAAAGAGTGGAAATCGAGTAAGTCGATGCGTTGTTTCGTACGGAGTTCGTTCGTAGGTAAAAAAAACCAGCGTATTTTCCTGTAATTATATGTTGCACAAAACTACAAATTGTTAGAATTAAATGCATCGATAATGGGTATAATACGGAGCAAAATTGTTTTATCACTTCTTTGAATTTGTTATATATCGTTATTCCTAGAAACACTAGAGGTTTTGACGAGGAAATCGTTGTATAGTGAATGTAATATGCGTGTAGTGGATTCCTATGTGAATTATGTCTGTGAATTTTAATCGAAGTGAAACTATTTCCAGAAGTTTGTGGAAGTTAAATCTAGTTTAGTGCCAGACGATAACAAGTCTAGTGAAATAAACAATTATTTTTGTGTACACAATATTCATTCATTCTATGTTCTTTTGGCTCGTCACACAATCTTTCTCACACTTATCCTCCTCGCGTTTAGTGAGGTATAAGCATAGTAACTAACTTTGACATAAGGCATACTACTAGTAGGTCGGCCATGTCGGTTTCTTGCCACTACTTGCTTACCTTGGGTCTTTTTTTTTTTAACCTATAGGTCGAACGCACTCCCCTAATATCTGATTACTACTAGTTTTAAATTGTGATTACAACTGCTGCTCGCTCCTCAGCAACGAAAAGCCACTTTAAGCCTGTTTCTAGGCACCAAAACCTGTTTAAAGGCATCCTTACAGGCAAATAGTTAATTTGTTTGCATCCCCTCCCATTACTAAAGTCAATTCGCCCCACGCCTTTATCCCCACCGTATTTAATCGAAGCACGGCTATTTTCGAAAGCGCAATACAGTTCTTATAGCATTTCAATATTTTCAATTTTGTAAAGATCATATCGGTATTATTATTGAAATAAGCAGGTTAAATTTCACTTTTAAATCTTATATCCTACTCGGCGCTTTACGCTTTCCTGCGAATTCTCAGTGATCAAAATTTTTCCAAGTAATCTTCAGCCTACTTTCGATACTTTTAAAACTATTCCTTCACAAAGCCTAACAAGTGGACACAATTCGATGAACTCCACATTTGAAACTTGTAAATGAAAGACAGTTGCTCTTTCTTTCTGCACAAAGAGGAAGTTTCTCTCAAGTCTACACAGTACACAACAAGAAAGCGGATATGACGTCAGCTGAATTGAGTTAGAGCGGCTCGTCGTTCGTATATCTCTTCAAATGTGTTGCAACGAGGTTTTTCGAATTGAAATGCCTTACAAAATAGCAATACACGGATAAATATACTTTTTTGGACTACACATACAATATAAAGTCTTAATTACGCGATTATAACGTTGCTACGTCGGGCGTGTGAACTCAATTCAGCGTTGTGTCACGGATTTTAGCTAAATTTAGGCAATGACCATCAAATTCGCTGAAATATTAAAAATAACCGCTTAAAACAGTGAAGGAACATTTCAACAACACAGCAAATACAAAAGAAGGTAGGGATGGCCAAAAGTGACGAAGATTCAAATGGATTGCGATTTGGGTTTTTAAAATATTGTTAGGCTGACCAGTTTTCAAAGTTAATCTTGTTTTCTTGTAACTTTAAATTGTAACGCCCAGGAAACACATTTGGTTGCAATGAAGCTATGATTTTGTCATTTAGATCCACAGAAGTAATATCTTGGCAAACATCAAGTTTCATAGCGAGTATTTGGGCAAAACTTAATAACATGAACTTAACTCAGCCGTGACACAGTCCCTTTAATATATCTGTCAAAACCTTCGTCGTAAATTCGTACAGACTATCGCTCGAAAACCGAATTAAAGTTTCACCACTTCCTGTGTCGATAAAGTTATTGTGAAACTATAAACTGATTTTTTTCTAAATTTGCCTGGTTTGAAATAAACCACGAATCATTGGTGGTTGTAGTCATTCAAGCCCGAGCATTCAAGTGCCACTTATCATAAATTATTCTAACCAATTAGAAGTTAAAGGGTAAACCGGAGGGACTTTCCCTGATGCCTTGTGATGAATGTTATTCAGCTGCTAATAATAGCTTAACCTCTCTGACTGAATAAATTGAAAGTGGCGAACAAGCGTCCCTCATTTGCAAGTTTGACTTCTCGGTTGAAGATCGTCTACTTTTGGCCGGTCCACTCAATTGATAGCCTCTGTTAATCTGAAGGGTTGTTCAGCGGTAGTTTTTTAAAGGTAAGCAAAATATTTATTTACCACAATTTGACTTTTACATTTATTGACAGTTGACAAAACCTCTGCTCTGATGCAAACATCACGCTATCTACACGTTAAACTTCGGAATACTCTTAAATTCTAATACGACTTCAACTGCTCCCACCGCGGACGTGAAAACTTTAAGAATGGCATTAAATAAATAAAGGCGCAAATATATTATGATTTCTTGTTCTTGTACACTGCTCTTTCTGCCTTTTCGTTCTGGTTAAAACGGAATATATTAGCACCTCAATATTGATCAACGACAGGAACTTGTTTTCAGCACATACATATCAAAACTCGTGTGCCTGTCAACGTTAACTCTCACGTATTATGCACGAGTCTCACATGCACGCCTGCGTATATTATCGAAAATATCTCATGCTTCTCAAACCTGACTCATTTATCCGTGAATTCTACTCATCTAGTTCAATTGTAAACAAATTAACAGGAAAAATAATTGGTCATTTGCCGTTTCAATTGGTGTTTCACTATTGCGTTCTTTAGGTTTAGTAATTTCAGCAACCTTCGGAAGTCGTCAGAGTATCTTCGGCAATTTTCGAAGGTGGTCGGAACATTTTTTAGCGGAGCTCTCCAGTGGCCCGAAGGGCCGCAGAGCAGAGCACCATACCCATGAAAGAAAGAAGGAAGAAGAACGAACACTGTCGATCATGGCTAGCGGCATGGTTCGCGGGCGCGTGCGCCGTACGTCGAACAACGTACGTCGTGCAACATGGCGGCCATAGTTTGATGGTAGAAAGACAGGGAAGAGTAAAGCAAGAATAAATGCGGCCTTTAAAATTAAAGGGGTTTGAAAAGAAAAAGAAGAAGCAAAGAAACAAAACGTGGCTGACAATTACGTGTAGATAGTAATCGACCGCCAAAAAAGTGGACATTGAGAGCCATAATCGATCGATGACTTTCGTGTCTATCTGTAAAGCCAGCGCCGTACATGAAGGAGCATTTGAAAGCTAAATCGGGTTGATATTATTAACAAACCATTTTATTGCTACGGGGTAAAAAAAAACTGACTGCTCTGGGATTTGAACCCGCGACCTCCCGCGCCGCATACTGGCACCTTCTCGATTGAGCTAATCCGACAGGCTATGTGAAATTGTCGAATATATCCTATACTAGTAATACGTGACTCGCAGGGCCTCGCGAAGCTCTGGGTGATTGTTGCCTAGTAACGGACAAAATACAGCAGACAGAATAAGTAGAATACAAACAGAAACTGAACAACAACGAACTGCACGATTACAGAGACTTCGACAAAATACCGCGGACAGAATACAAACAGAAACTGAACAACAACGAACTGCACGATTACAGAGACTTCGACAAAATACCGCGGACAGAATACAAACAGAAACTGAACAACAACGAACTGCACGATTACAGAGACTTCGACAAAATACAGCAGGCAGAATACAAACAGAAACTGAACAACAACGAACTGCACGATTACAGAGACTTCGACAAAATGCCGCGGATAGAATACAAACTGAAGCTGAAGACACAAGAATACAGAGATTACAATTACTGAGACAAAATTATACAGACAGACTTTTAGTAGAATCAACTGAACAGCTACAGGATAGATTACAATTAAGAAGGGAAAGTGATGCAGCGCGCTTACAATTAGAATCGGAGGAGGAGAGAAATATTCGATTACAGTCTGCTCGAGAAAATAGTGCCACGCGTAGACAACAACAACAATTACAGCAACAGCAACAGGAACTAAACAGAGATAATTATCTTTCCAATGGATGGAGAAATCCCGATCAGCCTTTACATCAGCAACAATGGGTTCAGAACGAAATGGCAAATTTTCATACAACAATGAACAGTTTTCAACACCAGCAGTTTATATCCTGAATAGGCGTTGAGGGAGTATTATGTGGAAATCAGTGTTATTTTAATCCGAAAAGAAAAACGATAAAAATGAAAGGCTCAGGATTCGAACCCACAAAAAAAAAATAATAATAAAAAAAAATTAAAAAAAAACCCTAGCCGGATTCGAACCCCCGCCCTCAGTCCCGAAGATCTGATTTCAAGTTCGACCCTCACACCATTAGGCCACCAGCGCGCGGCCGTGTGACGTCATTTCCGCCACACACCAAGCTCACAAATATATATGACCGTAAACTCCACACGAGATTTCATCCCGCCTGAGCCCTTTGAGGGACAAAATTATACACCCCGCTACGCTCGGCCTTCGGCCTCGCTTCGCGAGGAATCAATGTAATAGATATTGTGGGGTCTACTAAACTGCTGCGAAACTATAACAGTATCGTGAAACTATTTCCTGTTGCTAGAAAGCAGATAATTTACTGTACTCTATAGTAATTTTTCGTGCCATGAGTAATGACATTTGCCCTGCTTTAACATTATTTTTTTTGTTGTACCGCAGACATTCAGTTTAACCGTGAGCGATTTAAATTTGTATTGCACCTATGAACCGCCATAAACATTAGTACCTTGGCCGCTTATTCACTAGAATGAAGACATTGTAAGCTCCAGTGAAAATAAAATAAATGGGGAGCTCCGCTTTTAGGCTTGTCTAAATCTTGCCTAAATCTATATATTAAAAATGCTGAGAGGAAACTCTCACGCGTCAGAAAATTAAGGTATGTAGGGGGCTTCATGTTTAGTATACCTATTCTTTGACTAAATGTTCTTTTCCGCTTTGCAGATCAACGATTCTCTGATTATGTCAGCCAACTGGCACGAGTTCCCCCTAAGAAGGAAGTTGGTTGTTGTAGGAGATAGTGACTGTGGGAAAACGTGCCTTATGACTTCGTTCGTTAGAAACAAGTTCCCTGAAGAATATGTGCCTAGAGAGTTTGAAGGTCATCTGGGTCGCATTAAAGTTGATGGCAAGACGGTGGAGCTAGGGTTTTTTGATATAATAGGAGAAAGAGATCCTATTTATGACATGTTGCGACCTCTCAATTATTCCGACACTGATGTTATCCTGATGTGTTTCTCCATTGATAGTCCTAACAGTTTCCCTAGAGAACGTCCCTGAAATGTGGGTTCCTGAAATGAGCCATTTCTGCCCAAATATACCAATCATTTTGGCTGGTAACAAGAAAGATCTGAGAGATGACCAAGAAACAAAGGAAAAGTTATCAAAGTTAGGAAAAGCGCCCGTGACAAGCGAGGAGGGACGTGCTATGTGTGAAAGGATCAATGGTTGCGCTTACATGGAATGCTCTGCTAAAACATTAGATGGAGTCAGAGATGTGTTTGTAACAGCCGCGAGAGTTGCACTGACAATTGAGCCGCCCAAGCGACGATTGTGGCAAAGACTCGGGAAATGTAGTATACTTTAACTTATAGACAAGGCTGTAAGTTCAGAAAATCGGTGTAAATTTTGCCATTCATGTCAGACTCGTAGTTCTACAACCATTTGATTGACGGCGCAATGATTATTTTTAAATACCGGTGTAGCCCAAGATTATGAAAGTGCTGCGGCTGTTTTCGTCTATTTTGCATTTTAGAATAAGGGTTGCTTATAAGCGACAAATATAAAGAGAGTATAGTAGATCTAGCGAGGTTTATAGAAGCTTACAAAAAAGGTTCAACCATCTAGCTAGGCGAGAAATTCTTAGCAAGAATAAAAAACAAATTGAATTGTAAATATTTTGCATGTCATGACAGCACATGGATTGATAAACTCAAATTAAACAATAAACAAGTTACACGATAATCGTTATCCTTTCCTGATAATTTTGTCGTGTTATAGGTGCTACGTGCTTCTTGACAGGCCCTCGTGTATTCGCACCAAAAGAAAAGTTCGTCCATGTGTTTTGTGTCTTCAGCTCAAAGTGACGCTCCACAGGAGCGTAATGCATTATGGTCGCCTCGCAGTGCATTCTGGTCATGAGCCAGCAAAGCCGAAAAAATCTGGATTTTGCATTATATTACCACTGCTGCTTGCTTGCTCCGCCGCAATTGAACGCCACTTAAAACCAGCTGTTTTTAGGCATCGAAACCCGAGATAAAATAAAGTTTATGTGTGAATGTATGTATGTTTGGGTCAAATGGTCAATTTGATTGCACCAGTGTCAAATAACAACCACTAATGTCAATTTGCCCCCCCCCCCCCCAACCCCCCTATGAAGCAAAGCTATTTTCGAAAGGGGAATGATGTTATTTTAGCATTCCGTTGCAGTGATAAACATATTTTCAATTTTGTAAAGGTCGATATTATTATTGAAGTAAGCAGGTTAAATTTTCTTTTAAATCTAACATCGTACTCGTCGCCTTACGATTTGTTGCGAATGTTTAGTTCAAGTTTTGCAAAGTAATCTTTAGCCTAGTTTTAAAACAAGTGGACAAAATTCGATGAACTGCACATTTGAAACGTAAATGAAAGACAATTGCCCTCCCTTTTGCACAAAAGGAAGTTTCTCTTACCTCTACACTGTAAACAACGAGAACGCAGTGAGAACGCGGAGATGACGTTAGCTTAATTGAGTCTAGGCACGTCGTTTATATATCCCTTCAAATTGTTTTCTGGACTTCACATGCAACACAAAGTCTTAATAACCCGATTATAGCGTTGCTACGTCTGGTGTGTGAACTCAATTTAGCGTTGTGTTACGGGCATATATCTGTGGCTATTTTTAGATCACGCGTCTGTCCAATCAAAACCTTCGTCGTGTGTGAAGTTAATACGTAAAGACAAGCGCTCGAAAACTGAGGCCCCGTCCCCACTGACCCGGGTAAATTTGAAAACGGAGAAATTTGAAAACGCCGCGTAAAATGCTTTCCGTCCACATTAACCCGGGTAAATTTGAAAACGATACGCTTCATTGGTGAGCGTTCTTGAAAAGCTCCGTGACCGAAAACGCCGTTTCAGCGTGGACGGTTGGCCTAACCGGGGAAAAAAAAGATGCGTTTTCAAATTTACCCGGGTCAGTGTGGAAAGGGCCTCAATTCGTAAAGTTCCTTCACTTCCTGTGTCGATAATATAATTTTGAAACTATTTCACTGGTTGTATTTATTCAAGCCCGAGCATTCAAGTGCTACATTAATTATTCTAACCAATCAGAAGACGGAGGGACTTTCCCTGATGTCTTGTGATGAGTGTTTTAATCAGTAGCCAATAATAGCTTTACCGCTCTGACAGAATAAATTGAAGGTGGCGAACAATCCTCCCTCATTTGCAAGTTTGACTTCTCGGTTGAAGATCGTCGACTCTTGGCCGGTTAACGTTCACTCAATTGATAGCCTCTATGGACGAAAGGGTTGTTCAGTTCTAGTTTTTTAAAGGTAAGCAGAAGATTTATTCAGCATAATTTAGCTTTTCAATTTATTGACAGTTGACAAACCGCTACTCTGAAGCAAATATCACCCTATATTAATGCGACTTCAACTGCTTCCATTGTGCGCGGTCTTGCACTCGTCAAAATTGAACGACTGCCATTAAGAGGAGAAAATATATTATGTTTTCCGTTCTCGTACAATCATGCTCTTTCTGCCTCTCCGATCTGGTTAAAACGGAGTACATGTATATTAGCATCTCACTTTAAATCAACGACAGGATCTTTCCGCACATGGATATAGAGGGTCTGAATGGTATAGGGTATACCTGCCAACTCTCACGTATTTTGCGTGAGTCTCAGCGGATCACGCTTCTTAGACCCTACTCATTTATTGACCGTTATTATTGACTTTCCGGTGATTCTATTTAACAGAACTTGTTCAACTATTCAAAAAGTCGGTCATTTGCCGTTCCATTTGATATTTGGCTGTTGTGTTGCTCAGTAATGTTTTAAAATCTTTAGGAGCTTTTTAGACCACGTTTTAAACATCCTTTGGAACTTGTTTTGGAAGTCGTCGGAGCATGTTAGGCTATTTTCGATAAATGTCGGAACATTTTCGGAAATCCGGGAAATAAGGAGAGGAAACTCTTCCGCGTCGGCATGTACCCTGGGTACCAGAGGATTTTACGCGGAATGGATGCCCGGGTATAAAATTCTGTCTGGTTCCGTTTTTTTTCTTCATCGTAGTCAGAAACGTGCATGTTGATTGACTGCAAACATTTCTCCTATCTCGAACAATCACTTGTTTGTCTCCCGTCGGAACTCAAAAGGATTGGGTATTGAGATCTGACGTCCAAAGCAACTATGAATTCGCTTCAAAAGCTACCTATTCTTTGATTAAATGTTCTTTTCCGCTTTGCAGATGAAGGATTCAACGATTAAGTCAGCCATCCCGATAAAGCTGGTTATTGTAGGAGACAGTGACTGTGGAAAAACTTGCATTTTAACTTCGTTCGTTAGAAACAAGTTCCCTGAAGAATACGTGCCTAGAGTATTTGAATGTTATGCGGCAAACCATGAAGTTGATGGCAAGACGGTGCTTTTAGGGTTTTCTGATATATTAGCAGAAATATATATAGAGCCCAAATATGAGAGATTGCGACCTCTCCCTTTCGTCGGTCTAACTAGTGTTATCCTGATGTGTTTCTCCATTGATAGTCCTGACAGTTTAGAAAACATCCCTAAAATATGGTTTCCTGAAGTGAGCCATTACTGCCCAAATGTGCCAATCATTTTGGTTGGTAACAAGAAAGATCTGAGAGATGACCAAGAAACAAAGGAAAAGTTATCAAAGTTAGGAAAAGCGCCCGTGACAAGCGAGGAGGGACGTGCTATGTGTGAAAGGATCAATGGTTACGCTTACATGGAATGCTCTGCTAAAACATTAGATGGAGTCAGAGATGTATTTGTAACGGCCATGAGGGCTGGACTTACAATTGAGCCGCCAGAGCAAAGACATGGGAAGTGTAGTATACTTTAACTAAAAGACAAGGCTGTAAGTTTTCGGACATGAAGGAATGGAAAAAAAAAATGACTCTTGAAACTTAAAAGACAAGATTTTTAGATATCAGTTCAGAAAATTGGTGTAAAATTTGTCATTCGTCTCAAACTCAGTTCTACTTAAAAAAATTAAGTTGTAAGGTATAAAAATAAATTTAGAACCATTCGATTCTGTGCGCAATAATTATTATTAGTTATTATAAGCCAGTCATGAACTTAGCACAAAGTAAATCAAGCATATTTTTATTGTAGCATTGCAAACATGTTTCAATATTTTTTAAGGCTCATGAGCCTAAAGAGCACTTGTAGCCCATCAACACTGAAAATCAGCTGTTTTTAAAACAAATTATCTATAAGATAACTTCTAGCTTTCTTGTTATTTTAATAACATTTTGCTTATAATTTACTTTCTTTAACAAAGCTTGTAAGAAGCACACAGCAAAGGATAAAATACCGTAAAATTCCGGTTATAAGCCCTGGGCTTATACAACTTCGCAAGGGATTTTGGGTGGGCTTATAAGTGGAGGGGCTTATATCAGGGAGGGCTAATAAGCGGAATAAAAAAAACGTTCCGAAACGGGCCACGGGAGTGTTGATCGAAATACGTTTTCAGGTTAAAAACGCATAATAAAGCAACATTTAGCCCTGTTCAGTACTGTCATCCGGCACAGGGGGGCTTATATCCCGGGGGGCTTTTAACCGGAATTTTACGGGTACTGTAAAAGCTGTGTCAGCGGCTAGCCTGCGAGCAGGCTAATGTTTAGGAATACATGAACGAGCGGTGAGAACAAGTCGCGAGCCGTCGTCACTTTCTTCGTGTGTCTGCCCCAGACTCCCTTTTCTCGTACCTCGCCGACTCATTCACTCTGCGTCGCCACTCGAATTCTCATGTAATAATTTGATATCAAACACGAACGACAGTGTTTCATCGGGATATCAAAACACCGAGAAGGGAGTTGAAAATACGACGCGCAGCGGAGTATTTTTGGCGAAATTCGAGGTGTTTGGATAGCCGATGAAACAGTGTCTGGAGTATTTGATATGTCTTCTCAATCGAAACAAAAACTACGAAGTACACGGAGAAATAACATCGTAAAAATCTATGCTAATTAAGACCGGGTATCCATACCTCCTTCACGGTTATGTTTTTCTTTGTTTTAACTTGATGAATTATTAATGAGTTTGAGTTTGAGAAGTGTATTCCTAAACACGAGCCTGTTTGCAGGCTATGTCAGCGGCATGTGCATGCAACTGTCTTTTATCACTCATCCCCCACTGCAAAGTTATAACAGTGCCATGAACAGTGAAAGACAACTATATCCACAGGCCACTGGGTTTTCAGTTACTAAACAACTGTTCAAAATACTAAACTTTAAAAAAATGACTTTACTCTTCTATTTACACATATATTGCATATAATATAATCTGAATAGTCGATTCTGAGAAGAAACTTTACTTAATTCATACTCCTTACAAATATATCAACAATTGTTCCACAGGCTTACCATCTGCTGTTAACATGGCCTTGAGCATTTTAAAGTTCTTGTGAGCAATTAATTTTGATAGCTTATAAAAACAATTTGTTTGTTTAATAAGCATGATTGTTTTAAGCCATCAAAAGAAATGTATAAATCACTTAATGCTTCATTCATTTATTAATTTTTTTTTCGAAAATCACTGTCTTGTAATGTCAAAATAAGACAAAAGTTTATTAGCCTGTGATTTAACTGACCAACAAGGTTTGTCTGCCTTAACGGCTTATATTCCAGGTTATTATATACAGTTATATATTCTACAAAAAGCAACAATTTGTTATTAATAGTGTTATCTTTTTGTAGCAGATACACATCAATTTGAAATATAATTGAAAAACAATGTAAACAACAGCAAAAACGGTGTTACAAATTTCTCAAAAGACTTAAAAGTGAGAGAAAACATTGTTTAATTGGTGCAAAACACATCTATCAGCATCACCATACTACCATAATTGGCACTTGTCAGAGTTTTTGTCTGATTGTTAACATATTGGTACAGAATGTGATAAAATTTTCACTGTCACATCAAAAGTACTCTTTCATTTTAATTAATCACATCAATTAGAACCAATCAGAAAAAATAAACAAACATTTCGTGAAAGGTCCAACAGTTTGGTTACATTATGTACCACCGTTAGATAACCTAAACATTCAATTTCAATTGGATTGTAAATCAAGCTAAAAAAACTCAATCTCAGTGGTACTACCTGGTTAATAATAAATATTTTTTAAATTGTTAATACTTATTTTAAAGGAACTATATGGAGATGAAATAACTATTAAATTATTTTCTTTTCAATTTCAAGCTCCAAACATAATTAAATTTTACAGCAAGATTCTGGTACTTTTAAGGCTGCTTTTGGGCTAGTGACGGAGTTGGAGTCAGAGTCATAATCGGAGTCTTTAGAGTACTTACGACATATTGAAAATCCAAAATTGAAGTCTTAAGCAGAGGGCCATAAGCTTGACAGAATCAGAGTTAGAAAAATCACGATGATTATATTCTTGTTTATAAATTCCATTGTCTTCCTATTCCATGACTTGTGATCCAGTGAAAACTAAATTGTTGGAGTTCCAAACAGAAGTATAGAAACGAACTATTCAACAAAAGTTTTTCTTTTCTGCTTGCAACTCTGACTCTGGATCATAAGCTACGTAGTCATAACCTAAATCAGAACCTATGCTTGAAACTCCGTTGATTTGATCTTCAACACTCTGTGTTTCTGATTATGTAACCTGAGTATCAGGCTTTCCCAAGGGGAGGAAGGGGGGGGGGGTAGGAAAGGTCTTTTCTCCTCTTTTCTTCCCTACCCCCTCTCCTTAGGAAGGCCTGATACTCAGGTTACTGATTATGACTTTGACTCAGGTGCGGTCCTTAGACAAAACCCCGGGCCCCCAGGAAAAAAACCACCTGTGGGATTTTTGCATTTCCACTGAGTCTGTTGATATGATCTAGACTCTGCGAGAAATCATTGGGTTTACTTGTATGTTCTCAACACCATTTTCATCTGTTCCTGGGTGAAGTCTATCTTTGTCACATGATAACTTCTTTTTCTTTCTTCTGTGGCTGTAAAAAGATTCAGCAAGGTGATCAATGTAATTTGCATAATATTCTTTTTCTCATTATCATTGTGTTACCGTCATTACCATGAGGTTGCTCAAAGAGCGTTTGATTTCAAGTTGCGTTGCCCGTGGCATAGCTCCTTTAAATGCCTGGGCAATTTGTTGTATTTAAATTTCAAAACTAGTACTTTATAGAATGTTATTATGTACATGTATGTAAGGAAATGTTCCCAAAGTTTTGCTACAGGACACAGAAAAGTATATGTACTGAACAATTACAAGAGCTGTCATTGGAATGGTCTCTGTGACTCTCGACTCTTTGTATCTGAAACTCTGTAGAGTTTCATGCATAGACATAAAATTTAGAGCGCCATTTATTACTCAAGTTGTGAGTCTGGGTGTAAAATGGTTAGAATTATAAGGAATAATAATAATAATAACAACAATAACAATAATAATAATAATAATAATAATTCAAGAACAGCTTACCAAACAAAGAAAAGGCACACACTGATAATCACAAGGGAAACAGCAAACCCCACTCCAAAGATGATTGTTAAAAGATGCCAAACATCTAATAATCAAACAAACAAACAGATAAGTAACAACTAAAACTAGTAAACACATGGACTGTTTAGAATCTAAGGTCCATATCAGTATTTTGGCTGTTAACCTGTCTTTTAAGGAGGCTCGAAAGGGTTTTCAACTGCATGCGGGCGCGACTTGCAGTTGTCATCCATGAGTCCACACGTCAGCTGATTTTTCTATGGAAAAGTAACCGGAGGTAACATTACTCCATGAAATTGCGTGAACTGGAAAGTTTGCTCGGTGACCTATCCCAATTTTTTGCATACAAGAACTATAACCATTGTCAGAAGTGTTACCAAATGAATTCCTTCTCTCCCCCCTCCCCTTCTCAATGTTGAGCTCCCGAACATATTGCACAGACAATCCTAAGCCACAATGGGTTCAACATTGAAAGGGGGAGGGGGGCTCTTAAAATGTTTGTATGCACCATTGAGAAAGTTTAAGCGTCAAGTTTACGCATATTTTATCTTCCTAGCGTAAGCGTTCCAACTACTTCTGACTAGGGTTGTAGTTGGTATTTTCTTTCTATTACAAAAGTTAAAAGAAAATTAAATTTTTTTTTATCTGAAAACAGCTTTTCGAAAATAACTCGATTTCCACAATACAGATAAAATAGGAAAAAAATAAATAAAAGGTCACCAAATTAGTTTTTGAGAGTACTAATTTGCAAAAACTCTGTTTTAGGGGCTGTTTTCAGAGAGCTGTATTGTTGCCATGGTAACTTCTATGGCATCAAGTTCACTCTTAAAATGCTTTCCTATAATTCCCTTGTATAGTTATTTAAAAGTTATCTGTGTGATTTGTTGCACTTGTTTTCAATCTTTTATCATAACAGACACATTACTGGAAGAAGGAAACACTTTCGAGCCTCCTTAACCTGTCTTTTAACCAGTAAGTAAAAAACAAGCCTGCATTGGGTCAAAGTACATCTATAGTGTCCCATACTGACAGTACTACCAGAACTTATTCTGATTTCCATAGCAGTATAAGCAACTTAGAGTATTTTAGCTCCCCCCCCCCCCCCGTATGGGATGCTAGTCCATTTTGGGGCTACCCTCTTCCCCCAGTATTAAATTTGTAACTAGTATCACCTATTTATATACATCTAGGAGGAGAGAGGCATGGTGAGAGAGTACCCAACACAACACAACGTGGACTAGGGACTCAAACCCAAACTGCTCAACTTGGACTCCAGGACACTCACCTCACTCAGTTTTATTATTTGTAACCATTTTAAATAGTAACTTAATTAAGTATTTTATTGTAAAAAATATATCGTAATTTTAGCATTTTATTGTAAATAATATATTTTTAGCATTCTAATTATTTTAAGCTGAGGGCCCCAAGTTTATCAGTAACTTAAGTTACTGTCACGGGTCACCCTCATTAAATAAAGTCTTTACTTCACTTCACTTCACATCAAATGAGGTCACCCTGTTCAACTGTCTGTTTACCTGATTGTTGATTTTTGCAGGTCATTTCTACCACTCTGACTCTATTTGGTAGCAGTATTGATTATGTTTTACATTGATCATATTAGCATGGTGATATCTGGTAGATGTTAAATGCCACTATATTAGTTGCTATGGATACCCCTATGAATTGGCAGAATTCAAGCTCTAATTATGCCGAGCTTATCAAATTATTGACAAGTTACCATCACTAACCCCATGAATCTGACTTTCTTGCAGCTTGTGTTACTGGGCCTAGTTTTGCTGTGCTTTCTGTTATTGAGGCAGTTGTAACAGTAGAAGACTCTGCCGTTATCTCATTACATTCACGATCTAAAAAGAAAAAAGTTCATTTGATAATTTGTAATGCAGCGTTTCAAACTGGTTGGGCCAGCAGAGCCAGGAATGTTTTTTTCAGGAGTGCTCTGAGGCCAAATTTAACAGCTGTGACAAAATTATTGTAGAAACGTTTTTGATCCAACACTTAATTGCATCATTGACAAAAAAGCTGTCAAGCTGTCAAAAATCAAGTGTGATTTTCAACAGCTTGGCAAAGTATGTCATGTACAAAATCCATTTTCAACTACATGTACATTGATGTCTGAGAGATTAAAACTAAAATCTACCTCAGTCTGAAAATATGCACTACACAAATCTGTAAAGCAACTACTATAATTTTGGCTTTTTTCTCAGGTGTTATTTTTTAATATAGATCAATCAACTGAAGACACCAGACAGAAAGGACTGGTATGGAATTAATAAGCCTGAAACTTTGATGTCTCCAAATTTGTGTGGAGTGGAAGCAAGCATACAATACATTACTGTAGTTGTAAATTTTGTAAATGAAAACTTGTAAATTTTTAAATTAAATGAACTTGTAATTTTTAATTAAGATTTTTTTCAATTAGTTTTAATGTCGTTTTAAATATTATCCTTTGTAATGTAATAATGTAGTTTTCATTCTTATAGGGCCTCTATTGATAGCAGTAATTTTGTAATTTATAATTACTGAAAGAGCAACCCTGTTTAAATAAAGGCACTCTTCTTTCTACACAGGAAACTGTCTTCTTCAATTACTGGACATTGTTATACATGTACCACTATCGAACCAGAAAGGAGTAAGACTAGGTGTACTTTGTATACACCTCTTATTGAACAAGTGTGCATAAAAGTGTTGCTTGCTTTAATTTGAGAAATTTCAGTGATTCTGGAAGTAACCAGACTCCAGGCACTGTTTAAAACCACAAACTAAACTTCAAAGATTCTTTTGTACTACACCCACGCAAACCACTTTTTCTTTTCCATTCCCATCAGCAGAAGCTAAAAATTTAAACCAATTTACATTTTAAAAGTTAAGACCTATAAATCATAAACAAACAACATCTACAATCCAGGAACACCAGTCTCAGGCCAATCACGAGATCGACTGGAAAGGATATCGCGAGTCAAGACTCTACATAAAAGGGCCAAAGATGTCAAAAGAAAAAAACAAAGAAGCCATTCATATTAAACATCAACGCCCAACGCTGAACAGAGGCGGTGGCTATGATCTTCCTGTCATTTTTGACTACCTGTTGTCACTTGATTAAACAATTTGCATTCACGTGACAACGTGAGTTCACTTTAATCGCTGATGAAGACTGTTTGAGACAGTCGAAAGCTTCGTCACTAAACATTTTCAGCCCTTGTGACAAGAAATAATTCATAGTAAATAATAAAGATGGTAAATTTCAAGCTTGGTGATAAATAGTGAAGAAATTATTCAACATACACGAGCGTGGGTTCGATTCCCGTCGGGGACTATTTTTTTTTGTCCCACGCTCGTGTCATGTTGAATAATTTCTTCACTAAGAAATATTTCGGTTTTTTTCCCAAGACCTAGAAGTTTTTTTCACACATAAATTAGTCTTGTTTGTTCTATTAATGTTACTAAGTACAAAAAATACTGACTAAAAACCTTCTTGCTAATGGTATGCATACCTGTTTCATTGGTACAGACATAAATGATCATCTTCATTGAAACGCCATTAGCTACGTCATCACAGTGACCACCTGATGTACTGTTCAAGGAAGCTTGTGTGCCATCACTTGTTGCTGGATAGGAGAACAAAATGCCGTGTTAACTGGGCAGACCTTATGCTCAAAAGACTTATACAACAATAGATTTTATTAAATCTTAATTGCTCTTTAATAAATGTAATACCTTTCCTCGACAAAAAAGGGTTTACGCATCGCTAGTTGCTCCCCAGGGGGCAACGAACAATAACGTCAATGCAACTTATTAGAATTCTGCGAACCTTGCATCCATCATTCTCTGAGAGACTGCGAAGGCGTCGAAAATTTAGAGTATCCTTTTATATTTTTAGATCTGTTTAAACCATTTTTTATTTTAAGCTATGGCCACAGATCGCTCCAGCAGTTTTATTTTAACAACAAATTTAGGTACAATAATAATTTATATAAATTATATATTAATTGAACCAGTTTATGCTGAAAAAACTCTCACTCTCCCCACAATCTCTTCAGCTCCTTCTTTCTAAATTGTTTGGATCTGCCCCTGAATTGAATGTGCAAGTTGCTGAGCAAACTGCCATTCAATACTGGAACATTGCACTGCAACATTGGGGAAAAAAAAAAAAAAAAAAAAACAAGGAACAATACCACCCCTAACAGCAGGGTGTTGGGAAGAAGAGCTGGTTTGATTGTAAGATATTGATCTAAAAGAGTATTACAAAATGTGTGAGGCAGCAAGGCATGCACAGCAAGGCAGTGAGGCATATGGGAGGCAGAAATCTCTACTCCATATAAAAAGCTGGGCTAACCGCAAGCTACCTATTAATCTAAGTGTGGGCTAACCAGAGTGCCATTTTAGGCTAACCAAAGTGCTATTTAGGCTAACTGGAATAGATTGCATGCCTCACTGCCTCTCATTTTGTGATGACCCATCTGGAAACAGAAGTCACTTACCAATGAAATAATGTTCCGAGCCAGGTGGAAATACTAAGTTATCAAGACTGAATCTCTGAAAAACCAGGGTATCAAATGTCAGCTTGTCTGGTGTGTCACAGGGCAACCAAATATTGTTGATATGTCCTACGCGATCTCCAACTTTACATTCCAGGAAACTCTGTTTATCCACATACCACACAGTTTCATAGCGTTGTTCATTGGGAATAGCTTGTGACTCATGCAAATAAGTCGAAGAGTGTGGACATATGATGCTCATTTTAGCGTTTGGTTGTACAGAGAGCCTGTAATAGGCTTTGCCATCTTGGATCGTCTCATTGGAGAATCGAAAGCTTGACAAAAGAATAATTGTGTTATTTGGGATACTCAAAACACAGGTGTCCCAAGCTCACGTTTAGGGAAAGCAAAGAATAGGCCATATCCAAGTTACCCATTGACTCTGTTTCAAAACGAGTCTACGTGCGAAACCATTCAAATGAAAATGAGCTTGATTTGCATGAAAATGGACCTGTACGTGAAATTTATTTTCATATGAATGGTTTCACCGTACACTTTTTGAAACAGAAGCAAAGGGTAACTCGGAAATGGCCTATTAATTCGATAAACTAAATGCAAGGCTGATCAGACAGCTAAAAAGGCTAATTGTCTATTGATTCATTTTTAGCGTCACAGTACATTGTGTGAGCGAAGATGACCTATGTACATGTGTTAGTCTGAAGTTGACCTATCAGCTGGCACGGAACCCAAGTGTGCAGCCTTGACTCTCTCTTATGATGGGAATAATAGTGGTAGTGCAAAAGGCCCAAAAAGGTCAAAAAGTATAACGGACACACAAGCGGTGGGTCTAATTTATTCATCTACGTAATGTAAGAAATGTAGTTATTTTGAAGTAATTTAGCATTCTAAATAAGCGATATTTCATTCCCCATCCAATGTCTTATAAAGCGCTCAAATTCTCAATGGTTCCCAGTCTAACCTAATACCACACCAGCTGAAAGGTCACATTCCAACTCACACAAATGTACCGTGACGCTAAAAATGAATGAATAGAGAACTAATTCTTTGCTTTCTCTAATCGTGAGCTTGGGACGCCAGTGCTCAAAATACTCAGTCTGGTAGTTCATTTCTGTAGATTGACAGGATGGGTCACATGATAACAATCTCGTATTTTTTATTATTATACATTAGAATTACTTTGAAACATGTGATTGGTGGAGAGCATTCAGTCAATATACAGTAGCATGTGAACTCGACATGATAACCCAATATCTGCAGCAGATATTGGGTTATCATGTCGAGTTCAAAGTCCGCCTAGTTTCCAAGGCCCTTGTCCGTGTAGTGCTGTCAAACTTTTGAAAATATGGCTGAGCGATTCGCCTCCGTTTCCGAAGAGGAATTGAAAGTTTTGATTTAGAATAAAGATTCTAAAAACACCAAGAGAACAACAAAAACAAGTGTAAATATTCTGAATGATTTTTTTGAGGGAGAAGAACCTGGAGGAACCACAATATAAAACCGCTTTAGCCAATGTTCTGACAAAGTTTTACACCGGTGCTAGAAAAAGTGATGGCAAATTGTTTGAAAACGTATAATAAACTAAGCAATATTATTGAATTCGGTTTTCGCATGATATCGTGAATTACCAAAACCTCGTGTCTGTACACAGACCTCGGTTTTGATAATTCACAATATCATGCTCAACCTCATCCAATAATTGCTTAAGATCATTGGTGTTTCATTCTTAATCTATCTTTGCCTTGAGTTCAGTTCATACACTCTACTCTAAAGTTAGTTCGGTATTTTTTGTACCCACAAAAGTTCTTGTTCGGTTTTTTAATGAGTGTAACTGGCTGCCCGGCTCCCGTGCCTATGGTTATCCAGACAGCCAGAACTTAAGACTAGTGGGAAACAAGCTTACATCTATTACATGTTGTGTAAAAAAATATTTCTTTATTATTAATTCTCATTTTATTGTAAATGTCATTAATTATTTATTTAGATTTATAAGATAAAGACTAGAGAGGAAGCCCTGTTGTTTATAAGCCTTACGGTTTCTCATTAGGTAAAACATCGTCTTTGTATTTCGTTTTTATTATTCGGTTGTGATTTTATGTTGCATGAAAACGACGCAACATAATGATATGAGCCCAAATGAATTAAAAGTTAGCTTATTTCGGAGTATGACATTCAGCAATCTTACCTTTACATGTAATTTAAACGAACTTACTTGGGGTTTTGTGGTGTCCATTGAACTGACTCATAATATTCCACATTCCATCCAGACTGAAAAAGGCAAAGAAACACTACAAACCAGAATCCAGTGTTTTGGTACATGATTTTAAATTATGGCTATGCTCCCTTCCTTTGAGTTAATGGCTGTCTGTCTACATTGGTTTTCGTTCGACGTTGTTGTTGCTCAAAACGTTTCTGTTTACAAGTATCACCATTACATGCTGAGCACTTCATCTGAATGAATTTTGAATGAAGTCATTCGTAAAATACGCTAGCAAATATATACGCAAGCACGAACGCCCTTGCAAACGGGAAGTTCTTTGTTTGAGGGGACACTATATAAAATGCTATCATGAAGTATAAACCAAGTCTATTGTACTTGGAGTCCGCACCCCTTTGACCAGCGGTCAGGAAACTGGGTAGGTACTTCATGTATGGAGACACTTTCTGAAAATCGGAAAAAAGTACTGAATGTAAACAAATGGTAAAGCAAAATGTGTCCGATTAGACCTGATTACAGAGCATTGACTTTGTTTCTTTGATTACGCGCGACGAGACAATACCTGAATGTGTGAATTGTGAACCTTTGTGATGCTCACAGAAGCGAGGAGCCGAGGAGCCGAGGAGCTGTTTAAACAAGACACCTTCCGTGGGCACGAAACCTGCTGACTTAGCTGAATTTTCTGTTGTCTTAGCTTTTCATTTTAAGGGAGGCTTGTATCAGAGAAGGCGATGAATAACTCTATCGGAAGACGAATGGTAAGTTTTGAACGATTCACCATTTTAGTCCTGGCTAGATCGAGAAGTTTAAAGGCAACTTTCGGTATCGATCCAGTCGCGATCTAAGGCACACGTGTTAATTTGAAATGCTGTAAAAGCTCTATTGGACTCTATTTTCGTGTCCCAGTTTGCCGAATGTGCTGTAACATACAGTCCAGTGTTTTTAACCTGGACATATACTTAAAACAGGACGTTTTCTTGACATTTTTATTTAGCGCTTTATAATAAAAGCGCTTTAAAGGTTATTAAATATCTTAATGCCCGAGTTTCCTACCCTTTCATATTAGTCTGGGGGCAATGGTATTCCCGTGGGAATTTCGTGAAGATTTTTGCCGACTAGCTTAGAAGTGTTAAGTGGGACCTAAGGAACACGATAAATGTTGTCGGCAATCTTGTAACCCGTGCAAAGGCCTTCTGAGGGGAATTGAAAAACATCGCCTGTTTGGCTTAGCATGAAAACGAGGCTGAATGATGAAATTCACAAAAATGTGATATTTAATGGTATTTTAGGATAACTATTAGCAGTTTCGATAGTCTGAGATGTCCAAAAGAATATCTTAACTGGTATGGATAATCTCGATCATGTGACCATGAAATCGAGACTGCATTTTCTTGTGGTTCATTGAACCTTGAACGGACCTGGAACCATAGTGCCTCCCGTCCCCTCGCCATACAGTTTCCTAGTTATGTCAGTAGGAATCAATGAATATCTCGGTGTTGGCAATTTAACGAAATTAAAAGGCTTTGCATGGTCTAGTGACATTAGTAAAAACCATCTTTTCAATATATGCAACATGTCTGCAGACCCTCCCATTCCCCCTCTCAGATTGTAGCAAGTTTTGTGGGTGAACTTTCTACGCATCGCTGTCAGTCGTCCATTACTTTTCCTCTTTTTAACCATATGGCTGTGGCAACCTTAGAATGCATGCTCTGTCGTTGTTTAAAGCAATGATCTGGTATTGGGCATGGAGAATTGCTTCATAAAGTGCACTCTGCGTAGGTAGTAGCCTGTTTGATTGAGCCTGATTCTTTTTGAACGTCTACCACATGAGGCCTTTATTATTCGAGATGCTTGTTCTGAGCTAAAAAGTCTGGCAAACATACTGCTCTATCAGAGCCACTGTCTTCTATTCTGTATTCAGCGTCGTTCCAAGACATCCCAAAGCATTAATTACGTCCTTGTCTGTGTCTCTGAAGGCTTTTCAGCACGCAGGATTATTAGAAAAAAAAACTTCCAGTTATATAGGCTCTACTGAGCACATAGTGCTGCAATTTTAGCACTGCCAAGAGCGCTAGCAATCGACCCGAGTTCAATTACACGGAGGTTCTGACCAGTGCCAGTGACTATGAAGAGTCTTATATACCGTCTTACCTATCAAGGTACTGCAGTTCTGCCATAGCGTCAACAGCAGGGACTCGTAGTTGCAGTTAAGGCTCCGCGTCCACATTTATTATGCCATCTACGTTATTCTGTGTAGCCGTGTTCGTTCTCTGCTGCGATTCACCTCAGTGCTTGTAAAGAATTCTCATTAACGGGCTCTTTGCGAAACAATGGAGCATCATACCGTCGGGTGCAAACATAGACCTCAGTACCACAGAAAACTTACATTGCCCTATCGCTGCCTTGACATCAACCTTAGGTCTGGCTCAACATACTATCATTAGTCTTGAAACTCGACCACTTTACCATTGCAATATACTTTAAGTACCTTTCTGCTGTCTTTCCAAGAAAGAATTTTGCGTTTATTTGTTCTGGGACCAGCGGTTCACTATGTTCGGGTGAATTCTGTCTTTAGCAAATACCTTACAAAGTGCCTTTTCTCTCTCACTTTTATGGCAAAGATCACTCTTCATTGCTTCAGGTATGATCATGACTATTCGGTTAAACAATTGTAAAGTTCTTTAACCTTTTCTTTAAACGGGTTAGCAAAGTTCCGCATTATGGTCAACAACCGATCGATAACTCTGTATTCGCGTTGTGAAATAAAAGCTGCATTAGTGAAGACATCCCAGACATTTGCTTTGCCTTAGGAAAACTTTGCTCTAGCACTTAGGTTTAGAGTGATCCCAATAAGTCCTCCTGCAACCTTCATGCAACGGTTGATATGATAGAGAGTGGTAACCGAGCCTATAGCGGGTTCTTGTTCACTTCCCTGTTACCATGGAAATTTTATTTAGACCTCAAGGCTTCTTTAAGTAATAAACGTTTTTTTTTTCTACCATTTACTTTCAACGGTTTTCACTACGTAGAAATAAAAGCAGTCTAGTTATGAAACACCTAAGAAACAAAAGTTCAATAAAATTAATGATTGATTTTCCTCGCTGTCCGCATTCAGAGCCGAAAGACTCGCACTTCATTCTATTAACCCTATTCAGACCGGGCTTTTTTTGGACATTCTCAGACCGGGGGGATATGTATTTTCCAGAATATTCAAGCAATCTCCATGAAACTTGTAGGATGTATTGTATGTCCAAAACTCTTTCTATTCCCTTGTAAAAATTTTACCGCGATCGCGCCGCGAATCGCGGCGCGTTTTTGGCCGCCGCGATTGGCGCGATCGCGCCGCGATTGAGCTTGGATCGCGCCGCGATTCGCGCCGCGATTCGTGCCGCGATTCGCGCCGCGTTTTTGGCCGCCGCGATTAGCGCGATCGCGCCGCGATTGAGCTTGGATCGCGCCGCGATTCGCGCCGCGATCGGCTTGGATCGCGCCGCGTTTTTGGCCGCCGCGATTCTCGCATCGCGGCGCGATGGATCGGGAATCGCGCCGCGATCGCGCCTAAATCTATAAATTTAAAAACAATTATCTTGGCGTTTTGCATACCGACAAAACAAACACACAGACTGTATCGAAACAACATCATTTATTTACAGAAGCTTACAGAAAAAGACGGCCAGTTTCGCTGCCGAGCACAATTAAATTTCGCAAAGCCGGAGAGCGTGATTGAGTCTTTAGTTTACAAGCAAATAATAAGTGAACAGTTCTTCGGTAAAATGTGAACAACACATACATAACGGTAACTAACCTTTTACTCGTGGTCAAGCGAAAGAAGATGCAATGATGTGATCTACCAAACGAGCGAACTATCTCTTGCATCTGCGAAGTAGCCGAACCGTCGAAGATGCGCTTTCTTTTCCCCGAAGCTTTTTTAAATAATACAACATTTAAGTCCCAAGCATCAACAGGTACAACTATGCATTGAATGGTCCTTACCGTCAAAATGTTTTCCTCTTTCCACTGTTCGAGTTTTGCATTTTTTTTATATTCACAGTTTAGCTGTAGTTCAGTCAACAAAGTTCATGACGAAGCGACGAAGCGCTAGCTGTTGAAATTATAAACAAGCAGTCGCTCGAATTAACAAAACAAATTCTAGCAGTTTTCACAGAGACGCTTTTCCCTCAAGTTAGGTCGCTTCTAAATTCTTGTTATTAACAGAAGCAGCTAAAAAAGAACACATTTTTCCAGTCCTGATTGTGAAGAGAAAACATACCAACTTTCTCGAAATAAAATTTCTTTTCTGCTTGCGATGGCGTAGCGATTGCGTGTACTATGCACTACGTGACCTAACTCAGCCAATCGAAACGCTCAGTTCACGACACCTTGCGGCAAAAGGCGGGAAAGGACTTCGATGTGTGTGGTCTACGATCGTGGTCTACGGGAAGGTAAATATAAAGCTCTAAAAAAAGCTCATTCTGACAGCCTCTTCGGAGCCACAATTAAATTAAATGCCATATAGAGGATTTTTCAATGCAAAAAACGCAATTGCAGCGAATTCCTGATTGTATTTGCATTTGAAGAAAATGGCCGACAGAAATTTGTCATTGGATTGCTCAAAGGTATTAAGGCTCCTCAAAGATAAGAAAAGAAAGAAACAAAGTGTTTGAAAAGATTTAAAAACGGACTGTTAAGAAATAAAAATTCTTATCTTTTAATTTATCTTTACTCATTATCACGCGCCGCTTTGTCGCGCCAGTTCGTCTAGACTAAAACTAAATAAAACTTTTCTCGTGGGAATCACGTCCTCACGGCTCACCGTCACGTAATGAAATGTTTTTCGACATTTTAAATCAAACTAGTTTTATAACTACTTTGATTAGTACTTAAAGTTTAATTCATCAATACAAGTCATGATTTGCGTTACGACCACAGCATGATTTGTGTGAGTTTCAAAGCATATTGACTTTCTCCCGGTGATCGAGAAGTGAGTTCTCGCCGGGAACACTTCCCGAGATTTATTCCAGCCCCCCAAATCGCGGTGCAGTGGTAATCAATCGCGCCGCGATCGCACTCATCACGCCGCGATCGCGACTATCGCGGCAATCGCGGCGCGATCGCGACATTCGCGGCGCGATCGCAACTATCGCGGCGCGTTCGCGTTCATTTACAATCGCGTCACGCACGATCGCGTCGCGATGACAACAAATCGCGGCGCGATCGCGTCAGTCGCGGCGCGATCGCGTCATTCGCGGCGCGATCGCGCCGCGATCGCGGTAAAATTTTTACAAGGGTTGGTATACATCACGTGGGATGGTGACGTCACATCACGTGACAATTACATCATGATGTCAAAACAGCCGCCATCTTGGATCAGCCATGTTGCATTTCATAATTTTTCCAAAATACCTGCAAACCACCCAAAATCACTGCAAAGTACTCAAAATAAATAAAAATGTGCTTTAAACCCGCAAAAATGTAAAAATAATCCCATTTAAGTTGATTTTTAATACCAGAAACACGACATGGTGATGTCAAGTTCCTGACACATCATACAACCCTACCAAATTGTTGCCAGATAAATTTTAGGAAAACTCAGAAAGTTTGGCAGCGTGTTCTTAAATCTTAAAAAAGTTATAAAAGTTCAAAGTCAGCGCGGGCCTCAAAAGCCCCCCCCGCCCCCGGTCTGAAAAGGGTTAAGACATTTTGCAAAATAATGGGCATCTTTGACCTCTTATAGCTCACATCCAATAGGTTTCTGTTGCAGTTATTGTTAATATTTAACTTAACATGTCGAGGTTTTAACAGTTTTAAAACAATATAATATTTAAGCAATCACAATAAAACTAATAGGATGTATAGTATGTCCGAACATTTATCTTTTGGTGTATTTCACGTGACATGAAAACGTCACATAACGTGATAATTACATCACAATGTCAAACAGCCGCCATCTTGGATCCGCCATCTTGGATTTTCATCCAAAACGCCAGAAAACCACCCAAAATTACTGGAAAGTACTCATCATCAAAAACAATGTGCTTAACAATCGTGAAAAGGTAAAAATAATTGCATTAAAGTTAATTTTCATTAATAGAAACACGAAAATTACATATCTGGGAAAACATGCCTGTCAAAATGCTGTTTCCATGGTGATGTCAAGTTCCTGACACAACAATCTATCATACCAAATTATTTCCAGATAAATTTTAGATAAACTCGCAAAGTTTGGCAGCGTTTGGTTGAATCCTGAAAAGGCCACAAGCGTTCAAAGTCAGCGCTGGCGTCAAAAGCCCCCGTCCCACCCCGGTCTGAATAGGGTTAAGTCATGTGACCAGTATAATCAGTGCAAGCTATAGTATTTTATCTCATAATTTTAAGGACTAGGAAAATGTCGACCTAAAATACTAAAAATTGCAATATTTCAACCAATTTAGAACTCGCGCGAAGCAATTTAGAACTTCAGCCTCGTTTTCATGCTGAGCCACAAAGGGCACATTTCAACGCTCCAACGCTCCCGTCTGCACGGGTTACAAAAGTGCCGACAACATTTATTGGGTCCCTTCGACCCTCCACAACACTTTTACACTGGTCGGCAAAAATCTTCACGAAATTCCCACGGAACTTTTTTCAGCGACATTTGCTCCTGGACTATATACCTCAACTTGTGACATCCTACCCTGGGTGCCAGAGGTATTTCTTGCGCGGTTTCCGGTGTCGGTCATGTCTGCCGAAGTATCCACCGCGCGCGAGAAAAATCCTCTGGTACCCAGGGTAGTGACATCCCTACCCTTTTATATACCTGAAGCCTCAAAAAGGAACCCCTTTGGGCGGAGCCTCCCTGTATGGGTTTAAAATTTTCGATTCCGAGATTTTTTTGGGTTGGAAAATTTGGCAAGTATTTTTTGGGGTGACTTGATTTAAATAGGGGATTTTTTTTGGCTTATTTTTGGTATGATAAATAAACAAACATGGCTGAGTAAAGTTTATTTTATCAAGTTTTGCCAAATACCGGATGCAGTGATCGCTGGTGAACCGATCCACAGAGGAGGGGGACAGATCATCCCTACAGCCAGACGAGTCGCGGTATTTGCTATGAAACTTAAATGTTATGTTAGCAAAAAAAAATAATTCTATGGATCTAAATGATAAAACCATAGCTTCATTGCAACCCGGAATGACTGTGTCTACCAGTCGTTATTATTTTATAAAGTTACAAGCAAACAAGATTGACAAGATTAACTTTGAAAACTGTTCAGCCCAACAATATTTCAAAAACCCGTATCGCAATCCATTTCAATCTTCTTTGCTTTTGGCCATCCCTACCTCCTTTTGCATTTGTTGTGCTATTGAAATGTTCATTCACTGTTTTAGAGGTTATTTTTATATTTGGTCATTTCCTATGCCTAAATTAAGCTAAAATCTGTGACACAGTCTCTTTAAGTACAGATTCTGCCCACCGCCTCAAAATATTAAGCTATTGTCATCGATTGAAAATGGCTCTGCAATTGCTGTGATTTAACCACATCCCATAATATTTCATAATCAAGCATCCACTGCTAAAAAAAAAAGTGTGCAAGCAACTGTGACTGTATATGATTGTATGCAATCATGTGGGAATGGATCACTCTGTAATCTTTGTAATCAAACAGTTCGATAATTCCTGTGATTGTCAGCGATCCTCTGTGGTTGTCTGTTGAAAACTGTGCATGATGGCTGCAACTG
Organism: Oculina patagonica; assembly: GCF_052425735.1. Classification (NCBI taxonomy): domain Eukaryota; kingdom Metazoa; phylum Cnidaria; class Anthozoa; order Scleractinia; family Oculinidae; genus Oculina; species Oculina patagonica. The sequence goes on along the minus strand of NC_135761.1, from coordinate 55,385,513 downwards.
ATCCACGTGTAATGTACACCTGCCAACTCTCGTTCCTTTAGTTAGTTGTGAATCTCACACATATTATCATATGGATATCATGAAGTATATATGATGTAATGTTGAATGTTGTAAAAAGAAATTTATCAACCTTTGATGGACTAGCATCACCTATAAAGGAAGTATCAAGACTCCTATATAGTCACTTAATCATACATTGCCTCCAAGAAACTTAAGTTACCGTATTTACCGGTATTCGATTAAGCTCCCACCTCGAATAAGCTCCCACCCTGAAATTAGGGAAAGTTAATAAGCGCCCAAAATTTGCAAATTAGATACCATTTTTATAAGAACCTATATTTAGCCTAAAATTTGGAAACGGGTTCTTATTTTTTAAAATTGACTAAAAATGTTTACTTTTGGGAAAATATGAAATGATTAGTGCCTAATCTTTACGTAAACACTACGTGGTATGCAAATTTTATACAAGAGAAAGGCTGAATACCACTAAAATCTCTATAACAACATTGATCTTGACAAAAGCCAAACAAAGGTTATTTTCCTTCATCGGTTGTTGAATCTGTTTATACGCTTAAGGTTCGCTTGTGTGGCGATTAACTCCGGATCAGAGTTGTTCCATAGGACTGTGCTAGAATAATGGCACCAATGGCAATACTTTCACCCTTTTTGATTTAATCTTAAAGATTTATTTCACAAACAAACAAAATGCTGCAATGTCTCTGCAGTGTATTATATCCCGCCAGATAACCTTTTGCAGACGCTCACGAAATCCGATTGATACAGACCGAGAGTAAAATGATTGCTATCCTTTTTTTTTAAAGTAGCCCTGGTTATTCCATTTTCCTTATACTATTGGCAGCCTATGAACAAAAATCCCCTACAAGACATTTGCTAAAGTGTTGATTGTATTACAGGACGATGAGTCTACCGTAACGAGAAACTAATTCCTGTTGTTGTTGTTCTTCTTCTTGTTACTGTTTTTACATGGTTAAGGTAGGATGTGCTTTATTCACATCATAGATGTTTTTATTTTTCAGCTGCCCTTAAAAAGTTTGGCGTTTAATTTTTTGACCACACCAGACAACGAAAGTGGTCTGAGCTGTCTACAGTCAGCCTGCATTGACGGGGACGTAGAGACTGTCAGCGCAATCTTGAACCATAGTCCAGACAAACTTGACAGTGCCATAGCCTTTAGTATGAAGATTGGTCAGAACGCAACTAATTTCGCTGGCAAATCAATTTACGCAGTCTTGCGACAGCAAGTCTCCATAGAGCATAAGCAGATCAGCGGACTTGTTGAAAAAGTTACAAAACATTTCCAATCCCAGTCCCTTCTTCATTTAGCTGCAAAAATGGGAAATGTAGAGCATCTTCGAAGGTTACTTGACTGTGGTGAGCATGTTGATACTTTGTCGCCTGACCTGTGTGCGGATAGAGAGACCCCTCTGATGTTGGCAGCCAGGTTTAATGAAGAAAGTGTTGTAGAATTTCTTGCTGAAAGAGGTGCGTCATTAGAGATAGAAGATTATGAGGGATACACTGCACTGCATCATGCAGCAATGGGTGGAAAAAGTACAAATATACTACGCTTAATAGAGCTTGGAGCTGATGCTTCGAAATGTAATAACAGCGAATCAGCAATTCATCTGGCGGTTGAAAACGGTCACACGGAGGCCGTACGTCTTCTTCTGGAGCACGGTGTCGATGGAAAGAACGTCCAATATAACAGTATGACTCCTCTCATGTTAGCTGCGCTAAAAGGCCACTTGCAAATTGTTCATTTGTTACTAGACAAGGGTGAAGATTTGAGTAAGGGCGATGCATTGGGTCGACTACCTTTACATTATGCCGCTACAGGAAACCAAACAGATGTAGTCAAATTTCTGCTTGAAAAAAACGGAAATGTGTTAACAAAGACGTCAAGCGAGGAAACACTTCTGCACTTCGCCACTTCTCTGAAATTAGTCCAGTATCTCGTTGAGCAAGGAGCTGACATTAATGCAAGGGACTCCGGACATGGAACACCGTTACATGCTGCTGCTGCCAAGGGGCAATCTGATACAGTCAGTTATCTTTTGGATCAAGGCGCTGATGTTAACTCGCGAGACGTTTCTGGTTGCTCAACTTTGTACTTTGCCGTTAGTGAAGGTCATGCTGCCGCCTCTAAGGTTTTGATTGAAAGAGGATGCGATTTGAGGCTTGTAAACAGGGACGGCGACAATTTGTTTGAAATAGCTGCTGAAAAAGGGCTAACAGATGTACTGCAACTGTTTCTCGATAGAGGTTTATCAAAGGCCATTGATAGAGTCAACGAATATGGCGAAACACCACTGATACAAGCGGCGAGGGCCGGACATTGTGATACGGTCGCTTTTCTCTTAGATCAAGGAGCTAACATCAATGGAAGTAACGCCACAAAAGTAAAAAATGCAAAAGAAAGTTGTGGTGATCACGGAGACAGCGACTGTGAAGACAGCGAGGAAGACGAAGATGAACATACACGGTTCCCCAACAGAATGGAACACATCTCCCCCTTGTTTAGCGCTTTACAAGCGGGTCAATGCAAAGTAGCAAAACTCCTGATAGAACGAGGAGCTGATACTTCGAATTCGGTTCTTGTAGAGCTTGCTACTAGGTATTGTTCCCATGATGTTCTTCCAATGCTTTGTGATAAGAAGGAGTTTGAAAATGGCGAAACTTTGCTGACATCAGCAGCTTCTCGTCAAGACTTTGATTCGATTCGGCTTCTTTTAGAAAAGGGTGTAGATGTGAATGAGAAGAATACGTCAGGCGATACAGCTCTCTCTTGTATTCTTAGGTTCGCACCTTGCCCTCGTGCCATGGAAATTAGTAAGCTCCTGGTTTCGTATGGTGCGGATATTAATATCACGAATGGGAGATTCGAAACGCCCCTTGAGATAGCTTGTTCTAGGAATTTCGACAAAGTAGCTGAGCTTCTCCTGGAACTCGGCTGTGAAACAAACGTTAAGAGTTCGTATTCACCCCTTCATTATGCCACCATGAACAACAACGGCAAACTTGTCAAGATGCTACTTCAGTACGGTGCTGATGCCAATGACAAAAGTGACATCAAAGATATGACGCCCTTGCATATAGCTGTAACTTCACATAGTGTCCACGCAGCCCAAGTGTTGTTGGAACATGGCGTTGAGTTGGAAGCCATAAACTCAATAGGTCGCACAGCCCTTGCTGAAGCAGTAGATCGCGGTGTTTTGCCAATTGTACAATCCTTACTAAAACAGGGAAGCAGTGTTCATAGCAAGGACAAACTGGGCAAGACTCCTCTAATGCTTGCTGTAGAAAGAGTGCAATATGGCGACACAGAGACTGATAAAATCACCCTCATCAAAGCACTGCTGGAACATGGAAGCATGGTAAACGTGATTGATGAGTATGAGAGATCTCCCCTTCATCACGCTATTACACATCATGCCACAAGGGAATGCTGTGAGCTCCTTGTACGATATGGAGCTGATGTGAATTTACCAGACGTCAACAAAGAGACGCCTTTGCATTTTGCCGCAATGGCTGCTAACACAACTTGCATCGAATGGCTTCTTCAGCAAGGTGTGAACGTGGGTGCCTTGGACAGGAAAAATCGCACCCCACTTCATGCAGCTGCTTACGGGGGCCACATAAGTTGCCTTGAATTGTTGATTCAACATGGTGCTGATGTCCATTTAGCTGACAAAATGGGCTGGCTTCCTCTGCACTTTGCTGCTGCAGGAGGACAACTTGGTTCTGCCGAAGTTTTGTTTCAAAATGAGAGTGATTTGGCAACTGTTGACAACAAGGGAAGAACTGTTCTGCATCTGGCGGTAAGAAGCGGATGTAGAGATTTGATTGACTTCCTTGTTCTTCATGGAAGTGACGTTAATGCAAAAGATTTTTGTGGACGTACAATTCTTGGAGAAATGTTCGAATGCAAGAGTTATTTTGGGGGCTGGGATCTGGATTGTAGCGTTCTGGACGTTTATCTTGACAATGGGGGTGACCAGCACGCTGTCGATGCAGCGACTGGTCGAACAACTCTTCACCTTGCGGCAATGTTTCAAGACATCACTACACGTACGTTGGACAATCTCCTAAATCACGGATTGGAGCTTGAGGCAAGAGACAAGAATGGAGAAACACCTCTTCACCGAGCAGCTGCAGGAGGAAGTTCAGAGATAATACAACGACTTGTTGATGGAGGAGCAGACTTGGCTGCTGTTAACAACAGAGGACAGACGCCATTTCTAGTAAGTCTTGCTGCAAACAACAAGGTAGGATCGAAGATTTTACTGAAACATGGAAGCAACCTGCAAGTAGCAGATAACGATGGCAACACAGCACTTCATTATGCTATACTTCTGAATAGTATCAGTCTTCTGAAACTGATAGTAAAAAATGCTGGTGATGTTAATGTGGCGAATGTAGATGGTTGTACTCCTCTTCACCGAGCTGCGTTCTATACATTCTCAAACGGTGTTGTAAGGCTTCTGTTGAAGGCAGGGGCAAATGTTCATTGTCAGGATAGGCAAGGAAACACCCCTCTTCACATAGCTATTGCAGAAGCTAGATATGAGATCGCCAGCCTGCTCATTGAAAACGGAAGTGATGTCCTTGCTACCAATGTACAGGGAAGAACATGCCTGCATATGGCAAGTGGTATGGTGGAAAAACTCATTCTGCACGGGGCACAAGTTAATGCTGTTGATGAATTGGGCTGCACCCCTCTTCATCTTGCCGTAAATGACAGGTTGCTAACAGAAGATTTGTTGAAGCATGGCAGTGATCCAGAAGCTGTGGATTATAAAGGCAGTACACCTCTTCACATGGGCTGCTGTTTAGGGAGCAAGGAAGCTGTCAGCGTTATGATTAAACAAGGAAGGTTAAAAAAGAGCAATATGTGTTTTTTCCCAGGTTCTTCTTAGATTTTTTAAATTAGCTTCCCAATCGGTCAAGTAATTCTATGTACAGAAAATAGGACGACTTGATATTTAGAGCAATCTTGCTTGCTTTGACTTCTGCGAAAAAAGAAAAAGTAAAAGCTGAGTACGTTAGCTTTCTATTCGTAAATGAATTTCTGTATTTTTCACTTGGGATAAGTATTTTTAATTATGTGATTATTTGGTTTCATTTACAGCAATATTGAGGCTAGAGATGCAAAAGGCTGCACTCCACTTCACATCTGCGTCGTTTTTGATCAGAAACCCACTGCTCGTCTACTCGTTGAAAGAGGAGCAGATCTTGAAGCTCGAGACAATGAAGGAAGCACTCCTCTTCATCTGGCTTCAGCTTTCAGTGATGTGTCCATAGTTCGTCTGCTTCTTGAACACGGAGCAAATGTGAAGTCAAGAGATTCAGAAGGTAGCGTTGCTCTTCACACAGCGGCTGCACTTGGCAAGACAGAAATCGTGCGAGTGTTAGTTGATGCAGGCAGTGATGTCAATGCGCTTGATGCTAGTGGAAACACACCACTGCACGTGTCTGCATGCTCTGGTCACGTGATGGTGGTTCGCCTGTTGCTGGATAATGGAGCAGATTTGTATGCAGTCAACAAGGAAGGGTTAACCCCGGCTGGATGTGCAAAAGTGTTTGGTCACAAGAAAGTGGAGCAGTGTATTAAGGAAAGACGCAGCTTGAATACATGACACTAATGTCAACGCTGATAGAATAGGCCCTCCTTTACTGCACAAACAGCTTGTATTTTATATATAATAGGCCTTAAACTACTATGTTTCTTCCTCAGTGATTTACATGTATCTTAAGTTTTAAATCCGTGTGAATAAGTCTTCTTCTTCAGGACCCAAACAACCTGGTTGCACTTGGGGCGTCTGTCAGGGTTCTCCACTTTTGCTGGTCCAGCTTGGTCCTTTGCCTGTTGTCTAGCTGTTTCGATTGTGAGGCCACGCTCCAACAACTCTTTCTGCACTGTTCTTCGCCAGGTCTCGTTAGGCTTACCTCTGCTCCGCTTTCCTTGGGGTGTCCATCTCAATTTAACCCTTTACACTGAGTCAAGAACAACTGTTGCACTCCGCCAAGAACAAGTTGTGAAGAACAACTGCTTAAAATTTAGGCTAACGCTTGAAAGCTGAAGGTTCACTTTCTTTGAATGCAGTGTAGATATAGAATCAAACCACTATCGGGCAAAGATTGAGAGCATGGAAAAATCGTTTCTCGAGGTGATGTGCGTAGATTTTATGTGTATTTGTGAATGTCAGTCGTTTCGCCCACAAGTTGTTTCGCCTACAGGTCAGTTCGCCTTGATCTTTAGCAGAGCGTATTTCTTAAGGTTGCGATCGGGGATTTTACTCACTGGTCACACGTAATGTTTGACTAGTATGGACTAGGGAAGAAGACACAAGACCTGGGACCGAGAAAGGATGTTCTCGCATCACGCATAGCTTAGCGGTGCTACCTACGAAAAGAATTTTTTTCATTAAGACATGAGGCAAATGTGTTACTCTGATTGCTTTAAAAGTTGCAAGAACATCTTTTCAAGTGAATGCATGGGTGAACTGGTTTTACAATAAAGCTTACTACGTCTTCACACTTATTAAAATAACTTTTTTTTATTTTAGTTCATAGTGGCCCTTAACCTAGTTATTGACAACAGTTCTAATCTTACTCTTTGCACTTAATTCAAACTAGTTTTTGCTACAATTTCTTAAGTGGCAAATGCTATTTAACAATTAGACTACGAGCCCGAGTTTTCTATGAGCAAATAGTCAACGAGGCGCAGCCGAGTTGACTATCGCTCATAGAAAACGAGGGCGAGTAGTCTAATTGTTTTAGTAGAAACTCTAAGGATTTCAGTCCAAAACCTACAATCGTATTGTGCACTTTGAAGACAAAAATCAAGAAAATTTACCGCTTAAAGAACTACTCGCGAACGCGACTGTTTTCTATCGGCGAATAGAAAACAGTGGGAGAACCAATCAGATTCGCGGATTTCCAATAGAACACAGCTGAGTTTCTACTAATAAATCATATCAACTCCTCATGTTTGCACGCGCGAGCGAAAGTTATCTTTATGGAAGTAATTAGCTGTTACTGTCAAGAAAGTCGCAAGTACAAATTAAACAATAGAAAATGTTTATACACTGTAATAAAGAAACAGGAAAAAAAATTACAATTACCTTGCACGGGCCACTGTTCAACTGCATGGTTAAACAACTTACTTAGCAATAACGCGTGTGACAAAATAAAGTTAAATGATGGTGTGTGACAAATTAGAACTTAGTCTGCTCGCTCTTTACTTGTTTGCTTCGGCGAAAATAACACACACGTACCACGCTTCGGCGAAAATAACACACACACACCATCAAGTTAGGTTAACTTTATTAATATTGAACTTTATTTAGGTATTCCTCTCTTCTATCTTTTGGAATATAGCAATTGCAAGCTTTGAGGTAGGCGAATCGACTTCAATGTAGGCGAAACAACTCAGGTTGTTGTGTAGGCGAACCGACTTCACTGTAGGCGAATCGACCTGTAGGCGAAACAACTTGTAGGCGAAACGACCGGATTCCGTATTTGTCAGAGATACCATACCACTCGGTCCTTTTACCATGATTGGTAATATATAATGTACGGCATCGATAGAACAGTTTTCAATTGAATGTCGTAAAACCAAAAGCAAAGTAATTACTCTAGCCAATCATAAAGGACACAGACAATCCAGCGAACCAATCAAAACTCGAAGCAAGTACATGTAGCCGGCACGAAGCGCGGGAAAACGTGCGCGAGCGAGACACGATTGGTTTTGGTTTCAGTTCTGATTGGCTGCGAAAGTGGCGCGAGATTTTTAAACCAATCACTGAGCGTAGCAATGCAAAACCAAAGCAAACACAAATTACTTTCGACACTCAAGTGAAAACCGCTCTATACACCTAATTGAAGAAACGTTGACCCTGTGAAAAGCATGAACTACGAACGATAATACCGATTGGGATTCTGGGTAGACAGCATTGGAACGCTTTGAAATATTCCCAATTAAGATATTTTCTTTCTTGAGAGCCTTTAGAGCATGATTTTTGCGAACAGTCTTATTATCATGTTTATTTTGTCGCCGACAAAGATAATTTACTTTTTCCGATTTCCCAGTAAACATTTGGGTTGCATCGTTTATGATTTATGCTTTTCATGGGTAAAGGATTCTTCAATCAGGTGCATACAAACTTGATAAACTACAACTTTCTAAATTGGTCCAAGGTAACATTAAAAGAGCAGACAATGAACGCTTCATTTATTTATAATGCTGTTATTTTACAATTTTCATATTCACATCACATAATTATGTTCATGCAAGTTTACCTGCAAAATTACAGCATAAGGCTTCTCTATGACTCTATGCAATAAACTTGTTGTAAAATCACTTCGACATAAGACAAAATGAGTAACTCATTATGTACATGTAAATCACAACATACAGTAGTCATGGAGGGGGGGGGGGGGGTACATTACGTGAGGAGCCCAAACCACGTTTTATAGGAAACTACTCAATATAGGATTTTGAGGATGACTATAAAACATTGGAACATTAATTTTGTATTGATTAGTTCATTCCTAACAAAACTGCAAAAAGCTACTCCAACTGGAACTTACTATGAAAACAATAAACAATACAAAGCAACAAAAACACAACAAAAATACGACTAATCACTTATCCTTTCACTCGATAACCAGTTGAGGGCACGGTTTCTTTATATTATTTACGTCACCCTTTTGTAATACAGTTGGTTTATTTATCTGTTTACTAAACAAATAAACTACATTTACAGTTACAGAGCTAGGGGAGAAGTCCAGAAAGCTTAACTTCACCTCTCCCTGTCAATGGCTGAAAAAAGATGAGGCTTGAAGGGCTAAAACGATTGTGCCTCCCATTCTCACTTGTTGGAAAAAAAGGGACATACAACATGTATCTACTCCCCAGTGTACACTGGCCCACCCTTTTTGAACTCCTCAGGGGAACTAAGCATAATTATTACTGGACTTGTATGGAATATCATCAGATAATTAATAAAATCAATGATATAATAAATAAATACATGTAAAAAAATACATTTCTATTCACTGCTTACTCGTATGTACAGTGTAGCTTATGAAAAGAAATTAAAGGATCTATTGGGGCTGTAGAATAGAAAAATTACTTGTCAAGACTTTGATTTTTCAATCTGATTCTGAGAATCACTGGAACATTTGCTAGTACAGGCTTCAGTCTGAGCTGGTTTTTTTTTCATATTTGCCATCGCGTCTTTACTCTAAAAATTATTTACTACAATATAAATACTATTGTGCTTGTAATTATTTTACTTATGTACCTTTTATTTTTGAAAATGCTAAAAGTATATTTGGTTATCAAAAATTTCATGCTTTATAGTACTAGCTGTCAAAAAGCTGCTAAAGCAATTTAGAAGATGGCATTAGAACATACATGTACAATTTGATTTTTATTTATTATTGTACCTAAAATTTAATACTTGTTTGCCTATAACCAACCTAAAAGCTACTTTTGATGTTCTAACGCCTTCTTTCCTTTATCATTGTTTGGTATGCTAGTCCGACACTTTTTACTGCTAAAACTGGAATTACATATATTTTTTAAAAGATTTAAAAACAAACTATTTTAAGTTGGTACATTTTCACACATTTTCCATTAAAGGAGGACTCATGCTGCATCCTCTGTCATAATTTGGCTTTTTACGTGCGGATTGCTTTTGCTTCCTGAAAAAAAATATATATCTATATATTAAAGAAAATTAACATGATGTACCATGCAAGGCTAAACAATAAATTCACATGTAATATTATTGTGCTGGACAGCAGTTGAAAGAATTCATTATCCAGAAATTTATTTTAATAAAGGTTCTGGGCAACTGTTCATCCAAACTACCTCATAGATTGTAACATGTACACAAGTAAAATAACACACACTAAAATTTTCTACTATACGGAAATTATGACAGCACATGTACAAAATATGTATATAAGTATTTGTAGTTTCTGGGGGAAATTTTTGTAGCTTGCTTTAAATTTGACTCTCATCAAAACTTGGGATCTTTGTGGTCAAGTACTAAGGTGTTGTTACAAGACAAGCTAACATATTTGTAGGCCCAGGTGGGGTACTCCGGCTTGTAAATGACGGGGATGATCGAATGATTTTTTTGGGTTTGAAATTTTCGATTCCGAGATTTTTTTGGGTTGGAAAATTTGGCAAGTATTTTTTTGGGTGACTTGATTCAAATAGGAAATTTTTTTTAGGTATTAAAAATGAACTTAAGTGCCTTGGCGTATTTATAGTATGATGAATAATCAAACTTGAGCGTTTTTGCTCCTCCTGGCAATTTAGGGGTAATTTGACAAGGGATTTTTTTCAGGGTTATTTTTGGTCCAGGGATTTTTTTGGGTAATGTCGGAAGACTTAGGGATTTTTGGGGTCCTGAGTTTTGCCTCCATTCAATCATCCCCGTCATTTACAAGCCGGAGTACCCCCCCTGGGTTTGTAGGAGGTTCTTTGTTAAACTAGCTTCCACTAGGTGGCTTAGATACTAGGGTAAACGTTTTGTCAAGTAAACAGACGTCAAACTAAACAGCACAATAAAATGTTGTCAAAATAGTAAATTAAATATATAACTCTATACACACCTCCAGAAATGAAAGTTAATTCCAAAGGAGACTGCCAGCAATGCTCCCAATACCACTACAATAACTATCCAAATAGTACCTGCAGGAATAACAAATTCACAATGTTAAAATATTATAATGAAAAACATAATAATGTACTTCATGATACGAAGCACATTGATTGGTTGTTGTGTATACAGGTGTACATATATGGATTGCGGCATCATTCAATAAGGCCCATTCTTCAGGTGAAGATCAAATGTAACGGCACTGATAGGACAAATGTTCATATTTCCCCCCGAATGAGGTTTTTCAGTGACGTGGTATAATAACTATTACATTTACTTTGGAAGATATTTGCTATCATATAGGAGCATACATGTGTCAGTAGCAGTAGCAATACAGTAGCAAATGGGTTTGTATGACACATTATTTGGACAAAAATAAGGGGGAAATTGCATAAAAGAAAGAAGAAGTATTACACATCTTATTCTTGATTTGGGCAAGAAAGAGTGTTGAAACATGAGAGAATGGGATTGTACAAGACAAAAAAGTGTTACAAAAATAAATGTTCTAAATAAGATCAAAATTCACTCAACCATCCCTCCCCTCTTATCTAATCTTTGACGCCTCTTTACTCATGATGCCTTGCTTGATCTCAAAAAGGCACAACATCATTTAAATTTAATAAAAAGGGACACAAATGATTCGAAACCTACCACTCATTAAAGAGGATTCTTCTTTATCCTTTACCAAATAACCTACATCAGGTCCATTTGGGGTCTGGGTGCTGTTCAGTTGAGTGGGTGATGGCTGTCTTGTGGAAGTTGGCTGTTCAGTCTCTATTTTGGCTGTGATTGGTTCTGCTGTAGTTGGATTTATTCTCATGCTGTCTACATCAGGTGAGGGCTCTGTTGTGGGTTTGACATCAGAACAATGTACATCTAGTATAAAGGAAAGTAAAAAAATAATTATTATAATTTCAAAACATTAACATACAAAGTACTTTCATGCACTGCCAGCATTTACAATATTAAACACTACAGGTGAGCTTTTTGTTTGTATCTTGTGGTCTAACAAACCTGCATGTTGATCTCATGCTTTTGTTTGCAAAAATTGTTTATTTAAGTGAATAAATTCAAGAGTTTAAACTAACAAAGAAAATAAACTAGTCTTGAAGTCACTAAATGCCTTTCGTTTTTGTTCCTATCGGTAGACTGGTTCTTGCAAAACTATATGACCAACACCCTCTCTGGTCTTTGCAACTTGTAATCAGGGCTAGTGCTCCCAGGGCGACCAGATAATCTTATTTCTTTCATATAAGCTTTATGTTGGGCACCCTCCATCTCATAGATTGGAACCTTTGGGCTCCTTGTAATTTTTCTTAGAGCACAGCCTTGGCAATAACTATTAGTATTGCGCAGAACTGAAGCAATGATCAGTAGTAAGTTTGGCAGACTGTCCAAAGCAGTGAACTGTAATAATTAGGTTTGTCATGAATAATTAGACCACAAATTCAAATCGACCCTGTGACCTTTTACACACCAGTAAAATGCTTAAGTCAATGAGCTACAGTGAAGACTCATGGGAAGCGTACAGTCTTGGATGGAAAAAAAAGAACTCAAATGAATTCTCCCCCCCCCTCCCCCAAATCAATGATGAATGCACGCTAAAACAAAAAATAATGTGCCATTTTCCCATTATTGAAATGGGGTGAAGGGTAAGTACTGCTAGACTTCATTTCTCACTTCACACTTTTGATGACATAACACCGTGTCTATTAGGCCTTTATATAAGCCCCTGTATCAAAACACAAATTCTCCTTACTTATTTCCATACATTTTTTCTATAGTATTACTTGGAGAATTTGTTAAACAATCAAAGTACTTTTCCTTAGAGTGATCATTTTTTTGTCAATTCTCATAACCTGTTCTCTTGTTTATGTACTGATGTTGTGAGGAGAAATTTAATGTTGGCACTCTTGGTGCTTAAAGGGTTAGATGGTGATGATTGTCCAAGATTGTAGATGTATGAAGCTGATAAATGTACCTGCATACTGCCAGGATCAAAAAAGTCAACACCATCTAACTATTTACTAAGCGTTAAGTGTGGAATATTACTGACAAATCACATTGCCCAATCTTATGCTAAAATTGCTCACCATCTTGTTTTCAAGATTGGATTGTACAAGTACAAGTAATGTTTACAAAACTTGAAGAACCTTACCCTGGGCCCCTTTGCAAATGTATATTTCCATTTTCATGTTTGCTGAATGGCAGTGTCCTTGGTTTTTATTATCAAGTGAATCTTGTAACCCAGTTGAAGTGGCTGAAGATGAAAACCAAATAAACAAATCAGATTGCATTATTAGCTAACAATTATTTTACATATTCCTCCTCACTAGGTTTTCAAATCTGTGACTTCCAAGGAAATTGCATAAGCTTGGCCTGCTAGCTAGGTTTACAGAACTCAGTAAACTCATTTTAGGTTAAATTTGTTTGTTAAACTTTCCTTTCCTTTCACAGCAGAATCTTGATTTCTTGATCTCCAAAGAAAAAACATTGGTTCAAGGAAACATACGTTTAAAAGATTGGGGAGGGGGAAGGGGGAGACTTCATAAATCTTATAAAGATCAGATTGAAGCCATGCCACATTGAAGCAGATGCATGCAGTCTTCTTCCACTTCTTCATGCATTTACACAAGCCCAAAAAATCAGTTGATGTGTCCTGCTGATAAAGAAAATGCTTAATTCTATGAGAAAAATAATTTTGTCTTGCAAAAATCCCAGCTATTTTATACTGTAAGATAAGAAAAAAATACTTACAAATAAAGTAGTATGTCTTTCCTTTGGTAAATACAAGGGAATTGTCCATACCATGGGACTGGAAAACAAGCTGCTCAAAATATATCTGTCGTGGCTTGTCGCACTTAAAGAGAAGCTTGTTCTCTGTGATGTTTGTATTGACATCACAGGAATGGTAACTTGAGTTATCAACTATCCAAAAGTTTTCATAGCGTAAATTACTGCTAGTGTCCTGTGTTTTCACCAGAGAGGTTGCCATGTGAGGGCAGATAATGTTCACTTTTGACATCGGTAAAACATTTAAACGCAAGGCCCCTTCTTTAAATCTAAAAGATAAATTAAGTAGGCATTTATTAGCGAGTAAAATGCAAGACACAAAAAGCGAGTAGGATACATGTACTTATCTAATCTATGCTAAATTATACAAAGCCTACTGATGTCGTTTATAGTTTGATATCGAAGTTTTCATCGTCATCCTCGTCAACCATGCCCGACTCAAGCACGAAACTAACTATATTGTGTGACTTTACTCTATGGAGCATTTTCTTGGTTTTTATGAAAAGGGAAGTTCAACAACAACAGCGTTTATTGAAAACAAAAAATAATCAAAAATAAAAAAAAAGGAAATGCAGAATCCCTTTGATAGGGCTTCCCAGTAAGCTACATTGTCTCTCATAATCAGTAGATCTGTGATATTTCTTAAAAAAAAAAAAAAGAAAGAGAAAAAAAGAGAGAGATTCAGGAGAAAAAACAGTTTATAATTATTGCTGTGGCAATTGACAAATAACTATTATGTTCCAGTGGAGGAAATGTGTGTAGGGGATGGCCAAATACAATGTACAGGCTATTTTAATTTACATTTTGCAAAATGTAATTACCCCCGGCCGGTAATTGCTCTGCATGAACTTGGATTAGAGAACCTACCAACCAGCTCTCCCAGATCACCTGGAAGTCTGCCAATACAGACAGAAGTCTCCAGCCTGGTTGGGAAATCTCCCAGGTAACGTATGAGGGAATATGTTTGAGTATGTATTTCAATCTTATTTTGGTCACTTTAAATTCACACTTGTTTTTTGTATTTTGGGCAACTTGGGACATAGAAAAAATTCTGGACATTTGAGCTGAGCTTTTAAAGTTGTTACTGAATCAGCATTTTTTTTTTTGATCACCAAGAGCAACCATCACACAAAATAAGTATACAGTATAATGTCCAATTTGCTTTTGTGTTGCCAAATACGTAATTAGAAGAGCTTAGCATGTCTGATATATTAAGAGACATAAAAACAGGATTTGTCTGATGGATTATGGTATTACTACACTTATCAGTTGAGTATGCAACAAGGGAAGTTTCACGCCCAAGATGTACTGTTAAAACTCGACTGTTGTTTTCACGGGCGACAGTCCTGTTTGTGCAAAAGTTGAATCACTGAAAAGTGTGACAGACCACTGATGTCAATAGCATGAGCTGTTTTCAATGGAAATTAGCTGTCGCCACTGACAACAGCAGAGTTTTACAGTTAAACTTGGGCGCAAAACTTCCCTTGTCGCATACTCAACTAATAAGCGTAGTAAAAGGGTCAATGGTATTCTCAATATATTTCAGTTTGATATTGTATTGATAACTTAAGGAGAAAGAAGATAGTGATCACAGCATGTTTTATAATTGCAGATGTTGTGGTCTAAATTGCTTTTGGTTCAAAAATTTTTCAAACCAGTTTGATTTTTATTTTCCTTTGTTTCAACTTATAATAATTGATATGAGACAAAGGAAAACAGAAATCAAACTGGTTTGAAAATTTTTTATCCAAGGATAAATTGAAATCACAACATAGACATCAAAGTTAAGAAATATAAAAACAAGATCTGACTGTAAGGCTTTAGATGATAGTGCAAAAATGGGTTAGCCAAGCACCTCAGAGCAGATATTAGAGTACCTGCAATAAGCTTATCATGTTAAAACATGATTGGCCGCAGCGGTTGGTGGTGGTTCCAAGCCCATTAAGTTATCTAAAATAAATGGTTTTGGTAACAATGCACTTCAGCCAAAGGAGCTTGTAATTAAGCCACCACAATATCATATTCATTTTAATTAACTTATGCTTTCTCTCTATAGCATATAAAGGTCAACCCGGCTGCCTTTAAGCAAGAAGCTGTTAATTAAATTATCGTGCAATCTTAAACTGATGTACATGTATCATGTCCGTCAGTAAGCAGCAGTATTGTTAAACAATAGACCTGTGCTTATTTAATTTTTAACTTCACCACACACACACACAGTAATCAAGTACATCTTAAAAGAAATTACACCCTTACTTTTCATGGCTGTTTTGTGGTTTTAACCACACAGTAACAAGTTAAGCATTGCTCCTAGAGATAAGATCCTAATAAAATTCAAAGGTCAAAGGTTTATCCTGTTGTGGTTTCCACTTATCAGCCATCAAATTATTTAGATTCACACCTGATTAGCGCATGGCTTAATTTCATAATTTCAAATGGCATGTTGCTTAATAACTACCATGTAGAATTATCAAGCATGAGCGCTTTTATTTATAACCTACAAAGTGATTTTAAAGTTTTGCCCAATGAGCTACTTATGGACACAGAGTATACATCCAAAAATCCGACAATCTTATGATAAAATCAGTGACTCATATTTAAAAATTCCAAGACGCAACACTTGAGGCATTTTGGTGTCTTAAAATATATTGCATTGTTCATCCCATTATTATCTGGGATTATTTAACCCCTATAATTTCACATCCTTCCAGTTTTCAAAAAGGCGTATCTCAGAATTTAACACACAAAAAAATGGCATCTGGTGAAAAATAATGCATGGACAAGTTCCAACTTAAAAAAAAAATTATTTGCCAAAATACTTCAATAGCCAACAGCTTAAGATATGCCGCTTCTGCTTAAAACCCGCATTGATCATCATCAACAATAGATTAGCTGGACACAAAAGATTCCGAGTATTGTGATGAAATTTTGATCATATCTTTTCAACATCTGATCGGAAACTATGAGAAAGACAGTTGTCTGCATGTGACAAATATATACACAATTCCTCCACTGTTACCAAACAAAGGTAAATAACTTTTATATGGCACCCTGACGAGAAACTCTGGCTTTATTAAATTATCTCATGAAAGCAAGCAACACACACAACATATTAGCTACTGTTTTTGTTAAGTCATGTATGATATGTTAATTGCAATAGCATTTCATTTGTGTTGCAGCTAATATATATCTATTTTTAGTAAATGGAAAAGCATTTTCATAAATTCCTTCAAACAACTTTCAACCCACTAACAACTTACACTTATCTACCTGAATAAGTAAACTGTGTCACAATGTGCCCTGCAAAAGTAAACTGGAAAAACCTCCATCTTGAACTACTATACCAGGCACGTTTTATGAGGTCCGAATAGGCGTAGAGATTTTCGTAGAGCTCTACGCTTCTACTTAGTACAGTTCTCACAGATAAGACAGTAGCTTTTGAAAATGCGTATAGCCGTAGATTAGTACAGGCGTTTTCATTCTAAACTTTTCGTTATCAATGCTTTACGTTTTCTTTCTAAACTCTTCACTTCAACGCTCTACGTTTTCATTCTAAACTCTACGGTTCTACGGCTCTACGTTTTCATTCTAAACTCTACGGTTCTACGGCTCTACGTTTTCATTCTAAACTCTACGGTTCTACGGCTCTACGTTTGCATTCTAAACTCTACACTTCTACGGCTCTACGTTTTCATTCTAAACTCTACGGTTCTACGGCTCTACGTTTGCATTCTAAACTCTACGGTTCTACGGCTCTACGTTTGCATTCTAAACTCTACGGTTCTACGGCTCTACGTTTGCATTCTAAACTCTACGGTTCTACGGCTCTACGTTTGCATTCTAAACTCTACGGTTCTACGGCTCTACGTTTTCGTTCTAAACTCTACGGTTCTACAGCCTAACGTTTTATTCTAAACTCTACGGTTCTACGGCTCTACGTTTTCATTCTAAACTCTACGGTTCTACAGCCTAACGTTTTATTCTAAACTCTACGGTTCTACGGCTCTACGTTTTCATTCTAAACTCTACGGTTCTACGGCTCTACGTTTTATTCTAAACTCTACGGTTCTACGGCTCTACGTTTTCTTTCTAAACTCTACACTTCTACGGCTCTACGTTTTCTTTCTAAACTCTACACTTCTACGGCTCTACGTTTTCATTCTAAACTCTACGGTTCTACGGCTCTACGTTTTCATTCTAAACTCTACGGTTCTACAGCCTAACGTTTTATTCTAAACTCTACGGTTCTACGGCTCTACGTTTTCATTCTAAACTCTACGGTTCTACAGCCTAACGTTTTATTCTAAACTCTACGGTTCTACGGCTCTACATGCATTTTCATTCTAAACTGTACACTTCTACGACTTAACGTTTTTATTCTAAACTGTACACTTCTACGGCTCTACGTTTTCATTCTAAACTGTACAGTTCTACGGCTCAACGTTTTTATTCTAAACTGTTCACTTCTACGGCTCTACGTTTTCATTCTAAACTCTACGCTTCTACAGCTCTACGTTTTCATTCTAAACTCTACGGTTCTACGGCTCTACGTTTGCATTCTAAACTCTACGCTTCTACGGCTCTACGTTTTCATTCTAAACTCTACGGTTCTACGGCTCTACGTTTGCATTCTAAACTCTACGGTTCTACGGCTCTACGTTTTCATTCTAAACTCTACGGTTCTACGGCTCTACGTTTGCATTCTAAACTCTACGGTTCTACGGCTCTACGTTTGCATTCTAAACTCTACGGTTCTACGGCTCTACGTTTTCGTTCTAAACTCTCCGGTTTCTACAGCCTAACGTTTTATTCTTAACTCTACGGTTCTACGGCTCTACATGCGTTTTCATTCTAAACTCTACGGTTCTACGGCTCTACGTTTTATTCTAAACTCTACGGTTCTACGGCTCTACGTTTTCTTTCTAAACTCTACACTTCTACGGCTCTACGTTTTCTTTCTAAACTCTACACTTCTACGGCTCTACGTTTTCATTCTAAACTCTACGGTTCTACGGCTCTACGTTTTCATTCTAAACTCTACGGTTCTACAGCCTAACGTTTTATTCTAAACTCTACGGTTCTACGGCTCTACGTTTTCATTCTAAACTCTACGGTTCTACAGCCTAACGTTTTATTCTAAACTCTACGGTTCTACGGCTCTACATGCATTTTCATTCTAAACTGTACACTTCTACGACTTAACGTTTTTATTCTAAACTGTACACTTCTACGGCTCTACGTTTTCATTCTAAACTGTACAGTTCTACGGCTCAACGTTTTTATTCTAAACTGTACACTTCTACGGCTCTACGTTTTCATTCTAAACTCTAGGCTTCTACAGCTCTACGTTTTCATTCTAAACTCTACGCTTCTACACCCTAACGTTTTCATTCTTAACTCTACGGCTCTACGTTTTCATTCTAAACTCTACGCTTCTACACCCTAACATTTTCATTCTAAACTCTACGGTTCTACGGCCCAACGTTTTCATTCTAAAGTCTACGGTTCTACGGCTCAACGTTTTCATTCAAAACACCACAGTCCTACGGCTCTACGTTTTTATTCTAAACGCTACGCTTCTACGGCTCTACGTTTTCATTCTAAACTCTACGCTTCTACGGCCCAAGGTTTTCATTCTAAACTCTACGGCTCAACGTTTTCATTTTAAACTGCACACTTCTACGGCTTTACGTTTTCCTTCTTAACTCGAGGCTTCTACCACTGCTCCATTTTCATTTTAAACTATGCGTTTTTGCAACTTTAAGTTTTCATTGTAAACGCCACGCGTCTACAGCCCTATAATTGCAAACTTAACGGTACCCTTCTACAGGTCTTCTTTTTTATTCTAAACTCTACGCTTCTACGGCCCTATGTTCTTATTCCGTACTATTCTAACCTGTATGCTTCTATGGGTCTACATTTTCATTTTAACTCGACACGTCTACGGGTCTACATTATAATTCTTAACTAGAGCTACGCTTCTATAACTCTACGTTTACATTCTATTATTCCTTTAGCCTGCGTAGCAGGCGTCGAAAGGGGAGGGAGGGGGAGTTTTACGCCTGCCACGCAGGCTATTATTCCTTGTGTAATACAAATGAAAATTAATTTTGCCCGTTCTCAAACCTTGTGTTTATTGCCAAATAACTTCGTTTTATCGTCAATATAAAATGAAGTGCTGCAAAAGCGTGCAGTTTAGAATGAAAACATAGACTTGTAGAAGTGTACAATTTAGAATAAAAACGTAGACCCGCAGAAGCGTACAGTTTAGAATAAAAACGTAGTCTCGTGGAAGCGTACAATTTAGAATAAAAACGACTTGAACCGCAGAAGCATACCGTTTACAATAAAAAAAAGTAGACTCGTAGAAGCATATACTTGAGATTAAAAACGTAGAGCCTTAGAAGCGTACAATTAAAAAGTAAAACGTAGAACCGTAAAAGCGTACAGTTTAGAATGAGAACGTAGAGCTGTATAACGTTGTATAATAATAAGCGTACCGTTTAGAAAACGTAGATTTTAGAATGAAAACGTAGAGCCGTAGAACCGTAGAGTTAAGAATGAAAATGTAGAGCTGTAGAAGCGTAGAGTTTAGAATGAACTAAAAACGTATAGCCGTAGAAGCGTATAGTTTAAAATGAACAGGCAGGTTTGTTGAAGTGTCCTTTACGCTGTGTACTTTATACTCTACGCTTCTACAGCTCTACGCTTTCAAGAGTTGTAGAAGCGTAGAGTTTAGAATGAACATTGACGTACAGAAGTAGGCTTGTAGAAGTGTACTATACGCTATGTACTTAACTCTACCCTTCTACGGCTCTACGTTTTTAGTTCATTCTAAACTCTACGCTTCTACAGCTCTACATTTTCATTCTTAACTCTACGGTTCTACGGCTCTACGTTTTCATTCTAAAATCTACGCTTCTACGGCTCTACGTTTCATTTTTAACTCTTATTTTAAACTCGCATGATTTCCAGAGCTACCCACTTATGGATTAGGAATCATGTAATGTGTAGAAACGTACAGCTCTACAGAAATTTCTACGCCTATTTGGACCTCATAAAACGAAACGTACAGCTCTACAGAAATTTCTACGCCTATTTGGACCTCATAAAACGGGCGCCACTTGTGAACTACATGTCGTAGAGGCTGCAGACCTTGTGTTCATAATTAATAAAATTTTGAAATCATCACGTCAGATGATGCGATGCAAAAGTGAAATTGTATGTTCCTAGTGATATTTTCAATCCATCTGCATGTGACAGTTTCTTGCAAAAAGGTTTTAGTGAATGTTGAGTATAAAAAAGGTTGTGTTGCAGATGAATACTTCAAGTTGTGTAGTATTAATTTTGAATTTATATTTAACCTTATAGGACAGTTCACTTTCAGCCAAAGTTGGCAAAGTAATAATAAGCTTATGACAGCCACCGATTTTTTTTCTGTTTTAATTTCTAGGCATTGTGTCAATAAAGAGAAAGTGGGATTGTACAAATTGTTTGTCTTCCAGTTCCTGTACAAGTGTACATTAGTACAAACAGACAACTAATTTTTTTCTTGCAATTCAGAATAAAGGTCTAGTCTAAAGGGTTTGAAAAAAATATAATCAATGAATTTTTATACTGTCTTAAAAACAGCTGCATCAAAACATGTATCCTTGAATTTAATTATTATTTTTCATCCCTGTTTGCTAATAAAATGTATAGATTTTAAGAAAAATTGAACTTCCCTTTCTATAAATATTCACTTCTGAAAATAGCATAATTCTTAAGATAAATTGAGGGGCTAGCAAAGAAGGAAGTTCTAGCAGCAGATTATCCCTTTAGCGACAAAAAACAGCAAGAAAACGTCTTGTGTATATGGCGAAATGCCAGTATTATATTTCAGCCAGTCTGCTATATTTTCTCAGAAAATATTTATTCGAACACACTTTACTCTAAGCATGTTTATGCTTTGCCGTGAAAACCACCAAAATTCTGCGGCTTTATATTATAATTTTTGCCTCAAAGCAAGCTAGGCTTGTAGACTTTTGTTGTGCTGAAAGCTTGTAAGCTATGAGGTTGTTTCAAGTCTGCTCTCAAGAGAACTCGCATGACGATGGCCTTGCATAAATATTTATTCTTAGAGTTTACTTTCGTCAGAACTTTCATCATACTACCAATTCTTATACATCAGCTATAGCTAACTCCAAGAATATTCCACGACCTTCAATATTTCATTATTTCTTTAACAAGACGTTGCTAAATTTAGAATATTCCGGTGTAGGGAAAGTGCACGTTTGTCTGAAACGCAGTGAAACTTGATCTGCAATTCAGCGTAGTATTTCTGTCAGTCGTGCTGCAAGTCAATTGTTTTCTGAGCTACAGCGTCAAAATTATTAGAAGTACCTTTATTTTAGAAGTACCTTTTCATTCGAACGCAATGGGTTTTATAAATCCTGAATGGAACGATAAATAAGAAACTTTCCATCTGTTCGCTCAAGAGAATCAAAAACGGTAGCTCATTTGCATTCGCGTGTTGTGGTTTGTATTTAGCTTACACATTTTCCACTACGATATAATTGTAGTCGTTTAGATTCATTCTTCTCAACAAAATATACAATCACTTTAGCAAGTGCTGTTAAATTCCGTGTCCCGATCCTTTGTTAAGTGTTGTAAACCCTTAGAGGTAAGGAAAGCTAACAATATTCCCGAAAAATTTTCCGTGTAGCTTTTTAATTTAGCATGTGGTTTCACTACAGCGGGTAGTTGTGAAAGAAAGCGTTAAGTTTACGCAAGTTACTTACCCAGGATTTTGGAAGCTCCATTGGACAGACGGATACAGAACTGCTCCATTTATAAATAGACCTAGTTCCAAATAAACGCAGGTCAGCGCTAGAACAAGATAAAGCTCACGTCCCATGTTTCGTGCAGTAGTTGTGTCGGTGAATCAAGCCCGCCGGCCACAACAATAATGATGTGTAAAGCGCGTATTCAAACTCGAAGACAATTGTACGTGTATTTATCACGATACTAACGATACGAAATCAAGAGGAAAACTTTCGCTTTCTTCGTCTCAAAGGTCACAGCGTAATCGCCTGGATATCACGCGTAAAATCCACCCCGTATTTCGAAACTAAATACCGTCGCGTCTGATGTTGTGTTTTACGGGGGATGTGGCGAAGGCTTGTCGATATCATCTTCCTTCCTCGCCATTTGATTGGTCAAAAATCGAATGAGGTGAAAAGTTTTGTTTGGCGCCAAAACCACTCGTCATGGATACTTTAACTTCCGTTTCCTCTTACGAAAAAGAAAGCAAGATAACGAAATACTCGTCATCTCTTGAATCTCCCATTTCTGAAATGTCTACGATTTTTTTATTATTATTCTGATCGTAAAATTCTCACTTTCTTGTTCAAAATCCCATATTAATCCTCGGGAATACAGCCGGTGAGCTCATCCTCCCCCTCAAATTATTAATATTCAATCCCCCAAAACGTGACTATGCATATATAAAACATAAAATTTGGACAATAATTATAGACTTCATACGAACCCTCGCATTCCTCTGGGTATTCGTCTATTTCCTTGTTTTAAAATGGCGGTACTCCCGTCTTTTGAAAATCCACAGCCGAGGAAATATTTTTCATATGTTCGACATTTTTTCATGTTTTACGTCCGGGTTTACGTAACTCGTCAAAATAAGTTCCCGTTCGCGCCGGCAAAGGACTGATTTGGTTTCACGATGAAAGAAAAACCGAAGATTTCTAGCCACATCGCCTGACTAGCTCTAAGCATTTTAACAAAGACTTCTAGGTGTTAGTGTGTGAGGCGCGGTGGCCTAATGGTTAGCGCGCTCGACTCCGAGTCGAACGGCCCGGGTTCGAGGCCTGGCCGGGGCGCTGCGTTGTGTTCTTGGGCAAGATACTTTACTCTCACAGTGCCTCTCTCCACCCAGGTGTATAAATGGGTACCGGCGAAATTACTGCTGGGGGGTAACCCTGCGATGGACTAGCATCCCATCCAGGGGGGAGTAGCAATACTCCTAGTCGCGTAATGCTACGGAAACCGGGATAAGCTCCGGCTGTATGAGTCTCATGGCTCGGACACAGACTTTACCTTACCTTACCATCTAGGTGTTAGAGTGTTTACACAAGCAGAGAGAGCAACAATAAAAACAAAAGCAGTCAAAAAGATAAAAATCAACGGAGTAGTGGAAACAAGACAGAAGTGCATCGTAGCAGCCGTTTTCGTGACCGGGTTTATTTATAGAATACTGAGGAAGACGGTACATCATATCAAATTTGATATATGTGGGACAGGTGTTTTAATATTTAATTGGAGAAGTTTCAGCCCATCCGTGGTTTCAGAATGATTCTGAATGATTTAGACTGAGTCTTCTTATATTCTCTTTGTGAAAATTGTTTGGTGGTTTCAAACGAGTAAGGGACGAAAAAAAAATATTGCATAGGTGCATAATTTAAATAAACAAGTTTCCAAGGGGAAAATTTGTCATACCCCCCCCCCCCCCACCTCCAGGAAAATAATGGTTCGACCCTAGAAGCGAATTTTTTTTACTTTTCCGGCGTTGTCAGTGATATAAATTTTTCGTGCGCTGTTTTCCGAAGAGTCTTCGTTTCTTTCCTAAAACTCGCAGCTGGCCGAACTATAAAACAACAAGTCACAGTAGTCACGTACTTCGAGCTCGGAAGCTAAAGAGGAAGTTTAAATTCTGAAAATTTTTGTGAGGGAGGGGAGGAATAAAAATAAGATCTGTACAACTAGTATGGTTTTTAGAAAATGTTTATCCTTTGAAAATAGCGAAGGGAAGAATTCAGTTTAGAAGAGATATTAAAATAATTTCATTTTCAGAGAAGGAAAGATGTAATAATGAACTTGTTTTCTTTTTCGTTCTGTATGGCACAAAATACCATACCGCATATATTGCTGCCAAGTTTTCCCACAAGGCGTATTGATTGGTTTTAATGCTCCATTAACTGAAACCCGCAAATTAATCTTATAACAAAAAAGACGAGTGAATTGGGAAGAAAACGGAAAGCAAAAGGTGTGGAATACTTGACGCATTAACGAAAACAAAACTCTAACGTCTGCGGTCGGAACCGAGGCTCCGTTTGTCTTGTACAATGTCCAGTCTTCCGGGAAACCACAGAAAACAGTCAACAACTGCACCCAGCTAAAAGATACAACAAATTTCGAGAAATTCGTCCAGTTTCCCGACAATTAAACCAACGTTGTAAAGATAAAATAAGAATCCTTAATTCAATAGGTAACATTTTTAAATGCGGGACTGTACCACAAAATGCGACGCCCTGAAAGTCATTTCCAAGACTAAACGAAAATAACACATTGGTCACCTATTCTGGGAAGATAAACCTGCGACATAAATTTATCCACCCAGACGACTGCCGTTTTGTTCTCAACGCTAAGACAGATACTGAGATAGGCTTAATGCATAATCCCTCTTGTATTCGTCTTTATCAGCTGAGAAGCATATCTTTTCACAGACGCTCTCAAGACTTGCCAAAGTGTACGGATTGTCAGGATAGCGGCTGAGAAGCTGGAATAAGAAACACGAAAAAACAAATGCGCTTATTTTATTTATTTACGGAATTAAAGACAGTCACGAAAGGATTGGGGCAGAAAATGTCCGTCAAACGGCCGCCCAACTTCTTCTCCAGCAGCAGGCTTTTTTGTCTTCTTGCGGGAGGAAGCACTTTATAGGAAGTTGAAAAGCGATCTATTAATTAGCATGGAAAAGCCAACTTTTTCATATAATGATGGATTTTCATTCAGCCCCGAGAGCACACGACGTGTGCATCACATTAATTTCACACTGAGAAAAAAAGATGGCGGCTGTATAAAATTTTACCACAATACCTAACGAACCTAACACATTTTTTTCCACGAAATTCGTCCCTCTGCTAACAGCATTGCGTGTGCCAAGTTTGAAGTTTGTTAAACTTTTCGTTTCTATAAGCGTTTTTGGGTTTTTCGTGCGCTGAGAATTATGGGCTTTCACATTGGAACCGGCCGGCGTTCGCGTTCCTGGTGATGATCAAATCCGTCATGTACTTGAGTCTTGCAGTTGCAAGTGGTATACGAGCATCTTTTCACTGAGTAGTGTCCATTCTACAAGATGTTAAGAAAGAAAGTCCCCCAAAGCAATCTAATTTTCTAGTACTTTTCCAGGACTTTTCAAGGACTCAGATTGGTTTTTTCCAGGAATCCAAAATTTACATTAACCCTTTTACTCCCAAGATCTCAATTTATAATGTTAGCGCTGAGAATTCAGTTGTTACTTAAGTTTAACAGATTTCCAGAACTTTCCAGGACCGGTTGTCTTTTTCAGGAAAGTGCCACAATAATATTCCAGGACTTTCCACCCTGGGAAGGTAAAATAAATTATACAATGGTAATGTGCGCTTCTAGTTTATTGATTACATTTACTAAATCGATATCATTCTGTTGTTGAAAACATCTCATCTCGCAACATCAGTCAATAATAACCTCTACTTTAACAATTACGCTGGAGTATTTTTAATTCGACTACTAACTAATGTAGTCCTAACTGACAATCAGTAATGAACACAAGTTAATAAGTCGCTGTTATTCTGCTGTTCAAAACATCTCATCTCGCAACATCAGTTAACAATAACCGCTTATTCAAAAGCAACGCTGACTTTTTTACAATTAACTATCAACATAATCTTAATCTTAAAAACCCTTTTATAAATAGCTAATATTCTTTTGTTGAAAACATCTCGTTTCGCAACCTCGGTTAACAATACCTTCTATTTTTGACTTAAATTTTAATTTGACTACTAACTAACATAATCTAAACCAACATCTTTAACAAATACTACTTCAATAAATGATAATAAATCGCTATCATTCCGTTGTTGAAAACATCTCGTTTCGCAGCATCAGTTAACAATAACTATTCCTAAATTGTAGGGATTGACTAGATATTTTAATTTGACTACTGACTAACATAAACTATATCGACATCTTAAACAAATACAACTTTAATAAATCGCTATCATTCTGTTGTTGAAAACATCTCGTCTGCCAACAGCAGTCAACAAAAACAAATTCTAAAACTACGTTACTACGTTTTATTTTTTAGCATAGTGATTGTAAAGCGCTATGAAAGATTAGCTAAATAGCGCTATAGAAATGATAATTATTATTATTATTATATTATTAGAGTATAAACTTCTATATATTTGATTATCAGCACTGCGTTAACAAATTGTTATCTTTCTGTCGATTAAAACACCTCGTAACATCAGTTAGCAATAAACTGCTTTTTCAAAAATTAAGTTTGACTCTAAATTGCAATTTGATTACCAACTAACAAAATTTCGACCGCCAGCTTTAAAAAGCAAAGCATTTATTATATTGTTCTATACGTTGAAAACATCTCGTCTCGCAACATTGTAAACAACTGTTACTTTTAAAATTACGTGTAATTGACTATAGAGTTAAATTCTGATTACCAAATTACATTATCTAAATAAAGTACAGCTCATAAAGGTCTATTAATTGTCATTTTACCACAACATTAGTTAACAATAACCGCTATTCTAAAATCACTCTTGACTAATTTGAATTCGGTTACCAAACTACATAATCTGAAGCATTAATCGGCGTAGCTTTAGTAGCTAGTATGACCGACAAGGTCTGCAAAGTCAAAATTTATATAATGTTAAACAAACTACAGCATGCAAGGAATCTCTAGTCAAGTAAATCAACATCTAGTAAGACTGCTGATCCTAATGCAAGACATACGAAAACTAAGACTTTCTCTAAATAACACTGAACGAACTACAATTGTTTGTTAGCCCGAGTGTCACCTTTGTTCTAAGTGAAGCTGAATCATTCAAGTTGCCAGTTCATCTCGTGGCTTGTTACTGTCTCTTTTCATCGTGTTTCATCTGCTTTAGGAGAAGCCAAACCGTGCTCTACCGACTTTCCGGGATCTTGGAGCACTGGGTCTGCCGCCTTTGGGAGCTGGGTTTCGAGCAACCTGCTTTACCTCTTCGAACACCTGAATTACAACATAACGATCACATAAGGAATACGTTCTTTTAGAGTCGTCACTGTGTGGAGGTGTAATGGTCTTGCACCATGCATCGAATTCAAGATCTTAAGGTCACGGTTCGTACCTCCTCATTTAAGTTAAGCACCGAGCCTGACCACTTTGTATGTATATACTTTTCTAAATCTAAAGGGAACTCGTGAGTTGGCACGTACGAAATATCACAATGTACACAAGACATAAACAGAACTTCAAAATAAATCATTACTTATACTCACTTTAAGACGGTCTTGGTAAAAGGAAAGGACTTGAAAGGTGTGCGCAATGGTCAGGTTCTCAGGAAACACAGAGTTGATGAATCCTGTTGACGATTCCACCTTTGGAGACTTGAACATATCGATTGGCCAAAGCGAAGTTTCCAACATACGTTCGACTAGACTATCTCCCGGCTCGGGTCTCATCTCCTCTGAGGAAAGGTAGCGGAAAATGAAGCGTCGAAGAGCCGTTGTGATGGCATTCAGTGTAGAACGATCTGACTCGGTCTTACCAGACACAAAGGCTGCTTTGGCCAGTTCGTCTGTAATCTCTTTGGGTACAGCAACACGATAGACATCATGTACACGTTTGGCAGCCGATTCAGCCAACATGTCTTCAAGAAACTCGTATAAGGCCACCACGTGAGTAAGTTGGATTGCACTGTGGGGCTGAGGAAGTGACGCCTTTGGAAATGGTCTTGATCCACAAAGCCACTTGTCTGTAAACTCTGTCAAGGGCTCCTCGGGTTTACCGACTTGATGTCTTTTTAACAGGCAGAGAACGATTTCCATGTGCTCTAACAAATCTTGCACGCTCTCGAGGCTGTGTTCACTTTGACGTACCAAACCACTCCGGAAAACATCTGTAAGTGGCTGCTGAGGAATTAGCTCTTGCAACTCATCCAGAATCCCTCTACAGGTGTGGAAGAGCTCTCTGGAAAAGATGAACTCGTGCAATCCCTCAGACGTCGAGAGGAACGATTTTCCCACTAAGAAGCGGACTGCCATCTCTTTTTCTATCTTGGCGAGATCGAAGAAAACTTCTTTCCCACGGCCATACTCAGTGTTGCGCTGGGAATGCCTCAAAATATCGTCCGACCACTGGTACTGAATGATTTCTCTCTCTCGAGCTTCTTGCAAGTGGACCATTGGAATGGCACCTTTTCCCTCATCACGCTCAAGAAAGACCAACGCGGCACACTTCCCTGTCGCTGCAATGCTAAGGACCTTCCGCAAGAAGTCATTCTGGATTTTCTGAAGAACTTCCAAAGAAGTACAGAGGAACACTCCTTGATCTCGTTTCTCAACAAGGCAAAGAGAAATTGGAGAGCTCTCGCTGAGATATGGTACCTCTTGCTGCAGTCGTTCTTTTAAGATTGGACGCATCTTCTCAAACGCCGCACTGAAGTTCTCGAAGGCCTCGTTCAACCGCTTTCTCTCCTCTGGGGAACTGGCTTTACTTCGAATGACATCACCAATCTTTGTAGTGGTTTCCTTACGGCTAAGGCGTCTGCTCAACAGTGATTCTACGGTGCGACTCCAGGAAACAAGGTGGGTAAGGTGCGCCACAGATGGAAGAATGTTGTTTAAATCGAGAAACAAGCCTAGCAGAGGATGATTTTCTCTCTCTTCATCTGCAGCTGCCATGTAATACGCTTGTAGGCTGTTAAACGTCTTCGGGAGCGTTGTTCGCAACAATCGAGGAATGTGCATGTTTCTTTCATTTGTGTCTGAAAATTGCGGGCTGTCAGTCTCTTCTATCTTCCTTTGAATAGCCAGTGAAGATTTGCTAACAAAGTCTTCAGAACATTCCAAGAGTTTTCTTGGGTGAAACGCGCAGAGTAAGGGTTTAACAGCCGCTGCAAACTTCTTTTCCCAAGACAACCTTGCATCATGTGTTTGACACAGATCTGCTGAAGTAAGGATGGAGGCACTTTGTTCCAAAGCACAGTGCAGGAAACGGATGATTTCCTCTTCTTTGGCATCTAGGAGGGTACAAATTGCCGTTAAGTCGTTAGCAATCTGTTGAAAACACACTTCAGAGGGAGTGCCATCTTTGAGGTCAGTGCCCATGAACTGGCAAAGACCGTTGTCATCAAACAGGTCCAGTGCATAGCCTCCATAAAGTGCTGCGTGAACAAACAAGTGAAGAATGCGGAATTCTACAGGTTTCAGTTCTCGTACGTGTAGGGAGGTGTCTTTAGAGTTTGGAAGGCAAAGGTAACCTTTTGATGGCAAGATGGCGTGTCCAGCTGTCGCTAGTTGGGAGCATGTTTTCTCAGCTTTGCATTGTGTTCTACAACAAGGACAGGCTGCTTCCATGTTTTTACCAGCAATCGCAAAGAAAGTTCCACAGGAACAGAAAAAAGTCGTTGTTTTGGCAAATCTTTCTGCAGCGTGGTAGTTGTGGTGTTCCATGTATGGCTGTTGAGGACATTCTCCTGATGCTAGGACAAACGAACCCTTTGATGCCATTGGGTTGGTGAAGTAGGACATTAAAGCAGGCGGTGTCTTCTTTGTGTTTCTGTAACTTGATGCAAGGATGATGCAGAGGTGAAGAATCAATGTTGCTTTGTGTACATCTGATGGCGATGACTCGGGTGAAATGCAAAGCCTTGGTGCTTTAAAATCTTTCCGTCCAGTGATTCGGAGGAGAAGCTCAACATAAGGAGTTTCCAAGTTCACTAACTTGTCTGTGAAAGACTCTATTGCTTTGTCCTCACTGTCCTTCAGGATTCGTCTCGAACGAACTAGATAGAACAACTTAGTCAAGACGGCTGCCATTTCAACTCTCTGTCTCACTGAAGTTGACATAGAATGGATGGTGTCTTCAAGAGGCTTCAGAATCTTTTTCTCTAAAAGAGTTGCTATCGCGGCTTGAGCTTGGGTATTCTCCGTACATGACTGAAAAGGATCAAAACTAAGTTTGCCGACCAGGGTTTCATCTTGCCACTCTATGCTCTTTAAAGCTGAGAGTTTACAGCTTCGTTGGCAAACGTCGTGAATGTCGTACATGGCGAGTTCTTTCTTCAGTTCCTTTAGGAAGTACATTTGCAACTCCAATACCCTGAAGCGATATGGATCGGTTTTACTTGAAGAAAAAGCGGCATTTATCTCAGTCATAAGCATAGCAAACTCCCCGTCTTCAACTAGGCACTGGCGCTTTTCTAAAATGAACATGGTAAACGATGCCAAAAAGGACTTCAGATATGCTGCTGCACAAAGAAGGTGAAACACGCCATTTTCAACATCTTCCCTAGGCTCAGTCAAAATTTGAAAGGCCTTGCGAAAGTTTAGCAGAGTTTGATCCTCGGAGCTTGATACTGTTGACAAGTCAATGTCCAAGAATGCAACCTCATTTATGAGGTCACAACATACCACAGCAAATGGGGAGTCGAGTTCAACATCATCAGCAAGGGTTGACAAAGCATAACTTGTTTCTTGGAGACCTGGGTGTTCGTTGATGCTGTCCAAGCTATGTAGCAGCTTTTCAAAGACACCTGGACAAAAATGTTCTTCAACCAGAAAAACGCGGTGAACTAATGGCCCAGCCAGGCGCATAAGCGATTGCTTTCCACTGCAACAAATTCTTGCTAGTATAGAGCCAAGGACTGGTGTGTCTGGATTCGCATCAACGCATCGTCCATAGAAGAGCATAAGGAAGTCCTCTAAACTCCTCTGTTGAACGCCTCTTTTCTCCAACTCATCAGCAACGTCAGTAATACGATCAAAAACGTCTTGAGAGTCGAGGTAACTCTCAGATACACCCGTCTTTCCAAGTTCACCCAGCATGTAAAGAGAATATCGTTCAAGAGATTCGGGTAAAACAAGCAGGGTGACATAATCGTAACAGACGCGAAGGAAATGGAAGGCAGGGCTCTGAACTTCCATTCTGCTGACGGTAGATAAAAAGAGACTTGTTGTTCGCTGCCATCCGTCGGGGCCGTTGAAGCCTTTTATTACATCAAATGTTGGAAATAACGCATAACACAGAATTTCTACAAGTACTTCGTCAAAGCTGACACGTTTTTCCTCACACGCTCCAGCCGTCAACTCATCTTCTTGTACCTGTACATCTTCAACGTTTTCGTCTTCCAGGTTCATTTCTTTCTCTGTGTCTTCTTCAAGTTCTTCATTTTCGTCATGTTTCCCATCGACAAAGCCATCTTTTTCGATATGATCTTCTTGAAAGACACGATTTTGATTCTTGTCTTCCTTCATACTATCTTCACATTTATCATTTTCTGGCAGAATCTCTTTCGCAGGTTCTTGACCTTCCTGGTCAAACTCTTGGTTTGGTTTGTCCTTGACTATGTCACCACTGTCGTTACTCACATCCACCCTTGCCTGACTGCAAATTTCTCCGTCCCGTTGTTCCTTTAATGAATCGTCTATGGGCAAAGAAGCTTTGTCTAATGTCTGTGTTTCATCTTCTTGCTGCTCTAGTTCTTCTGTGTTTGCAGTTTGTGTGAGGTCACTCTGTTCCTTCACCCTTTTGTCTTCTTTCATTCCTTTTCCTTCATTTACCTTCTCCTCTTTCACTTCTTCTTTCTTTGTAGCTGCTATCTTCTTTTCGTCATTCTGCTCCCATTGTTGAGGCCGTACACCACTTTCTGCCTGGGTAAGTAGTGCAGACTCCTCGTCAATACCTTCATTTCTGTAATCTTCCTGGTGATCGTTCTTTTCTCTCGAGTCCAAATCTGCATCCTCTGGTTTGTCACAGCTACTTCTACATTCAGTTTCTTGGGCATCTTCTGAAGCCTCATTGTGTGCTGGATTCTTGTCCTGATACAGCATTTCTTCAAACACAGGTATAAATTCAGAGGACACTTCACTGAAATCCACTTGCTGTAGCTTGTGGCACGTCTCATAAACCTGAAAGGCGGCCATATATGAAGCCTCGTTCAACCAGAAGAGAGAATGCAATCTAGTTATGAGCCGAGCAGGATCACCACCGATTCGAAACTTTATATGATGCGCCATCGCAGATTTCACAAAATCAATTCTCTTATCACGTGGGAAATCGTTAGAAAAGTGAGCTGTTTTCATGTCAAGAAGATCCTCGACATAGCATCCAATGTTACTTTGAAGGTATTCCATCTCAAAAACTTGAGGAATTTTCTCTTTAATAATGTCTGTAAACCTGTATAGCTGCGACTCTGCTGCAACATCGTGCAACTCTTCGTTTTCGTCCAGGTTTACCTCGTCCAAGAGAAGCTGCCTTTGGTCTTCAGTAAACAGAGGCTGCACTTGCTCTACTTTCTTGCAAAATACAGACGCACAAGGGAATTTCAGCTGCAAGCGTCGCTCAGAAACGAAGTATGACTCTGCTCCTTGATGGTCAGGGATGTCATCAATGTTTAAGATCTCTTGATCCAAGATTAATTCTGACCAGACATCCAGTTCCTCCTCGTCAGAAGGATCCTGTGTGATCAAGAACTGTGGCCAGGCAGACTCTTTCTCCAAAAAGTAGACAATCTTTGCCAGCGGTTGACGTATGAGATGACTAACATGATGTTGAATGGCTCCCACTAGGTGCGAGGAATTGATTAAGGCTTGTCGATCACACGCCACAGAGAATTGCCAACTGTGACCTTCTGTTTGATGAGAGTCCTTGTGTTCCCTCTTTTTCAGCCACCGTTTGACTAACTCTTTGAAACACTCCAAAATCTTGGAGGTGGAGGACGACCTCAATAGCTGTTCCAGTTTGACAATGGCATCCACTGTAGGCTGATGAATGGCTGGATATTTGATTCGAGTAAAGCACCAAAGAAACTGATTTGAAGCCACGTCCTCAAATGAGAGCGCTTTGGTCTCCAAGAGATCCATGATGCTGACGTTCAAACAATCGGTAATGGGCAAAACTGGGTTTTCCAAAACATCGATTGTCACTTGCTTCCAGCCACTTTGGAAACTAAATTGCCAGCGCTGACTTTGAACTTCATTGGCCTCACTTTCCCTCTGAACATGGACTACAATGCAAACATTCTTGAGCTGCTTTTGGTTTTCTTCCTTTGCCTCTTTGATGTGTTTTTGACGCTGTTGCTCGATAATGGACTTGGCAAGGAGCATATGGGTGGCATCCAGCTCTGGCTTGCACTGTAGTACCAAGAGTGAATCGCTGGAGCTCCAGAAACGTTCCAATTGCTTTGTCAAGTGCTTTTCAGACTTGAAAGCACTGAGCTTTTCGGTCTGGCACTGTAGTAGCCCTTCAAGACAATGCGATACGTTTACGTGGATGTTACTGTGGGTCATTATTAGCAGTCGCATTCCACTGGTTGCATCTTCACTTTGCTCAGGCTCAGACTGCAGATTTCCTAGTGAGTGTTGAAGGTACTCCTTTAAACCGTTGTGCAGGGGCTTCTCAAAGTAGTTGTTGTAAAGTGTCTGCACCTCTTCAAAATTCGTCTCAGCTAGGGAAGATTCCAAGCTCCTCACGACACCATCAGGCGATGCTACTAACATGAGATCTTCCTTGCATTTTTCCAAAATCTCATCTCTGGTGAGCTCTGCATCTTGACTATTCTTTAGGACTAATGAAGGAAGGGTGTCATCACAGAATCCAACGAACATGTCTTCTTTGTGAAACTGGGATTCGAAATTGGGGATTGTTGAGATGCCAGTAATCCAGGAATCCAGATTGCTGATGATGTTTCTTTGCTCTGCATCAAGCACGTCTGAAAAACGAAGCAATTGCTTCTCGAATCTGTTGAGAAAGGGAGGGTCTGTGTAGTCAACTCTTCCTTGATCGATCAACACAACACATCGAAATCCGTCATGGACTTGACACATGGGATTGCTGAAGGCTCCAAGTGCGACCCGACAATTCCTCTTTCCTCCAACAACTGTGTAGTTTTGATTTAGCATATCGTAAAGACTGCCATAGATGCTTTCAAGATCTCGCAGAATGAGAACACAGTCCCTCTCCATGCACAGAATAATGCGGCTCAGAATTCGGTAATTGTACTCTTCAGAGAGGTCTTCTTCAAATCGACTTCCAAAGATGGTGATTTTCTCTTTATCCAGACTCTGCAACATCTGATCAAGGATACCAATAGCAGAATCGCCATTCGTGATAATCATAAGATGCCGCGCTAGCTTGTCCTGTAGGTTGTCACGGATGAGCTGTGTGACTGGAAAAAGGTGTGTCTTCTCCATCAAATCCAGCGAGTGGAGTCCTTCTTGAAACAAAGTTTGAAAATTGTTTACATCGTTGGGTACACCACCAAAATTTCTCTGCAGCGCACGTTGGATTCCTTTTGTTTTCTCTTCAGAAAACAAATTATGCGGGGTGTTGTGGTCCGTGTCTGTGCTAAGGCATTTGATTAGGCTGTAATAGTCACGCAGCCCGTGAAAATTGGTATACCTTTGTCGCCCTTGGTATTCCTGATAAGCTTTAGCCAGACAAAGAAGCTGATTGTCATCTGGATAGGTCGTTTGATGAAACTGGCGCCCGGAGCGTGTACGGGATACTCCAAGACCAGTCTTCTCACTGCCAGCCTCTCGCAAGGATTTTCCAGTTTCAAACAAATCCTCCACATCTGGTTCTGGCCGGGATAGATGGATTGCACGGTTCATTTTTGCAGCATCCAGAGCCCAGTTTGAAATACCCACAACAGCAACGTCAGGAAACGCACTGTCACCTGGTTCCAGCAGACTGTGCAGTACTTTGAGAGGGTTGTACTTTGATACCTCTGCCAGACCAATCTCATCAAGAAGAACAACTGGAAGAACATCACCACTTTTGTTATGCTCCTTGTATTTTCTTGCTTTGTTGAACACCTTGAGTATTCCATCAGATGTTGATGACTCTGATCCCTGATGAGAGACAACATAGAGTTGTGGCAGTGTCTTAAGAAAAGGATCTTTGGCATCCTTTCCCCTCAAGTTGCTTCGAATGATCTGCATGGACAAGGACTTGCTACAACCAGGCTTGCCAACAACAAAAACTGGAATTCGGTTCAAGATACAAACTAACATGACAAACACGTTCTCTCGAAGTGCAGCATTTTTGGCAGTTCCCTCCGGCAATTCCATTCTTTCCAGGTAGTCTTCCTGTTCTGCTCTCACAATGGCCTCAAAGCTGGACTCTTGAAATGGTTTGTTTTTGTGTTTTCTGAAGCACCCCGAGACACGCTTGCGATATCCCTGCCTGGCCTCTGCAGTGGGAAGACGTGATTGGTAACAGTGAGCCAAGGCGAGTACAAATGATCTTTCTTGAAAGGGAAACCCACGAGCAATCTTGTGGAACTTGTGATTTCCTTTAATTTGTGATAAAGGCAAATCGTTTCGCCCTTGTAAGGTCTCTTTAAACCATTTCACAAGAACAATGCATCGATGCGCATCTCGCAAACTGACACAGTAAGGGCTTTTGTCAGTTTCTCGGACATACTCCTGAGAGGTACAAAGAAGATCAACCAGTAAGTCGTTAGGATTTCCAGTGATTCCCTCCACCATGCGGCCAATGTATGCATGCTCGTCTTTCTTACTCAGAGATCCATAGTCCCAGACAAAGTCGATCATTGTTTCAGGCAGTGGATGAACACGGTACACCAGCTTTGAGTATTCATCTGTAATCGTCTTTCCACTTAGACCAGCTGTTGAAATTTTGCCAGGAGGACGAAGACGGTATGGATTGCAGGCAGCAATAAACACCAAGTTTGGTCTCAGAGGTTTCCCTTTGATGCTACGGTGACAAATCATCTCATTGATTGTTCCAAGGTATTCACAAGTGTTAATTTCATCAAGGAACACCCAAACTTCCTGGCCACTCTTTGCTTCCTCTTTCATTTTGTTCACGAAAGTGACGAGCTCTTCCTCAGTTACCCCTGCATGGAAGTTGAATACATGAAATGGGACGTCACATGTCCTAGCAAGGTATCTTACAAGGCTGGTCTTGCCACAGCCAGTTTCTCCCATTATAATGACTGGAATGCCTGCTTTAATGCGTTGAATGATAAGCACCATTTTGAGAATGTTGTCTGGAGTAAGAGCGTAATCAAGGGTCTGCAAACTGCCATCATTTCCTCTTGGGGTTGTTCTCACAATTCGATCAAGTTTCTGCTGAAGCTCTTTGTGATTCATCTTTGTGAAGTCTTCTATTCCTTTACCTTTCATGGCTTGAATCTTGAGTAGATTTTGCACATTTGAAGGCACCAATGACAAATCACGATACAGAGCGGAAATAGTAAGTGCTACTAGACTATGGAAGACAATCACAAGATGGTTATTGTCAGCCCATTGAATCATTCCTTCCACCCGTTCAACCATTTTGTCAGCTACCATCTGTGAGGGCAGTTGAATCTTTTTCAACACTTCTGTGGCTTGTTCTCTGGTGATGGCTTCTGATTGCACATTCTTACACGTTACCACAGACCGTGATGCAAACTCTCTTGACACATCCAAAAGGGCTTTAAACAAGCAGTTCCGGACATCATGCGACGCGCCAAGCACTACCTTCAAATTGTGAGGTTTGAAGAAGGGGCTTGCTGAGAATTGCAAAAGCTGATTTGCAAACACCTTGATAAAGCTTTCCACTATGTTGTATGACAAGTCACCACTTGACGAGAAATACTTTGCTAGCAGCATCTTACAGCGTTCTGGCGATAAAGGCTTCAATTCACTAGGATTCACATCCTTGCTTTCCAACAAACCGGATTCGTGAGCGTGAAGATACTGACAAACCACTTGGATGGGGCTCAGAGGCTCTTGGCTCACAACAAGGTCTTTATAACCATCCAGCTGGATGCGCAAGGGAGAGAAGCACTTCGTAACAGGCAGCGAGTCTTGTAACCAGTGCCTCAGTGTGTTTGCAATTTCAATGTAGACGTGTTTGGTTGGAAGGTGAAACAGTTCTGTTCCAGAGGAAACCATGCCAACAACAACAAGCTCAAACATCAACGTGTCCAGAACTAGAGGATCGTCCACTTCGCCAACATCAAAATGAATGCATTCATGGGGGCAAACATTTAATCCTGACAACCTTTTCACTAGATGTTTTCTTGATAAAGGCCCACTGATTGGAATAGTCACAGTTTTCTTCTTCAGGGATGCAGCATGCTCGTAAATGGCCTCCGTTTTTCCCACCCCAGGAAGATCTGACGTGACCATGAAAACTTCAGGGAAGAATTTCTTGAACGTGTCCCGAAGTTGAACTTCGGTCATTCCAATAACGTTGTGTACTGATGAAGAAAACTGATCAACAATATGATGATGAATCCCTCCACAGCATACTATACCCAACAGGTAGGGACCTTTAACGCTGTCTTGGTATGCCCTGATGGCAGCAACAAGCTCAAACTGCATGTCATTTGAAAGGTTCTCTACATTAGCTAAGCAGTGCAATTTGACTTCAGTAGCATGCCTGTGTGCTTCAAAGGAACGTTTCAGAAGTCGTTCCACCTCTTCCCAACTGGTCTCTGAATGACAAAAGAGAACCTGGCTAGGTTGCGGATAAGAGCCTGCTGTACTCTCAAACAGAGACATGACCACATGGGCAGTCTGTTTACTACCATGCTCAAGGACAGCTACAAATAACTCGCCTGATTTGACAGCTCTTTGCAAGTCTTGTTTTTGCAAGCTTTGTAATTTTGTGGTTTGGTGAAGTTTGGCGAATATTTTATCTAGAACCTTTCCAATGGCACGGAGATCACTCTCGATTCCTAGGTTTTCCTTTGGTGCTTTGTACAGGCAATGGAAGCTGTCGAGGTCCTTCAGTTGTATACTTGGATCAACAAAACGCAGCAGGCTGTGGACAGACGTTTTCAACGATAGACCCTTTGTATGAGTCAAGGGTTTTGAAAAAAACTTCTTTATCATCCAAAGCTGATCAGGATGAAAAAAATTCAGAAAGTAGTGTTCCTCTTGCAAAAGGCTCAATAATGCTTCCCACTGCTTTAGTGTCACGTCCAAGGACTTTGCCTGAGATTCAATCTCTTCAGAGGAATGAAGTTTGGACCAAAATTTCGTAAACTTTGGATGGCCAGATTCTCGCAACAGTGACACCATGCTGAGGATGTCGGTAATCATCTCAACTTGTTTAGTAAATGCAGACAGGGTCAGATTAACAGAAGTGGCTGCAGCATCACAATCATCTGGTTGTCTCGTCTTTTCTTGTTTCTTGTCAGTGTTCATGATAAGGAGAGCTCGGCTACGTAGATCATGAAGCTCTGCCATGCTGTAGCTCGTCTCCTTTGTGGCGCCTTCTTGACGTCGATAGCTAAGTTGAACATCACATGAACCATCGGGGTTGGTCTTTATGAGGTAACACCCCTTCTGCAGGGCATTGCTGATGATTTCTTTTGTCATTTCTCCTCGGTTGGCAACATTCATGTACAATCCTCGCAAACTGTGGACATTACAACTGCATTCTTTGATTTTGGCCGCCATTTCTACTTGCTTTTCAAGCTTGCTGTAACAGCTCTTGAGGCTTTCCAAGAACATCATGGGATCCTTTGGCGTTTCCCGTAAGACATTTCGCAAGAATCCATGGACATCAATCAACTCAGACACCGTTGCTTCAGACACAAATTGATCAGAGTGTTCTTCTACAGCATCAATTAATATTCTGATGTCTTCATTTGCAGTTTCCTTCATGAACGAAATCAATTCACTAGACTCTTGAAGTGTTCCCATGATAGTCTTCAAAGTCTCATCAAGCTTGGAGTTGACCATGGCCACACTCTTCTTTTCAACAATTTCTGAGAGGCTCTTAAGGGTGTGATCACCCAAAAGACTGGATGAAATGACGTCTTGTAGGTCCTTGGCTACTGTTGAATCATCAGAATCTTTAAATCCAAGGGCTGAAAAAATTGACATCAGCTGCTGAACTTTTTCACAAACAAGTGGGAAGCGCAGGTAGTTAATCAGCATTGTTTCCGTTCGCTTATGAACAAAACCACCACAGAAGGAACTGATCACTTTAAGCTCTCTACGGAGACCATCTTCATCAGTTATTCCTGAAAAGAGCGTGTCCACTTCCTTAGTGCTTGGATCCTTACTGCTATCAAAAAGATTTGTGCATGCTTCTTTGAATTGCTGCAATCCCTTGCTTTCAAGAAGGCTCAACACCTCATCAGCTTTGGATTCTGGAAGGACTTCTGGAGGATCAGCTAACTCTTCCACAGTTTCACTTGATGAAAATACGTTTGTCAAACACACACGTGCAATGTTGCAGAATAAGAAACATTCTCGAACCTCCATGGTTGTCCCTTCAGAATCAATCAACTGCCCCAGTGTGCCCCAGTAGTTCACATCAAGAACATCTGTAAGGGTGGCTTTGTTCTTATTTTTCTTCCTTTTGTTGACTTCGCGAATTAGGAATTCTGCATCTGAAACCACAACAATACCCTTGGACACTTCTTGGAGGAAACGGATTGTGTGCTCCAGTTTGGAGAATTGCTCATCAAAGGTTTGAGCACTTTTATGAGCCAAGGAAAGCTGTGTTTTCCATTCATCCACATTGACTTGTTGGATTGCTGACTCCTCAGATGAAACCAAGGCACAAAACATGGCAAGCAAATTGAATTCCTCGTCCTTCAGGTTTAGGAAGAAGTCCACACGCAAGTGCTGTCTTTGTTCTGAATGGGTTAACCACTGTAAGGCTTCCATGACCATCTTAACGCTAGGATGTTCCATAAGTCTACTCTTGGGGTGAAGTGCACTTAACACGGGTAACCAAACTTCACTGTGGGAAAACATCACTTTAAAGATTTGTTCGTAATCTTTTCCTCCCTCCACTGGCATCTGTATAAGTTCCAGCATGGTCACAAGAAGCTCTTCCTTTGCCCTACGTTGTAATGAAAAAAAAAATAATAAATTGGGTGAATAAGATGTTAAAGAGTTTTCAAGGCAAAAAAGAAATACTTGCCCTTACGACAAAAACCGCGTTAAGATTGTATGTATCTCCATAAAAAGTCCAACTACGACTGATCACTTACACGTAAGTTGTGAAGGACACAGTCATAATACTGTACACGTGGTTACGCATTAAGAAAACAATGATCTTTGACATGCTTTGTCACAATATTACAACCCAGTAAGATAGCCAATATTATAGAAAAATACTATACTAATATACTTCTATTTTAAAAAACTTACCTATCCAATTTCACCTTTTGCAAATCCTTCTTCGTTTCTTTTGAATCGTCATAGCCAAGGAGGCGAATCATCTTCCTACATCTCGAACGACGGTCTCCAGTGCCACTTTGTTGTTTTATTGCGCTTCTGAGGAGCGTTGTAAGGCGTTGCTGAATTGCTGGGGCACGATTCTGTGCATCCGCAAATGCATCCATGATGGATTCAAACTTTGTCTTAAACACAAGACCTTCTACTTCCTTTTCCATATCTTGGCGAAGGGCTTCGTTTGCCTTCAGTGCATCTGTCGCACAAAGTGACACACACGCTTCTACAACATCAAGAATTTGTTCTTTAGGTTTCTTACCAGTACGGAAATGTGCTCTCAACCAGTTAAAGCAAACCTTTTTCTTGTCTTCGATAGAGATGCATCTGTTCCAGAAGGTGCAAAATGCTTTTGACTGTAACAGAACTGGTATGACGGGGACCATTTCTTTAGACTTGTGTGTTGTGACAGTTAAAATGAAATGATAAAACTTATCTGCCGACTGTAATCGTGGATCTTGTGCGATATTCGTCAAACTGTTGAGTCTTTCCTGAGACCAGTTGTTTTCTGACAAAATTTGCTCAGTCAGTACTTCACAGAATGGATTGGCTAGTTTTTCTTTCAAGCTCTCCGGTACCTGACCCCAAAACGATGACTGAAGGAGGTCTGACTTTCTTGCGCGATGGCGTGAAATGAACTTGCAGTAAACACTTGAAAACCCTTCCAAGAGGCTCTGCAACAGGTTAGGAAGACGCGCGGATATTTCGCGGTAGAGATTCCAAAGGCACTGCACATTTGGGGAATGGTCAATAACAAAACAGCAAAATCTTCTAGAGCTGTCCACGTCCTTCAACCTTGTGATGGAGTCTAACACACCAGGCACCTGTTGGTGAAATTGCTGTTCAGTGTACTTCTGTGATGAAAGTTTGTCTGCCACCTGCAGGACAGAGTCCACATCAAGAAGATTACAGAAAACGTTGATAAACAACAGACATCCTGTCGAAGAGCCAGCTTTATAAAGATCTTCTGCTACAACCTTGATGAATCTTGTACTGCTTTGAGGTAATGCTTTCAAGGAATTATGTCCAAAGGATGAGAGAAGCTTGTCAGCTGCCTTCTGTCCTAGTAAACTACAAGGATACCGAGCCGATAAGGAACGCACACGTTGCACCAACTGACCAAGAAGAGAACAAATGTACACACTCTGATAGGAAGAAGGATTTTTGTTGATGATTTCCACAACCCACTGAATACAAGAATTGATGTCCGTCATCAGATAGCTTGGGTGGCCAAAGCCTACGTGTTCGCACTCCATCAGCATTTCCTTAAGATCGCCACCATTACCTAGCATGCGATACAATAGCTTGACAAAGAACATTTGTCCATGGAAAATAGTTTTCATCTGGTGGTGGTCATTTGGATTATGAAATATGTCGTACTGATGTATCCCAATATTTAGCTTGCGAGATTTTGTTTCCTTCACGGCTTCCTTGCCTTTAAATGTAATAGCATTGTAGAACCGCGTAGCTAGTCCCTCTTTGTATTTTACCACATACCAATAACGAAAGGTCTCTTGTTCATTAGCGTATATAAATAACTCACGGGACTTCCAGTACTTCCCATCATCGGAACAACACTCAAGGCTTAATGTCACACGTCCATTCAACATTGGCTTCTCTGTAAGAATCGTTACTGAGTCACCTTTTTCGTCCAAATAAAGATGAAAAACATACCTGAGGAACTGAAAAAAGAGGGCATTTTCTTTGAGAAACAGGAAGTCAAATATCGACAAATATGAACAAAGACCGTCTTTTTTATCGTTAGTAAGTGCAGAACCCCTAAATGAGTATTCATGTACCTTTGAAAATTTCCTATAAGTACAATTTGTTTTAGCTTAAATGTACCCTTGCAAAACAAATTTCCAGCTTCTTGAAAGCAAAACAATTATTACCGCATAGGTAACGTAACAGCATTTATAAAAGTATCGAGCTCCCTAATTAATATACACTCCGGTTTTGCAAAGGAATGTTAATTTTACGAGCGAGGCTGAACCAAGACTGAATGCTCTTTTTTTCATTTTTAGAGCTTAGTTTGATAGAAATTAATATTGGTATTTGGTGCTTTAGCTCGATGGAGAACTGAATTAAAATGCTTTTATCTTAGTCGAAGCTTGGGTACTCCCTAAGCAGGCTCTTAAAATCACGGTCCATTTCAGCCTCAAGGTTCTTAAAAATAAAATCCCTCTAAGAGGACATGTGGTTACTGTCTGCAGTAAACAAGAATGACAATGATGAGAGAGGAGTTGTATCTGTAGGTTTATTGGAGAGTACCTTATTTGTACTTAATTTCGCGATTTTGACGAGACAGTATTTACTGGTGTTTTATTTTGCATTTGGACAAAAATATGTTACAAACATTGCAAATATGTTAAAAACGTTAAAAAAATACGTTTCGCGGGTCTTCATTTCGGATAACAATGCACTCTAGTAAGTCTGTCACTATTAACTTTTGCATGGGAAACACAATTTTTACCTAAAACTGAAGAGTCTTTGATTCAAGTAAACTGGTGGCCTAGTGGTTAGAGTAGACGTTCCTGATGCCTTTGACTCCGGGTTTGACGCCACCACCTGCCGTATTTTGTCGTTGTTAACATTTTCTTTTTTCTTATTTCTTTTTTTCTAGTGTCTAGTGCAATTATTGCATTTAGCTGCGCATGCACGCCCTGAAACTCCACTTCAAGTTCGTTGTTTGGGTTGAATTTCGTGCTGTGTCTTGCGAATTTCTCTCCCTGACAAACGTCCCACAAACCAAGACTCTAAGACCTCAATGTCCACTTTTTTCTGCCGTGGAGTATTCTTTAGATTTATTTTCTTCGATTCTAGACTTCAAAAGATGTCTTCTATTCGTAAACGAAAAAAACCCATTGCCTTGAAAGGGCCTACAACAGACACCATTTTCTTTGTTTGGTCAACCATGCATGAGTAATAAACATAGGAAAACAAGCCTTCAATGTCCCATACATTTTAAGGACGTTTCTGTCAGCGGTTGCACAAATAAAAAAGTCACTGACTACTTAACTAACTTACAGACCCGACTAAAAGCGCCAGTAACCACAAAAAGGTTCTAATAAACCAGCAGTGATAAACAAGTTGGATATCGAGTTGGATTTTTGAGTTGGATTTGGTACAGTGACCAAAAATAAACCGAAGTTTAAAAGTATGTGGTGTCAACCTAAACAACATTAATTATATGTACATTTAACAACTGCATCGTTAAATGGAGGTTGGATGCCTGGGACATCCGGGAGCTTTCCACTATTGGCAGCCAGCTCCTAGATGGAGACTGCTCCCATGGCTGGGAAATCCTGGCAACCCAGCCATGAGCCCCCACGCAGAAAGAAGGAGGAAAGGCACCCGTCACACTGATTAAACAGTGGAAAGGGAGGGAGGGAAGGGGTTGAACAGACTAAACGCTAAACTCCAGGCAAACGCTCTACTGGCCTGGCCAACACTAAAAACACACGCCTGAAATCCGGAACACATGGAGTCCTGGTGCATGGGCATATCCAAAACACCGCTGACCACAAAACACCGACGCTCTTTGTTGTTAACTCCGTTAAATTGCATTGTTGTTTTAAACTATGTTAACTTGCATTGTTGTTAACTATGTTAACTTGCATTTAACTGCATGTATTAAATAATATAGTGTGCCCTAACCAACAATGTAAGCCAACTGCAAGCAATCAGGAGTGGAACTACTGTAATGATTCGATTTAGCGCCCTCCTTCCAATAAGCGCCCCCTTCCGAATAAGCGCCCCCCTTCGAATGGGTTTTGGTTAATAAGTGCCCCTATTCCAATAAGCGCCCCCATTCCAATAAGCGCCCCCATTCTTATACGCGCCCCTATTCTAAAGAGCGCTCCTATTGTGGCTAACTGCCCCTTTTGAAGTTGTCCACATCGAAAAAGATAAACTCATGAACATTCACCGTACTGTACATGTGTACATTTACTGCTAAAATGAACAATTCTAGCTAAAAGTAACTTTACTTTAAACAATTTGTTACTGTTACAGTTTACATTATTGTTAGTTATTTAATATATTTAAAGTTTTGTTTTGAACATTTGGTTTTTCACACAAAAAATTAAATAAGCGCCCTGTCCTGAATA
Organism: Oculina patagonica; assembly: GCF_052425735.1. Taxonomy (NCBI): domain Eukaryota; kingdom Metazoa; phylum Cnidaria; class Anthozoa; order Scleractinia; family Oculinidae; genus Oculina; species Oculina patagonica. The sequence goes on along the minus strand of NC_135761.1, from coordinate 55,340,662 downwards.
AGCGCCCTCCCTTAAGGTGTCAAAAGTAAATAAGTGCCCTGGGCACTAAATCGAATCATTACAATAAATACACGCAAACTGGAGTGGGACCTAACTCCAGACAAACTGGGTGGAGCTAACCACAACCAAAGCTGGAAATCCCAGCCAAAAATCCAACTCAAAAATCCAACTCGAAATCAAACTTGATAGCTTAACTCGGTAAATAGGCAACTTCGTGATAAACTGTTGTGACTGAAGCTACGTTTTCACATGATAACCTGTTGTGATTGACACATTTCTCGCATCCTCATCATTCTTGGTGGAAGAAGACATTTTCAACTCAAGTTTTCAGCTTGCCTCATTGCAGTTAAAAACGCTGTGCGCACGCATGTTACACACAGTGCTGGTCAGTGTCAAGACTATTATATAGCATTAACGCTGTTGGCTCCCTTGGCCCGCAAAAAGGTCAATTAAAAATCACATGAAATCATCAAGTGAATTATGTAATGTTGCACATGAAGTGAGGTTTGAAAAGAAAGATGTAAATAAATTACAGAAGGCTAAATATTTGTGAAATCTCCAAGTGAAATATACATTTCTAAAGTCAAACAAACTGCAAAAAATGCTGTAAGTCACTTACTTGAACCTGAATAATAATTGAGCAGTTTTCAGAAATATCATGTTTTAATATGAAATAGGCGCTTTTAAATAGTTTTGTAGCATTTTTTTAGTGTACTTATTCAAAATTAAATATCTCGTTTATGATCGTTAATTTAGCCATTAGCAGAGTTCTTTTTTTGTTAAAAATATTTACACCATCAAAGACCTATTACTAAAAGTGAGAGAGTTTTTGCTAATTAATTTGTTAAAATACTGCATGTATATTGAATGCCAATTGTTAAGGAAAATGCACTTTCATATTCTGCAATAAAAAAGGGGTCGAAAATTTCATTTCATAGACACTTTAAATGCCCACATCTCATAAAACAGGTTTCAGGCTGTTTGGCTCATCTTAAGATACACAAATGCAATGATCTTAATCCTCCAATGGGCATTTATCAGATACAGGATATAGATAAGCAATCAAAAAAATAGGCCTAAAGTAACATTTTTGCCACCTCTTAAAATATCCATTAAAATAGCGAAGTAAAAACGAAACTGGTAACTGCTAAAGGCCAAGCTCTAGTACGGCACTGCTGCAACGATAGCTAGAAATGTACAATTCACTAGTCACACTGTAGTCACAAGAGCTTTGTAAAGTACAAGTATGTCGACATAACATTGTGTAATCATGCTCGTGGATTTATTTTATTGGCTAGTCTGATGTCTTGTGATTTTCATGCCATCTATAAAAACTATTGCTCAATAGAACTGCATGGTCCGACCAGTGAAACTACTGAGCCGTCTCTTATACTGTCTAGATTTATATTAATGGTATTAATATCCACTAAAATAATAAAAATAACGGATATTTTGTTGTAGCAAACAGCAAGAAAAGGTTTGAAAACAGTGAGTAATTTGTTGCAATTGCATCCCTCAAGTTAAAAAAATGCCTTTGTTCTCTGTTTGCTACAAATCTAGGTTAATATGTCAGTTATTTTTAGTGGTTATGAAAAGTATGACTGGGGATATCTACTGTGACAAACAATAAGAAAAAGATCCGCCGTACATTCGAGCAATACAGGCAAAAATAAAGTTACCAATGAAAGAGATCTCATAGCATGGTAACAGTTTGAGCACAGCTACCAAAAACCGACCAAATCTTTAGCTCACAAGCTGACCCCGCCAGTTAAAAATGGATTTGAAATTATCATATTTCAATAAACGGACATTTCACGCCAGTTTCTCAAAAACGCTTTAGAGTTTTATCACTGGGTGACACTAAGACAAATGAATTTCAGTGAGATGTTTCAAATAGTATATGAAATGTTACCGAACTATAATTTTGTATATTTTTGGTACTAAATTTTTGCACTCATTGCACGAACTTCCAGCGGAATCCATCTTAATATTTAGGTCTCATGGAGCATTTAATACATCCTACACCCAAAACACATACCTGTTCACGATTTTCAGAGGGTTCCTGAGGGTCAAAGCTTTTTTCTTCTTCTGTGTCACTTAAGGCATGCCTGTGATCATCCTGCACAAAATCAGAAGTAAATGGAATAGAGGAAGACTTTATGATAGAATTGCAGACATCATGGCAAGAGGGCAAAAATTATATACTGCTATCTTAACTAAAAAAAAACAACAATTGGACGTTTTTGGAATTTATTAACCCCCTGATGATACAAAATGTTGCCAAACATGATTCTGTTGCTCAGCGGAACGACACATCTTAACATCTGTAATTTATTTTTACAGTGCATCAAGACAGAGAAATGAGTCAAATAATTTTACTTGTTCAATTGAGCTTCCTCAATGAATCATGAGGGGTCACAATCAATCATAAAGATTTTCATGAAGCTGATCAGTCAAAACTTCACTGTGTAGGTGAATACAGATTACTTGTTGTTTTTATCTTAAATTGTATTTCTTTTTCCGTCAAATTAGAACTGTAAAAATAAAATAAAATAAAATAAAATCCGCGAGCCTCAAAGATTTTTACGAGTACATAGACATCATGTACTCCCCCATGTTTATAAGAAAGGGTAAAATTTTGCGTTTTCGTATATTATTTGAAAATAATATGTTAAAATGTTACCTTGCAAGCAAAAGTTTTAGGCATTTAGTTAAATAACCGTGCGACTGAGACTCGACTGGATGAGACACTCGTGAAACTTCACTACAAAACGCAACCCAGCAATTTTTTTTTTCATTTTAACAGACTTGGTTTTATGCTGAGAGCTTGCTTTTTGCCCTTTAAATGTCGCCCTAGGGACGTTTTCTTCAGTGAGAGTAATTTTCTTTACCTCCATCACGATTTTCTTGGGAAAGCAGACTTGATGGCGACTCAAAATTTTCCGCGAACTTTACTACATTACTACCAGAAGTCTTTGCACATTTACATCATAACGCGAATCAGGTCTATTAACATTTATGCATCTGGCCAACATGTTGTGGCTAGCTAATAGAGATTTATTATTCAATTGCTCTATTTTACTAGACACTTGCTTTTTTATTACTGAGTGTGTTGAAATCTCATTTGCATGAATTTGGAGTCTGCATTAACAAATATTTTGCATTGTCCTTTTTTGCTTGATTATGGACCTCCACAATGCCTCAGTCCATAAACATGCACTGACTTGGTTAAATAAAGTGCACCTACACTGTAACACCCGAAACAATACTTTCAAAATTGATTGTACATGTACATGAGTTAGAGAGTTGAATGGTTAAATATTTCTTCATCTCAATGTTGCTTTTTTAAGTTATGAAGGTTTATTTTTCCAATATATGTTAATGAGTATGACGTCTACCCAGTCTTCATTCAATATACAGATTTTGACTGGTTCACACAAGCAGTATTTAAAAAGCATTATCATATAATACTCGCAATTTCCACAATTTTTCTTGTAAATTTGGTGTCTGGTAATTAATGGCGAGTAAATAATGATATAAGCAAAACAAATATGCTTAAAAGCCTAGGTAGACGTCATACTCATTAACATATTGGAAAAATTAACCTTCATAACTTAAAAATGCAACATTGAGATGAAGAAATATTTAACCCTTCAACTCTTTAACTCATGTACAATCAATTTTGAAAGTATTGTTTCGAGGGTTAGATGCACTTTAATAATATCCAACCATCGCGACCTCAAGCTTTAATTGGTTAACAACCCATACGTATAAAAGCTTAGATGCCCATTGTCAAATATTTTAAGACAAGATAATAAAGTAAACATACACTTCCTGCAGGATCACGTTGTTCTGTAGTTTGACCTTGGCTGCTCGAAGGTGGTACATTTTGACCTTGGCCCCCTGGACATCTGGAAAGATAATCTTCCCACACTTCACTTGCATATTTTTTCCAGTCAGTTGGCTGGTCTCCACCATGGTGGTAGGTGTCTGAAATATTACGAGCACCTGCTCTCAATGGATCATCAAAGCCAGGATTGACCATCCCATTCTCCCTATCATTGTGACTGCCTGATTCTGGCACAGGGTTTGTTCCTTCTCCAGACATGCCCTGAAGTTAAAAAGCAGTATAAATTATTGCATTTGTCGAAGTGTACCTGGCCTGTTGAGAGTTGGAAACTCAGATCAATTCTGCACTAGCCCTCGGGTGAGTGGCTTATCAACTCACCTGGATTCAATCACTCATCAAAAAATTGTCACTTCTTCTCTGTCAGACCAAAAAAACCCCTAAGAGAATTAAAAAAAAAGTCATTTTAAAGGGATATTAAATATCCATTATATTTTTAAGTGATGACCCGTTAGTGTTGATGTCATATCGCTTATTTCCATCACACCTGTAACAGAAATCGAACAGAAACCAAGTTTATCTTATTAAGAAATCGCCGCATAGAACACAAAAGCAAAATATTCCCATGGAACACTACAATGTATAAACGAAACGATTTATTGTTTATGATGGGATCTATTAGATTTATAGTAGACAGAAATTTCTAATTCTTATAATACATGTATAAAGGTCTACTGGGCCGCTGCAAGCAAGAGATCGTTTGACCTTTCTCTCAGCTTAAAAGCTTGCTCGCGCATATCTTATGTCAATTATCAGATGCCACACTACAATATAATGC
>NC_135761.1:55312754-55335477 GCF_052425735.1 Oculina patagonica | reverse complement strand
TAAAGCAAAATACTACCACGTACAATAATCTGCCAATTATTAAAGTCTAGAAACATATTTAGCCTCTTGTTGCAAAAATTATAAGGACTCTATAAGCTGGGCTGAGGCAATAATCCTCAAAAATTACATGCGGGCAGTATCTGTCCTGCATGCCACTACTAGGCGCCAGTTTGCAATTTAGAACAGCAACTGTCTTCCTAACCGATGCAAATCTCAATACCTTCTCTATTAAGTTCCCCCTGATGGTAAAATCATTGCAACTTTACAGTTTTTAAAAGTTATTCATCCACCACTGTCTACATTTTACTTGTTATTGTTGTTATTTTATGAAAATGTGTTACTAAACAGCACTTGAACATTAAATAGTACTCTTTATCTCTTTTACATGTACCCTGCAATCATATAAATAAATGGCACGCAATGCATGCAGAAGTGATGACGTTTCCCAAGGGGGTCTTAAAATTTTTTCAGGAAATTTGTCAAAAAATTAATGTAAATTAAAGTAGTGGACAACTTTTGTGTTGAATGATTGTTCAACAAAAGTTGTGTTATCTTGTAGCATGACATCCGATTCTTCTCGCAAGCGACATGCTAGATCAAGCACTAGCTGCCGCGTAATTGTTTACACGTTGGACCACACATCAAGACCATACAGGCCTATTGTATTAAAAGATGCAGAGATGTGATCATGTCTGTCTACTGAATTCAATAGAACTCATCAAATGTATAATAATAATTTGCCTCTTATGTTTATACTTTGTCTCAGTCCTTCTTTACATTGCAGGTGTATTTTGCTTCGTGTTTTTCGCTGCAATTTTTTTGTTAACTTGATCTCTGTTCACGTAACATTTATTCCTGTAGCTAGTTTCCAGCCCCATTCGCTTTTATTGATCAGTCGATCATTAAAGGAATTGTGTCATGGCTGCATGAGTAAAGTTTACTTTATCAAGTTTTGCCAAATACTCGCTTTGAAACTTAAATGTAATGTTTGCAAAAAAAATTAATTCTATGGATCTAAATGATAAAACCATAGCTACATTGCAACCCGGAATGACTGTGTCTACCAGTCGTTATTATTTAAAGTTACAAGCAAACAAGATTGACAAGATTAACTTTGAAAACTGTTCAGCCCAACAATATTTCAAAAACCTGTATCGCAATCCATTTCAATCTTCTTTGCTTTTGGCCATCCCTACCTCCTTTTGCATTTGTTGTGCTATTGAAATGTTCATTCACTGTTTTAGAGGTTATTTTTATATTTGGTCATTTCCCATGCCTAAATTAAGCTAAAATCCGTGACACAGTCCCTTTATATTAAGTACAGATTCTGCCCACCTCCTCATAATATTAAGCTATTGTCATCGGTTGAAAATGGCTCTGCAATTGCTGTGATTAAACCACATCCCATAATATTTCATAATCAAGCATCCACTGCTAAAAAAAGAGTGCAAGCAACTGTGACTGTATATGATTGTATGCAATCATATGGGAATGGATCACTCTGCAATCTTTGTAATCACACAGTTTAATAATTCCCGTGATTGTCAGTGATCCTCTGTGGTTGTCTGTTGAAAACTGTGATGGCTGCAAATCCATGTGTAATGTACACCTGCCAACTCTCGTTCCTTCAGTTAGTTGTGAATCTCACGCATATTATCATATGGATATCATGAAGTATATATGATGTATAAATGTTCAATGTTGTAAAAAGAAAATCAACCTGTGATGGACTAGCATCACCTATAAAGGAAGTAGCAATACTCCTATGTAGTCACTTAATGCATTACAGCCGAGAAACTTGAGTTACGTGTTTATTCGATTAAGCACCTAACCCTGAATACGTCACCTGACATCGAATAAGCGCCCACCCTGAAGGTAGGGAAAGTTAATAAGCGCGTAGCCTCGAATAAGCGCCCACCCCCACCTCCCTCATAAAACCCCCTGAAGTGCAAAAGAGGAGTATTGATTATTATTAAAATTGCGATTGAAATTGACTTAATACTATCAAGAGGCTTCCGCGATCTTACAAAACCTTTCAATGAACAGTTAAACTTTTGCTTTGGTACATCGTCACGCTTTATTATTATTCATTGTTTTGTTGCAAAATAAAGTTACTACTTGCTAAAAATGGTGAAAATTTAATACGCGCCAAGCCTAGGATAAGCGCCCACCTCGAATAAGCGCCCAGTCTCGAGGTCTAAAAATTTAATAAGCGCCAGGGCGCTTAATCAAATAAATACGGTACACGTTGGCCTTAGTAAGTCTTCTTGCTCCTCTGATCTTGGACTGGAACAGTCTTGCCTTTTAGCCCTATTCATAAATGTAGATTGCTTTTTTGCAACTGAGGCAAGGACGTGATCTACCCCCACCTCCCTTCAGTAGCTTACATATACTTCTCTTGGTGCTCTAGGTGCAACTCGTGAATGAGGGAATTTATAAGATATACTTAGTTATAATATTTGCACAGTCATGACCAAAAGTGCAGAAATCTCTGTAATAGTACAGTAAAAACCCGCGAGTAACCTGTTAGGCTAAAATTTGCAAATTAGATACCATTTTTATAAGAACCTATTTAGCCTAAAATTTGAAAACGGGTTCTTAATTTTTAAAATTGATTAAAAATGTTTACTTTTGGGAAAATATGAAATGATTAGTGCCTAATTTTTACATAAACACTACGTGGTATGCAAATTTTATACAAGAGAAAGGCTGAATACCACTAATAAAATCTCTATAACAACATTGATCTTGACAAAAGCTAAACAAAGGTTATTTTCCTTCATCGGTTGTTGAATCTGTTTATACGCTTAAGGTTCGCTTCTGTGGCGATTAACTCCGGATCAGAGTTGTTCCATAGGACTGTGCTAGAATAATGGCAGCCAGTCTTGTACTTTCACCCTTCTCGATTTAATCTTAAAGATTTATTTCACAAACAAACAAAATGCTGCAATGTCTCTGTTGTGTATTATATCCCGCCAGATAACCTTTTGCAGACGCTCACGAAATCCGATTGCAGACAAAGAGTAAAACGATTGCCATCCTTTGTTTCAAAGTAGCCCTAGTTATTCCATTTTCCTTATACTATTGGCAGCCTATGAACAAAAATCCCCTACAAGACATTTGCTAAAGTGTTGATTGTATTACAGGACGATGAGTCTACTGTAACGAGAAACTTATTCCTGTTGTTGTTGTTCTTTTTGTTGTTACTGTTTTTACATGGTATAGGTAGGATGTGCTTTATTCACACCATAGATGTTTTTATTTTTCAGCTGCCCTTAAAAAGTTTGGCGTTTAATGTTTTGACCACACCAGACAACGAAAGTGGTCTGAGCTGTCTACAGTCAGCCTGCATTGACGGGGACGTAGAGACTGTCAGCGCAATCTTGAACCATAGTCCAGACAAACTTGACAGTGCCATAGCCTTTAGTATGAAGATTGGTGAGAACGCAACCAATTTCGCTGGCAAATCAATTTACGCAGTCTTGCGACAACAAGTCTCCATAGAGCATAAGCAGATCAGCGGACTTGTTGAAAAAGTTACAAAACATTTCCAATCTCAGTCCCTTCTTCATTTAGCTGCAAAAATGGGAAATGTAGAGCATCTTCGAAGGTTACTTGACTGTGGTGAGCATGTTGATACTTTGTCGCCTGACCTGAGTGCGGATAGAGAGACCCCTCTGATGTTGGCAGCCAGATTTAATGAAGAAAATGTTGTAGAATTTCTTGCTGAAAGAGGTGCGTCATTAGAGATAGAAGATTATGAGGGATACACTGCACTGCATCATGCAGCAATGGGTGGAAAAAGCACAAATATACTACGCTTAATAGAGCTTGGAGCTGATGCTTCGAAATGTAATAACAGCGAATCAGCAATTCATCTGGCGGTTGAAAACGGTTACACGGAGGCCGTACGTCTTCTTCTGGAGCACGGTGTCGATGGAAAGAACGTCCAATATAACAGTATGACTCCTCTCATGTTAGCTGCGCTAAAAGGCCACTTGCAAATTGTTCATTTGTTAATAGACAAGGGTGAAGATTTTAGTAGGGGCGATGCATTGGGTCGACTACCTTTACATTATGCCGCTACAGGAAACCAAACAGATGTAGTCAAATTTCTGCTTGAAAGAAACGGAAATGTGTTAACAAAGACGTCAAGCGAGGAAACACTTCTGCACTTCGCCACTTCTCTGAAATTAGTCCAGTATCTCGTTGAGCAAGGAGCTGACATTAATGCAAGGGACTCCGGACGTGGAACACCGTTACATGCTGCTGCTGCAAAAGGGCAATCTGATACAGTCAGTTATCTTTTGGATCAAGGCGCTGATGTTAACTCGCGAGACGTTTCTGGTTGCTCAACTTTGTACTTTGCCGTTAGTGAAGGTCATGCTGCCGCCTCTAAGGTTTTGATTGAAAGAGAATGCGATTTGAGGCTTGTAAACAGGGACGACAATTTGTTTGAAATAGCTGCTGAAAAAGGGCTAACAGATGTATTGCAACTGCTTCTCGACAGAGGTTTATCAGAGGCCATTGATAGAGTCAACGAATATGGCGAAACACCACTGATGCAAGCGGCGAGGGCCGGACATTGTGATACGGTCGCTTTTCTCTTAGATCAAGGAGCTAACATCAATGGAAGTAACGCCACAAAAGTAAAAAGTGCAAAAGAAAGTTGTGGTGATCACGGGGACAGCGACTGTGAAGACAGCGAGGAAGACGAAGATAAACATACACGGTTCCCCAACAGAATGGAACACGAACACGTCTCCCCCTTGTTTTGCGCTTTACAAGCGGGTCAATGCAAAGTAGCAAAACTCCTGATAGAACGAGGAGCTGATACTTCGAATTCGGTTGTTGTAGAGCTTGCTACTAGGTATTGTTCCCATGATGTTCTTCCAATGCTTTGTGTTAAGAAGGAGTTTGAAAATGGCGAAACTTTGCTGACATCAGCAGCTTCTCGTCAAGACTTTGATTCGATTCCGCTTCTTTTAGAGAAGGGTGTGGATGTAAATGAGAAGAATACGTCAGGCGATACAGCTCTCTCTTGTATTCTTAGGTTCGCACCTTGCCCTCGTGCCATGGAAATTAGTAAGCTCCTGGTTTCGTATGGTGCGGATATTAATATCACGAATGGGAGATTCGAAACGCCCCTTGAGATAGCTTGTTCTAGGAATTTCGACAAAGTAGCTGAGCTTCTCCTGGAACTCGGTTGTGAAACAAACTTTAAGAGTTCTTATTCACCCCTTCACAATGCCACCATGAACAACAACGGCAAACTTGTCAAGATGCTACTTCAGTACGGTGCTGATGCCAATGACAAAAGTGACATCAAAGATATGACGCCCTTGCATATAGCTGTAACTTCACATAGTGTCCACGCAGCCCAAGTGTTGTTGGAACATGGCGTTGAGTTGGAAGCCATAAACTCATTAGGTCGCACAGCCCTTGCTGAAGCAGTAGCTCGCGGTGTTTTGCCAATTGTCCAATCCTTACTAAAACAGGGAAGCAGTGTTCATAGCAAGGACAAACTGGGCAAGACTCCTCTAATGCTTGCTGTAGAAAGAGTGCGCTATGGCGACACAGAGACTGATGAAATCACCCTCATCAAAACACTGCTGGAACATGGAAGCATGGTAAACGTGATTGATGAGTATGAGAGATCTCCCCTTCATCACGCTATTACACATCATGCCACAAGGGAATGCTGTGAGCTCCTTGTACTATATGGAGCTGATGTTAATTTACCAGACGTCAACAGAGAGACGCCTTTGCATTTCGCCGCAATGGCTGCTAACACAGCTTGCATGGAGTGGCTCCTTCAGCAAGGTGCGATCGTGGGTGCCTTGGACAGGGAAAATCGCACCCCACTTCATGCAGCTGCTTACGAGGGCAGCAGAAGTTGCCTTGAATTGTTGATTCAACATGGTGCTGATGTTCATTTAGCTGACAAAATGGGCTGGCTTCCTTTGCACTTTGCTGCTGCAGGAGGACAATTTGGTGCTGCCGAATTTTTGTTTCAAAATGGGAGTAATTTGGGTACTGTTGACTTCAAGGGGAGAACTGCTCTGCATCTGGCGGTAAGAAGCGGATGCAGAGATTTGATTGACTTCCTTATTCTTCATGGAAGTGACGTTAATGCAAAAGATTTTTGTGGACGTACAATTCTTGGAGAAATGTTCGAATGCAAGAGTTATTTTGGGGGCTGGGATCTGGATTGTAGCGTTCTGGACGTTTATCTTGACAATGGGGGTGACCAGCACGCTGTCGATGCAGCGACTGGTCGAACAACTCTTCACCTTGCGGCAATGTTTCAAGACATCACTACACGTACGTTGGACAATCTCCTAAATCACGGTTTGGAGCTTGAGGCAAGAGACAAGAATGGAGAAACGCCTCTTCACCGAGCAGCTGCACGAGGAAGTTCAGAGATAATACAACGACTTGTTGATAGAGGAGCAGACTTGTCTGCTGTTAACAACAGAGGACAGACGCCATTTCTAGTAAGTCTTGCTGCAAACAAGAAGTTAGGATCGAAGATTTTACTGAAACATGGAAGCAACCTGCAAGTAGCAGATAAAGATGGCAACACAGCACTTCATTATGCTATACTTCTGAATAGTCTCAGTCTTCTGAAACTGATAATAAAAAAAGCTGGTGATGTTAATGTAGCGAATGTAGATGGTTGTACTCCTCTTCACCGAGCTGCGTTCTATACCTTCTCAAACGGTGCTGTAAAGCTTCTGTTGAAGGCAGGGGCAAATGTTCATAGCCGGGATATGCAAGGAAACACCCCTCTTCACATAGCTATTGCAGAAGCTAGATATGAGATCGCCAGCCTGCTCATTGAAAACGGAAGTGATGTCCTTGCTACCAATGTACAGGGAAGAACATGCCTGCATATGGCAAGTGGTATGGTGGAAAAACTCATTCTGCACGGGCCACAAGTTAATGCTGTTGATGCATGGGGCTGCACCCCTCTCCATCTTGCGGTGCACGCAAATGACAGGTTGCTAACAGAAAATTTGTTGAAGCATGGCAGTGATCCAGAAGCTGTGGATTATAAAGGCAGTACACCTCTGCACATGGGCTGCTGTTTAGGGAGCAAGGAAGCTGTCAGCGTTATGATTAAACAAGGAAGGTAAAAGAGCAATGTGTTTTATCCTTAAATTTTCTCGGGTTCTTCTTAGATTTTTTAAATTAGCTTTCCAATCGGTCAAGTAATTCTGTGTACAGAAAATAGGACGACTTGATATTTAGAGCAATCTTGCTCGCTTTGACTTCTGCGAAAAAAGAAAAAGTAAAAGCTGAGCACTTTAGCTTTTTATTCATAAATTTGTGATTTATTTCTGTATTTTTCACTTGGGATTAGTATTATTAATTATGTAATTATTTGGTTTCATTTACAGCAATATTGAGGCTAGAGACGCAAAAGGCTGCACTCCACTTCACATCTGCGTCGTTTTTGATCAGAAACCCACTGCTCGTCTACTCGTTGAAAGAGGAGCAGATCTTGAAGCTCGAGACAATGAAGGAAGCACTCCTCTTCATCTGGCTTCAGCTTTCAGTGATGTGTCCATAGTTCGTCTGCTTCTTGAACACGGAGCAAATGTGAAGTCAAGAGATTCAGAAGGTAGCGTTGCTCTTCACACAGCGGCTGCACTTGGCAAGACAGAAATCGTGCGAGTGTTAGTTGATGCAGGCAGTGATGTCAATGTGCTTGATGCTAGTGGAAACACACCACTGCACGTGTCTGCAGGCTCTGGTCACGTGATGGTGGTTCGCCTGTTGCTGAATAATGGAGCAGATTTGTATGCAGTCAACAAGGAAGGGTTAACCCCGGCTGGATGTGCAAAAGTGTTTTGTCACAAGAAAGTGGAGCAGTGTATTAAGGAAAGGCGCAGCTTGAACACATGACACTAATGTCAACGCTGATAGAATAGGCCCTCCTTTACTGCATAAACAGCTTGTATTTATATTTAATATTTAGGAATTAAGGTCAAAAGCCTCTATTGCCTTACACTACTATGTTTCTTCCCCAGTGTTTTACATGTATCTTAAGTTTTAAATCCGTGTGAAGAACTCTTCTTCAGGACCCAAAGAACCTGGTTGCACATGGGGCTTCTGTCAGGGTGCACCACTTTTGCGGCTCCTTCTTCGTGTAGAAGCACAGAACACGTCACAATAGAATACTGCCTCGCAAACCTATTGTTTTTATTATATTCCTCGTTCTTTTTTCCTTTTTGTTCTCTATTGTTATAGGTGAACTGTGTCTTTTACACGAAGTAAGAGCCACTTTTGCTGGTCCAGCTTGGTCCTCTACCTGTTGTCTAGCTGTTTCGATTGTGAGGCCACGCTCCAACAACTCTTTCTGCACTGTTTTACGCCAGGTCTCCGTAGGCCTACCTCTGCTACGCTTTCCTTGGGGTGACCACCTCAATGCAACCCTTTACACTGAGTCAAGAACAACTGTTGCACTCCGCCAAGAACAAGTTGTGAAGAACAACTGCTTAAAATTTAGGCTAGTTCTGAGCTTTTTAGCAAGATTGAAAACGCTTGGAAGCTGAAGGTTCACTTTCTTTGAATGCAGTGTAGATATAGAATCAAACCACTATCGGGCAAAGATTGAGAACGCGGAAAAATCGTTTCCCGAGGTGATGTGCATAGATTGTATCTGTGGATTAGACATTACTATTCAACATGAGCTTCGGGACGCATATGGGAGAATGCTATTGTTAAGAGCGCTAATTAATGACAAAAGCTATACTCTGGTTAATGTGTATGGCCCAAACAAGGATACCGAAGCAATTAAATTCTTTCAAAATTTGTCAGCAACTTTACGGGAGTTGAAGCTTGAAAGTGATGGTAATGTGATTATAGGAGGGGACTTTAACTGCCCGCTAGACCCAACAAAAGACAAAAAGGGAGGCATCTTAATCCCACGTCAACATCTGATCAACTCCATTGAGAATATCCAAACTGAATTCTGTCTGCATGATATTTGGCGCATTAAAAACCCTACCACCCTTATTTTCACATGGAGCAAAAGTTCTCCCTTTATATTTTGTAGACTCGATTACTGGCTGATCTCAGACAGCTTACATGATTTGGTTACACAAGTGGATATTGTAGCTTCGATAAAAACTGATCATTCCGCAATAGTATTAGAACTTAAGGACATAGAAGAGAATTGCAAAGGACCAGGCTTTTGGAAATTAAATACCTCTTTACTAAATAGACAAGAATATGTAGAGATGATAACTAATGGATTGCCTGTATGGATAGATGAAGCGACCGATTTGTCAAATAACAGTAAAATGGGATTGGATAAAATTCAAAATTAAGATGAGTTCAATTACTTTCTCAAAGAAAATATCTCGTGAACGTCAAAAGCTGGAGGAGGAACTGAATTTAAAATATCAACATGCACTGAAGAAATTCCAGCAAAATCCTTCTGATGCAACAAAACTGGAAATTGAGAAACTCAAACGAGGAATTGAAACTCTGTATGACGAAAAAGTTGAAGGGATCATTGTTCGCTCTAGGGCTCGCTGGCACGAGCATGGTGAAAAGAACAGTAAATATTTTCTAAATTTAGAAAAGCGCAATAACATCAAAAAACATATAAGAAAGCTTTACATCAGCGGCACGATTTCAACAAATCCTTTCCAAATAATGAACGCCCAAAATTCCTTTTATAGCAAACTTTATGAAAGACAACAAACACACCAGGACAATGACACAGCGAGGCGCTTTTTTCAAAATCCTAACATTTCAAAACTTTCCGAAGAATTGAGGACAAGCTGTGAAGGAAAAATCACCGTTGATGAATGTGAAAAAATTCTGGGCTCGTTTCAAATAGGTAAAACCCCCGGCAACGATGGTATTCCCATAGAATTTTACAAAACATTCTGGCCACTCATCGGAGGTAGGCCTTTCTCGATTATGCTAGCATTTTTTTCGGCATTTTTTGGGGAAACGAGCATTTTTTTTTCGTTTTTTCTTGAAAAAGAATTGCTAGCATTTTCTGTCATTTTTCATGACTGTGATCCAGATTTCAGCTTTCAGAACTCAGAAGGATAAATAATCCTAAAGTTTCACAATTTTGATTACTTAATTTGATTGTTTTCTGTCTCTTTCGACTGTTTGTGCGTTGTGTTACTTGTGTACTTGTGTTGTGTTACTTGTGTGTGTGTGTGTTTTTATTAATTTTTTTAAAAATATATATTTTTTAAATTATTTATTTATTTATTTTAATTTTTTTAATTTTTTTTATAAACAAACAATTATTAAGTATCACCTGTTGTTGATATGAGCATATAATGTAAGAGTTTGTACGTTTTGTTTGAAATAAAACAAAGAATTCTTTGGAATTCAAGTGGCATTTTTTAAAGAAATCAGGCATTATTTTAGCATTTTTTTGGCTTTATGCGAGAATTTCTAGTAGCATTAAATGCCAGTTTTACTAGCATAATCGAGAAAGGCCTAATCGGAGGTTTTATGGTCGATTCGTTCAATGAAGCTTATGATAACAGGGAGATGTCTTCATCACAGAAGCAAGCTATTATCACTCTTATCGAGAAAAAAGGGAAAGATAGGAACTATTCAGAAAATTGGAGACCAATATCTTTAACTAATGTAGACGCAAAGATCGCGTCGAAAGTCATTGCAGCCAGAATTATCCCAGTTCTGCCCACAATAATAAACTCGACTCAAACAGGATATGTCAAAGGTAGATTTATAGGGGAGGCAGCAAAATCGATTATAGATATTATGGATTATACAAAAAAACAAAATATACCTGGCATATTACTGTTTATTGATTTCGAAAAAGCTTTTGATAGTCTCGATCGTGACTTCATGTTTAAATGCTTGAATGTATTCGGTTTTGGTCCTAGTCTTATTAGATGGATTGAAACTTTTTATACCAATATTTCCAGTTGTGTGGTAAACAATGGCCTATGCTCACCATATTTTGATGTACAAAGAGGAGTAAGGCAAGGTGACCCGCTATCCCCCTACTTATTCATTATTGCAGCGGAGATTTTAGCAATCGCAATCCAAACCAATATGGACATTCAAGGTATCAAAATTGGAAATGAAGAGTTCAAGCTGGTTCAATACGCTGACGATTTGACTGTTTTCGTCCCCAATATCGAGAGCGCCCAGCTTATTTTTCGTCTGCTTGACCGGTTTCAATCCTGTTCTGGTTTGAAAGTTAATTACACTAAAACCGAAGCCATGTGGATTGGCTCTTTAAGAGAAAGCTCATGGCGCAAAAGCGTTAAGGCCTTAGGGATTTGTTTAAGCTATGATGCAAATATTCATTCACAAGTAAACTTTTATGAAAAATTAAAAGACATCCGGACACGGACACGGTTGTGGAGTTGCCGAGGCCTGTCACTCTATGGTAAAATTACTATTATTAAATCGTTTCTGCTTCCAAAAATGCTGTACACATTCTCAGTTTTGCCTACTCCAGAGGCATTTATTAAGCAACTTAATACTATTATCTATAACTTTTTATGGAACGGGCCTGATAAAATGGCTCGACTAGCAGTAATAAACAATATAGAGTATGGGGGTCTTAAATTAGCAGATTTGGAAACTTCAATTAAATCTTTAAGATTAGCCTGGCTTGGAAGGCTTTTCACAGAAGGCTCAACTCCGTGGAAGGCATTTGTAAATTTTCTCCTCGAAGACTTCGGGGGGAAATTTTTATTCAGGTGTAATTACAATGTAAAGGAATATAACATTAACTCTACATTTTACAAAGAACTTCTTCTGTGGTGGGCTGATTTCAGGGCAGATTTTTCAATAACACCTCCAATTTCTGAGTCAATTATTTGGAACAATAAGAACATTAAGATAGACCATAAAACAATATACTATCCACATTACGTAAAAGCTGGAATTTTAATTTGCCAGCACATGCTATTAAATATGAATAATTTAGAATCTTATAATAGTGCAAAACGAAATGGTTTGAAACACACCAATTTTTTAGTTTGGACTGGAATTCGTCATGCGTCCTCTCGATCTCAAATTTCGAGAGATAAATGTAAATGAATTGATGACATTAGAATTTCAGTGTGAAGGAAAATTATTTGATCCTCTAACAAGCAGAAGTAAACAATTTTATGATCTGCTCATTTTAAAGAAAGCCAAGGTCTCAAGAGGCTTCTCTAAGTGGAAAGAGAAATTCGGCCTGGACGATGAAACTGTTTCTAAAGCATTTTTAAATGTGAGAACCATCTCGCCCGAAACCTTTGTAAGGAGCTTCCAATTTAAGATTTTGAACGATATCACTTTTACTAACCATCGCTTAGCCAAAATAGGATACGTCCCAAACGACCTTTGTACATTTTGTGGAATTGAATCGGAAACTATATGTCACCTATTTTTTGAATGCCATTTTTCAAGAATACTCTGGAATGGAAACATGATGTAAAACCCAATTTTGATGTGTTCAAACAAATCGTCAAGGAAAAATTCAAGACTGAAAAATATTTAGCGTTGAAAAATAACACAGAATGTAAATTTCAGGCTAGATGGCTACCTTATTTAAACAGTACACTAAGAACTTAGATTAACTCAATCTTAGAGCTTTAATTTAATTTAAATATGATAACAGGGCATACAACTGTTAATTCCAGTGGTGATAAGTGTTATTAATTATCTTGTTGTAACATAATTTGAGCTTCATAAGATCTTAATAAAAAGTGGAAAAGAAAAAAAAAAAAGATTGTATCTGTATTCGACAGAGATACCATGCGTGGTAATAATTATAAAATGCACGGCATTTATATATACAAACTTGATGTAACTCCAGCTTTGTAAATTCAGTTGGTCCCAGTTCTTAATTATGAAAAGATGAACGTTAAGAGAGCAAACGATGAACAATAAACGCTTCATTTATTTATAATGCTGGTATTTTACAATTTTCATATTCACATCGCATATGTTCATGCAAGTTTACATGCAAAAATACAACATACTGCTTCTCTATGCAATAAACTTGTTGTAAAATCACTTCCACAGAAACCAAAATGAGTAACTCATTTTGTACATACAAATCACAACATACAATATAATATAGTCACGGGGAGGGGTACATTACGTGAGGAGCCCAAAGAGCGTGTTATAGGCAAATAGTCAATACAAGGTTTTGAGGGTGACTATAAACAGTTGCAACATTGCTACTATTGATTGACAAAACTGGAAAAGCTACTCCAACTAGAACTTACTATGAAAACAATTAGCAACACAAAGGTGTCAACAACAAAAATAGGACTAATCCTCACACTCAATATCCGCCTTGAGAGCATGGTTTTTGCAGATTATTGACGTTACCCTTTTGAAATACAGTTGGTTTATTTATCTGTTTACTAAATAAATAAACTACATTTATAGTTACAGAGGTAGGGGAGAAGCCCAGAGGGCTAAACTCCCCCTCCCCCTGGTAAGGGCTAAACAATATGAGGTTAGAAGGGCTAAAAAAATTATGCCTCCCCCTCTTCCTTGTTAGAACAAAAATGGGACATACAGTAAAAACCCACGAGTAAGAACCTAGTTTTTTCCAGGTTAGCCTAAACAGGTTCTTACATAAATGGTAGTTAACACAAATTTAGGCTTTTAAGGTTCTAAACAGGTTCTCATTTTTTTAGGAAAAATTTACATTGTTGCTAATAGAACGTTTAGTGATATTCAGCCCATTATTTGTATAAAATTTGCATACCACACAGTGTTTTTGTAAATATAAAGCACTAATCAGTCAGAACATAACATTGTATGCATGTACAGTAAAGCCTTGTCCAAACTTATTTTCCCAAAAGTAAACATTTTTAATCAATTTTAGAAAATAAGAATTTGGAAATTTTAGCTTAACAGGTTCTTAAATGTTAAGTTCTTACTAGTGGGTTTTTACTGTATCTACTCCGCAGTGTACACTGGCCCAACCTTTTGAACTTCTCAGGGGAATTAAGCATAATTTATATTGGACTTGTATGGAATATCATCAGATTATTAATAAAATCAATGATATAATAAATAAAGACATGTAAAAAAATACATTTCTATTCACTGCTTACTTGTATGTACAGTGTAGCTTATCTAAAGAAATTAAAGGTCCTATTGGGGCTGTAGAATTCATAGAACATTACTTGTCAAGACCATGATTTATCAATCTGATTTTGAGAATCATTGGCAAATTTGCAAGTACAGGCTTCAGTCTTAGCTGTTTTTTTTTTTATATATCTGTCATCGCACCTTTACTCTAAAAATTATTTACTACAATATAAATACCATTGTGCTTTTAATTATTTCACTTATCATGTAGTTTTAAAAAAATATTAATGCTAAAATTATCTAAACTTCAGTTTATCATAACTATTAGTACTAGCTGTCAATAAGCTGCTAAAGCAATTTTGAAGATGGCATTAGAACATACAATTTGATTTTTATTTATTATGGTACCTAAAATTTAATACTCATGTGCCTAACAAAACCTAAAAGTTACTTTTAATGTTCTAACGCTTTCTTTTCTTTATCATTGTTTGGAATGCAGGTCTGATCTACTTTTACTACTAAAACTGAAATTACATATATTTTTTTTATAAGATTGAAGAACTATTTTAAGTTGGTTGAGTGTCACACATTTTCCATTAAAGGAGGACTCTGGCTGCATCCTCTGTCATAACTTGGCTTTTTTTGTCTGCATTGCTTTTGCTTTCTGAAAAAAAAAAATCACATAATGTACCATGCAAGGCTAAACAATAAAGTCACATGTAATTATTGTGTTGGACAACAGCTGAAGGAATTCATTATCCAGAAATTGATTTTGATTAAGGTTCTGGGCAACTGTTCATGTAGCATGTGATAACACAAAGTCGTATATGAAATGACCTGAAATAACACACTCTAAATTTTCTACTTTACAGAAATATGACAGTACATGTACAGAAGATGTATGTGTAGTTACCAGGGGAAATTCTTCATAACTTCCTTTAAATTAGACTCTCGCCAAAACTTGGGACCTGAGTGGTCAAGTACTAAGGTGTTGTTACATGTGCATACAAGCTAATATTTATATGGGGTTCTGTGTTAAACTATCTTCCACTTGGTGGCTTAGAAACTAGGGTTAACGTTTTGCCAAGTAAACACACCTCAAACCAAACAGCACAATAAAATGTCATCAGAATAATGAATTAAATACATTACTCTATACACACCTCCAGAAATGAAAGTTAATTCCCACGGACGCTGCTAGCAATGCTCCCAATACTGCGATAATAACTATCCAAAGAGTACCTACAGGAATCATCAATTCACAATGTTAAAATATTATAACAAGCAACATGTGTATGTACATCACCATGAGAAGCATGTTGATTGGTTGTTGTGTATACTTAACAATTCTCTGAAATCGCATGGAATATCGCCTGATACTATGGCCATGTTGGCTAAAATCAGTTGATATTCTGCAAGATTGAGCAGGATAATAACAAGTTCTATAATTCAACAACCTGTCAACAAAACACATTTTGCAGATAGAAAATCTGAGATTATGCAGCGCTTTGCAAAACTTCAGACATCTTTATAACCTACAGGTGTACATACATCGCAGGATATCTGTTACATACGGATGACAGATAACAATAGCATTCTCACCATACAGGACAACACATGCATTTGTTGAATAATAAAGGTGCGTATGGATTGTGGCATCATAGTCTGATCTGAGACCCATTCTTCAGGTGAAGATCAAATGTAACAGCATTGATAGGACAAAGCGTTAAGGTTTCCCACAGAATGAGGTTTTTCAGTGACTTGGTAAAGTGTGTACAATACATAGTAACAATAACATTTGCTTTGAAGATATTTGCCAACAAAAGAGCATGCAGTACGTGCCAAGGACAGTAGCAAATGCATTTTCAATTTGTATGATGTGATTTGGGCAAGACTAAAGGGGAATTACATACAAGGAAGAAATGTAGTAAATAATAAAGATGGTAAATTTTAAGCTCGGTAATAAATAATAAAGATAAGATGTTCTACATGACACGAGCATGGGACAAAGAAAAATTCTGAGTCCCCGACGGGAATCGAACCCATGGCCTCCCAGATACCGGTTGGGCGCTCTAACCAACTGAGCTACGAGAGACTCGTTGTGAGCTGGGCCATTTTACTAGGTTGATATGTGACACGCGTCCTGCATACTGCTAGGATCAGCAATGTCGAATTCATCAAGTTTTGTAGTAAATAATAAAGATGGTAAATTTTAAGCTCGGTAATAAATAATAAAGATAAGATGTTCTACATGACACGAGCATGGGACAAAGAATGTAGAATAAAAAAAATAAAAAGGGACATAAATGATTTAATACATGTACTTACCATTCCTTAAAGAGGATTCTTCTTTTTCCTTTGCCAAATAACCTACATCAGGTCCATTTGGGGTCTGGGTGCTGTTCGGTTGGGTGGGTGATGGCTGTCTTGTGGAAGTTGGCTGTTCAGTCTCTATTTTGGCTGTAACTGGTTCTGCTGTAGTCGGCTTTATTCTCATACTCTCTACAGCTATGGGCTGTGTTGTGGGTTTAACATCAGAACAATGTACATCTAATAAAGGAAAAAAATTCAAATAAGTACAAAAAGTTTATGAACTGCCAACTTATAATTTACCACTGTGAGTTTTGCAAACTTGCGTTGCTATCTTATGGTCTTGCAAATCTGTTGATCTCATGCTCAGGGGAAGGGGGGTAGTGTACACCCATATGAAAGTGGTGGGGAAGCTCGTCATTAGCTTAGGGGTGTAAATTTTGAATTTTTGGTCTCACTTAGGGTGCTGGGCAAAATGCCAATATTTTTAGCCGTCAGTGTCTCTTTTAGGGTTGCACACAAAGAAATATACAAAAATAAATTTTATTTTCTGAATTTTGGTTTCTTTTAGGGGTCCAAAAAACTTGAGCCATGCCCCCCAAGGATCTCATGCTTTTGAGCAAACTCATGGAAAGCTACAATCTTGAATCCTTAGAACAAAGAAAAATGACCTTTCCCCCCCAATCAAATCAATGATAAATGCAAGCTTAAACCAAAATGTGCCATTTTCCCATCATTGAAAAGGGGGAAGGGTGGCCTTAACTTTTCATTTCAATTGTCCAAGATTGTAGGTCGAATTGCTTGGTTCATAATTAAGTGAAAGATGATACCCCCATACTGCAAGGATCAGAAAATTCAACACCATCAAACTAGTGTTTACTAAGCATCAAGTGTGAAATTACTGACAATCACATTTGCCCGACCTTATATAATCTCGTTTCCAAGAAGAAGCACATGTACATGCATACATGTACATGTGATCTTTATTTAACAATTGGTTAATGCTTTAGCGTGCACTATAGAGCTATGGAGCACGCGGAAAGTTTGGAGAGCACGAAAGAAGCATATCGCCTCGGGCAACTCTAGCTTCTTGAGTGCTCTCCAAGCTTCCCAAGTGCACACAAACAACTTTCACGGCAAAATCGAATTTATTTTCTCTTTTGCTCTCCATCTCGTAATAAGAGACAGCTTACCTTGTAGCTTGTATCCTTGAAAAAATATTGAAAGGATTCACTTTCCATATTCCAAAGATAAGATGTCATCGTTTTCGTAAAACACAGTGTGTGAGCTTTACTCAGTGAGATTTTCACTCGTCAATTACGTCATCAGCATGCACTATTGGGATTTTGAGCATGCTTACGTATACTGAATTTGATTGCGCGGCTCTGCTAGCCATGTTATAATGTTTTATAAACGTGCATGTGATCTTTATTGTTTTAGAAAAACTTGAAGAAGTTAGAACCTTACCCTGGGCCCCTTTGCAAATGTATATTTCCATTTTCATGTTATATGTCTCACAGTGTCCTTGTTTTGTATTATCTAGTGAATCTTGTAACCCAGTTGAAGTGGCTGAAAATTAAAATCAAATAAAAAATCAGATCTTGCTATTATTAGCTAACAATTATTTTACATAAATCCTTCTCACTAGGTTTTCAAACCTGTGACTTCCAAGGGAAATCATACATTTTGGTCTGGACGAGATTAAGGGGTTGCAAGAACTGAGGAATACAATCACATAAAAAATACTACATAGCATGTTAGACTTAAATATATACACTCTTATTAATAAGAGCCAAATGTCAGGGGTCTGGTTGTCTCAATTTTTTTCTCTGACGCCTTCTCAGAGCCTCGATTTCTTTTGCATGGCTAAAAAGGTCTTGGGCTCGCAGAAAAGATATCAATCTCGCCATCTCGCAAAGTCTCGCAATCACCATTCAAAACCCATACAATGGTTTAATTTCTTTTGCGAAATTGCTTTGGGATAAAAAATGCAAAGAGCAAAAGCGACAACATGTTTAATATGCACATGCACAAAAATCAGTTGATGTTTACAGCTGATAAAGAAAAAGCTTTTCCATGAGAAAATTACTTGCTATAACATCCAACATATTTTATATCATTTATGTAAAGACGTTAAAATACTTACAAATAAAGTAGTATGTCTTTCCTTTGGTAAATACAAGGGAATTGTCCATGCCATGGGACTGGAATACAAGCTGTTCAAAATATATCTGTCGTGGCTTGTCGCACTTAAAGAGAAGCTTGTTCTCTGTGATGTTTGTATTGACATTACAGGAATGGTAACTTGAATTATCAACTATCCAAAAGTTTTCATAGCGTAAATTACTGCTAGTGTCCTGTGTTTTCACTAGAGAGGTTGCCATGTGAGGACAGATGATGTTGACTTTTGACATCGGTAAAACATTTAAACGCAAGGCCCCTTCTTTAAATCTAAAAGATAAATTAAGTAGGCATTTATTAGCGAGTAAAATGCAAGACACAGTAAGCGAGTAGGATACATGTACTTATCTAATCTATGCTAAATTATACAAAGCCTACAGATGTCGTTTATAGTTTGATATCGAAGTTTTCATCGTCATCCTCGTCAACCATGCCCGACTCAAGCACGAAACTAACTATATTGTGTGACTTTACTCTATGGAGCATTTTCTTGGTTTTTATGTAAAGGGAAGTTCAACAACAACAGCGTTTATTGAAAACAAAAAAATAATCAAAAATAAAAAAAAAAGGAAATGCAGAATCCCTTTGATAAGGCTTCCCAGTAAGCTACATTGTCTCTCATAATCAGTAGATCTGTGATATTTCTTAAAAAAAAAGAGAGATTCGGGAGAAAAAACAGTTTGCTGTGGCAATTGACAAATAATTATTTTATAAAACATAAATAATAATGGCCTGCCACAATGTCTTCTGTTCCAGTGGAGGAAATGTGTGTAGGGGATGGCCAAATACAGGCTATTTTAATTTACATTTTGCAAAATGTAATTATCGCTCTGCATGAACTTGGATTAGAGAACCTACCAGCCAGCTCTCCCAGATAATCTGGAAGTCTGCCAGTACAGACAGAAGCCTCCAGCCAGGTTGAGAAATCTCCCAGGTATGAGGGAATATGTTTGAGTATGTATTTTAATCTTATTTTGGTCAATTTTGGTCACTTTAAATTCACACTTGTTTTATGAATTTTGGGCAACTTGGGACATAGAAAAGAATTCTGGACATTTTAGCTGAGCTTTTTAAGTTGTTACTGAATCAGCAGGTTTTTTTTGATCACCAAGAGCAACCATCACACAAAATAAGTATACAGTATAATGTCCAATTTGCTTTTGTGTTGCCAAATACGTAATTAGAAGAGCTTAGCATGTCTGATATATATTAAGAGACATAAAAACAGGATTTGTCTGATGGATTATGGTATTACTACACTTATCAGTTGAGTATGCAACAAGGGAAGTTTCACGCCCAAGATGTACTGTTAAAACTCGACTGTTGTTTTCACGGGCGACAGTCCCGTTTGTGCAAAAGTTGAATCACTGAAAAGTGTGACAGACCACTGATGTCAATAGCACGAGGTGTTTTCAATGGAAATTAGCTCTGTCGCCACTGACAACAGCAGAGTTTTACAGTTACACTTGGGCGCAAAACTTCCCTTGTCGAATACTCAACTAATAAGCGTAGTAAAAGGGTCAATGGTATTCTCAATATCTTTCAGTTTGATATTGTATTGATAACTTAAGGAGAAAGAAGATAGTGATCCCAGCATGTTTTATAATTGAAGATGTTGTGGTCTAAATTGTTTTTGGTTCAAAAATTTTTCAAACCAGTTTGATTTTTATTTTCCTTTGTTTCAATTTACGATAATTGATATGAGACAAAGGAAAACAGAAATCAAACTGGTTTGAAAATTTTTTATCGAAGGATAAATTGAAACCACAACATAGACATCAAAGTTGAGAAATACAAAAACAAGATCTGACTGTAAGGCTTTAGATGATAGTGCAAACATGGGTTAGCCAAGCACCTCAGAGCAGATACCGTAAAATTCTGGTTATAAGCCCCCCTGGTTATAGGCCCATCATCCTGGAAACAAAAAAATACATCCAATTATAAGCCCCCCTCTATCAGATGACAGTACTGAATAGGGCTAAATGTTGCTTTATTATGCGTTTTTAACTTAAAAACGTATTTCCATCAACACTCCTGTGGCTCGTTTCGAAACGTTTTTTTCATTCGGCTTATAAGCCCTCCCGGCCCCTCCGCTTATAAGCCCACCCAAAACCCCTTACGAAGTTGTATAAGCCCAGGGCTTATAACCGGAATTCTACCGTATTAGAGTACCTGCAAAGCTTAAGCTTATCATGTTAAAACATGAACATGTTAAAACATGATTGGCTGCAGCAGCTGGTGGTGGTTCCAAGCCCATTAAGTTATCTAAAATAAATGGTTTTGGTAACAATGCACTTCAGCCAAAGGAGCTTGTAATTAAGCCACCACAATATCATATTCATTTTAATTAACTTATGCTTTCTCTCTATAGCATATAAAGGTCAACCCGGCTGCCTTCAAGCAAGAAGCTGTTAATTAAATTATCGTGCAATCTTAAACTGATGTACATGTATCATGTCCGTCAGAAGCAGCAGTATTGTTAAACAATAGACCTGTGCTTATCTAATTTTTAACTTCACCACACACACACACAGTAATCAAGTACATCTTAAAAGAAATTACACCCTTACTTTTCATGGCTGTTTTGTGGTTTTAACCACACAGTAACAAGTTGCTCCTAGAGATAAGATCCTAATATAATTCAAAGATCAAAGGTTTATCCTGTTGTGGTTTCCACTTATCAGCCATCAAATTATTTAGATTCACACCTGATTAGCGCACAGCTTAATTTCATTTCAAATGGCATGTTGCTTAATAACTACCATGTAGAATTATCAAGCATGGGCACTTTTATTTATAAACTACAAAGTGATTTTAAAGTTTTGCGCAATGAGCTACTTATGGACACAGAGTATACATCCAAAAATTCGACAATCTTATGATATAATCAGTGACTCATATTTACAAATTCCAAGACGCAACACTTGAGGCAATTTTGTGTCTTAAAATATATTGCATTGTTCATTCCATTATCATCTGGGATTATTAAACCACAGTAATTTCACATCCTTCCAGTTTTCAATCTCGGCTAAAAGGTGTGTCTAAGAATTTAACACAAAATAAAAACAGCCTCTGATGAAGAATATTGACCAAGTTTCAACTTAATCATCCCTCAAAAATAAGAAATCATTTGCCAAAATACTTCAATAGCCAACAGCTTAAGATATGCCGCTTCTGCTTCAAACCCGCATTGATCATCATCAACAATAGATTAGGTGAACACAAAAGATTCTGAGTATTGTGATAAAAATTCTAATCATATCTTTTCAATATCTGATCGGAAAATACAAGAAAGACAGTTGTCTGCATGTGACAAATATATCCACGTTTTCTCCACTGTTAACAAACAAAAGTCAATAACTATTGTATGGCACCCTGAGGAGAAACTAACCAGTCTGGCTTTATTAAATTGTCTGATAAAAGCAAGCAAGAAATATTAGCTAATGTTTTTGCTAAGTCATGTATGATATGTTAATTACATTTGTGTTCAAACTGCAGCAAATACAGGTTGTGTATATCTATTTTTAGTAAATGGAAAAGCACTTTCAGAAATTCCTTCAAACAACTTTCAACTCATTAACAACTTTCACTAATTTACCTAAATAAGTAAATGTCAAAATGCTCCCTGCAAAAGTTAACTGGAAAACATCTATCTTAAACTGGTAGAGCCTGCAGATCTTGTGTTCATGATTAATAAAATTTTGAAAGCATCATGTAAGATGCTGCCATGAGGCCCTGCCAGGGGGGTTCCCGTGTCGCTTGTCTAAATTTAAAAATGTGCCGTGTCGTTGTTTTATCGCTCTTCATGTCGCTGTCGGTGATTAAATTGAAGGAAAATTGCTTGTCCTTGTCGGAATTTAAGTTTTTCCATAAAGGTTGTCGTTTGTCGCCATTTTATTAGTATGCTGTCGCTACTTTTTGGGCCATGTCGCTTGTCGGAATTTATCCTGGCAGGGCCTCT
Source organism: Oculina patagonica (assembly GCF_052425735.1). Taxonomy (NCBI): domain Eukaryota; kingdom Metazoa; phylum Cnidaria; class Anthozoa; order Scleractinia; family Oculinidae; genus Oculina; species Oculina patagonica. Next base: position 55,312,964 of record NC_135761.1, on the reverse strand, counting down.
GCCATGCAATAGTGGAATTTATGTTTGCACAGATATTTTCAACCCATTTACATGGGACAGTTGCTTGCAAAAAGGTTGTAGTCACATGCTTTTGTTGTATTGTACTGTAAAGTCCTGTAGATGAATACTTTTTAAAAGTTGTATTAAGTATTATTTTGAATTTATACATAAGCTTATAGGAGGGTTCACTTGCAGCCAAAGCTGGCAAAT
>NC_135761.1:55295314-55312254 GCF_052425735.1 Oculina patagonica | reverse complement strand
ATGAGAACTAGAAGAAACAAGAAGCTTGAGAAGCTTAAAATCGGGCGCTTAATAATTAGCTATCTGTTTTGACTTGAAAGGCAGGGTACAGTACAGTAAAAATCACTGGAAAAACAGTCACTTAAACCTATTCAGGCCGGGGGAGGGGGGGGGGGGAGGGCTTGTGAGGCCCGCGCTGACTTTGGACGCTTATACTTATTTCAAGATTCAACCAAACGCTGCCAAACTTTGCGCGTTTATCTAAAATTTATCTCGCAATAATTTGGTAGGATTAGTTATTGTGCCAGTAACTTGAAATCACCATGGCAACGTCATTTTGACAGGCTTGTTTTCCCAAATTTGAATTTTTCGTGTTTCTATTTAATAATGAAAATCTGGAATGTTTTCAAGATTGCATTATTACTTAATGACATAATGGTCTCAACTTATAAAAATATATTTCGCACAATACAAATAAACGATTGAACTAGATGTCTAGAAAATATAAATTTGTAACACTTAGCAAAGTGCAGCTTTTCGCAATACTTAATAAAGGCGGGGTTTTTACCTGAAGACCAATTTTTCCAACGCTTTAGGTGGCTGACGCATTTCAGTATTTTCCAGCCCTTACACTTTAATGGAACAGTATACAACTCCTAATCAGGTAACTACTATTGTCAAGAAAATGATCACAACTTATTGACCAATGATTAGGTATTTGTTTCATACCATTACTGTAATAGCAACTGGTGAAGAATAGTAGTACTGACCCAAAGTATAAGGGCTGGAAAACACTGAAAACCAGTTCAGCCGCGTTTCAAGGAATCCAAAAAAGCTTCACTTATCCCATATATATTTGTTTTGCAGTATTTTGTTAATTTTTGGACGATTTTGAGGGATGTCTGGGAGGCGATAGTTTTTCTCAAAGGATTAGTAAAATTTAGACAAATAAGAAATATTGGAGATTTAATGTGATTTTAAAATTTGAATTTGAAGTTAAAAATTGGTGGACGGAAACCAAACAGTCTCCTGACAACCCGGAGTGCTCTTGCGAGGGGGTCAACTGTTTGGAGGTGTTTCCATTCTTTTCTTCAATCCCTTCTTTAAATCTCTTAAAGTTCCATTCAAATTCAGGTAGAACCCCACCTTAAGTTTTGTTCTTGTGAGAAAACAACAGAAGTCAAAGGTTGCGTGATATAACCAAGCATGGATTTTAATTCTCCCTCCCTTTCCATCTCCTTAGCCTTTCACCCCCACCTGTCCCTCCCTTTCTACACTCATTCAATTTAATGTTTGTTTACATTTCCTAACAAATTCAGTATCGTACTAATCTGTGCCAAGCAATCAGATAATAACAAAAATTTGCCTTAATTTTGATCTCCCATACCAAGACTTTAGAGTATAAACCGCTAATAAAACAAAACACACTTGATAATAATTCCCTGAGGTTATATATGTACACCTTGCAGTATTAACGTACTAACGAACTTGATAACAAACCCCATGTCGTACTAAGGATTTTTACTGATCAACATAGAAAATAAGTTCACAATGGTTTGTTCCTAAAACGTTTTTTATTGTACAAAGGGTCTGTATATTGACCTGTAACTCGTATACCGTATTGAAAAAATCAGAACGAACCGACTTCTCCCCGCTACCATGATATCATGTTGAAAAATAGCTCGTTCGAAACCGTAGCAAAATCGTTAGAGACAGACAAGATCCAGCCGTTTACTGGCAGTCTTTGAAAATCCTGAATTTCGTCAAAATGAGCCAAAATAAAGTTTTAAAATTCCCTTTATCAATATGGTTCTTATCTTTTTATTCAATTCTTTGAACTGCTTTTATGCAGTACTGTCCACAAAGATTTCAATTTCCTCAAAGTTTCGGGACAAATAGATAAAAAATATTTCGTGCAGAATGTAATTTGATTAAGCGAATGTTTTCACGTCTATAAATACTTCAAGCAGTGAATGAAAAACCGTTTTGTTTTCATCGATGAGAACCACTTTCAAATAGTTAATGCATAAAAAATAATAATCAGATCAGAATACAATAATGATTAATGTAAGGTCTCGCTATTATGTCTCGACAGAGATACTTCTTTTTGTAAGTTCAAATGTATGCAAATATTTCGTGTGAAATGTAATTCGATTCCATTGTCTTGTTTACAAACTCTTTCTTAAGAAAGTTGTATTTTCGTGAATAAAACCCATTGGTCTGTTTTGTTTTCCTGATCATGTTTGTCTGTGATTTTCACAAAACATGTGGTCTTTTTTTTCGGAACTTTAAGTTGTACAAAAATTCCTATTTTGAACACAGATGTCACTTCCGGAATTTCTCATCTAAAATTCAATTGGTATTTAATTATAATCGAAGTTTTCATTTTCAAGTCATCTTTTCATTCGATAGCTTTATTGATCTCGTAAAAAATTCCATTCAAGTTCACACCAATACTGTACATTGCCAATGTTTTGCTGATGTCTTGAGAAGTGTCTTACTAACGTCACTAGTCAAATAGCTTAACGTTAGCTATTAAACCTAAATGCAGTTTTAACAAAAAAAAAAATATCTTATTTTTTTTTCAATCCATCCGCAAAGGTTTCTGCCTGCATCAGGCCAAAGTGTTCCACAACACCGGAGTTTTACTTTATCCCAGGGACTTTATCCCGGTTTTAGTAGCATTTAGTTTCCAGGAGTAATTCTACCCCCTAGATGAGATGCTAGTCCATCGCAGGGTTACCCTATGAGATTCGCGGCTACCCATTTATACACCTTGGCGGAGAGAGGCACTGTGAGAATTTTAAAAGTGTCTTGGCCACGGACTCATGACCCCGGGCACCAGACCACTCTATGCGTAGTCTAGCGCGCAAACCATAAGGCCATCGCGCCTCCCCCCGTGCGTATCAAAGGCAAAATTGTTTTGTGCACATAAATTGGGGTTTGTCAAAAATCCTCATAGTACAAGCACAAGTTGGGGTCATTTCAACAATGTATACAAATTAGGTTTCCAGGCTAGACCTTGTTGTTTTCCCTTTTTTTATCTCATACTGGTGTCATCTTTTTACTCGCGACGTAGTATAGCTTTTATTGCTGTTTGTGATACAAGTATCCAACTGTAATGCATATATGCACGTTTTTATTTCTCGTCTTGTTTCTATCTTACAATGATTTTGTCAACAAAATCGTTTAGAAAGCAACATACATATAACAGACAATTTTTTACAAAAAACGACGTTTCGACAGGTAGTCACGCTTAAACAAACTTGATCATAAACTATGCAAACTTAACAAAACAGAAAACTAGCTTGTCCCAAGTTGTAGCTTCAAATCAACCTCGTTCCCAGGGCTTTTCCCTTGGTAATTTGGAAGACCAAGGGAAAAGCCCTGGGAACGAGGTTGGCTTCAAATCAGTTTTTGTAATATCACTTTACTAACATAATCCTTGCGAAATGATCCCGCTAATCTTCTGCTGCAGTGGAGAGTAATTTATCGCATTTCCTGCTGACGGCGTGCGTAAACTGAAAACTTTCCATGCCCCGTTGATCTTGGACAAACTGCACATAATGATGGCCTGGGAGTATGCTGCATTCTGCATCTGATCGCTGCACAGCTGTTTGTTAGGTTCCTTGGCATCGAAGAAGCGTAAACTGGGATTTTTGAATTTGGAGATGTTTGGTGACACATATGCACTGAGAGTGAAAAACAGCTTGTCAATATTAGCGGGCAGGCTCTTTAGCTTTACATTAATGGTATGGTGACCAAGGCTCTTCTTGTGATCCATTACGTCGCCAGAATGCGAAACACCGCTGAAAACACGATGGCCATAGTCCACGAGCCCTTGGAAAGACATTCCACTATAAATAAGAACGGATGCATCCAGAAAATCGCAGCCACTAGATGGATAGCCCCAGAACAAGTCGAAAATCGTTTGATCAAGGGAGTCGGAAATCTCGTACAACACAACAATAAGGTGCAGTGTACTAAAGGGCTGAACAGCGTAATCTTGCAATGTGGCCAGTTTGAAACCTGAGTGAGTCTGAAATAAATAAAGAAAAAACCAAAATTAAATCTTTCTTCGAGCGACCATATTGGGCTACCCTGTCTTATAAACTGACTACTTTTACTTTTTGCGCAGCCGTTTTTCTCGCTTTACGTGCTTTTCGTTCCGCGAACAAAGGGAAAAGAGGTACTTCCCGTAGTCTATTTGATAAGGACGATTTATCGGTTAAGCCCGCGCCAAACAAGAACATTCTGAGAGTTGCCGAGGGCTAGTGAAGAAAGTTCAAATCTCATAGACTATCATTTAAACTCTGGGCGAGGCACTCTCAGTTTGGGATACTCTCGTTCTCGATAGTTACGTTTGAACTTTTTCGCCTTTTGAAATAATTTATCTGTCCATGCAATTTTAAAAGCATAAGGATTGCAACAGCAACAATTAGCACAAGTTGACAAATGTCCCGAATGAGCAGTACGGATTTCAAAATCCGGATGCTGCAATAAATACGACTGCTGCCAATAAACCCCTGTTCTTTGGAAGTGGGAATTTGTTCGAATAGCTGTTTCATCGGACATTGTGTTATGCAACAATGCCCAAAGGTATTGTGGTTTTAAAAGTGTTAATTCAGACACACTGTTGTTTGATAGTTATGGTTTGTGTAAGTTCACAATGCTTAGCGCAAGCAGGAACGAGAAATCGTGAGTTGTGATGAATACAGTATTTTTCCTTCTATCCCGCTGAAACACCGTGAACTTCGAATAAGCATTAGCGAGCTACAGTATCACTACCCACTACAGTAGACCTTTCGACATGGTCGCGTGCGTTCTTGTACTTTATAGGGCAACCTTTCTCGAAACAGCGGTATATCGTGTACTGCTACCCATATTCTTTAAAATAAAACGTGTATCACCGGGCCTTTGAAATCTTCGGTGGCGTAGGTAGTGCATGTGTGTACTATTTAGGCGTGTGGAAAACAGGTCATTTTGTTCAGTTACCTTGAGCTCTTGTTCTTTGTACAACAGGCGCTGTTTCTGTGGTGCTGGGCCGAGTCGGCACTGCACATAGTTCTTCAGATGTTGAATCGTCATTGTTGGTTGGTACGCCACTACTGTACTGTCCCCACCCAGCATGACAACAGATATCGTCTGATTGCTCTCCAGTGAACATGACTCCACTTGTTCAGGCGTTGCCGCAGGCGCCGTGTATTTCGGGAACAGGTTCTCAAGGGCTGCTATGCATTCAAGGTACCGCGGGTTACTGGTGGTGACGGCTTGAGGACAATGAGAACATTTGTGGAACTCCTGAACGTGTTTCGTCACACACTGTATAGATATATGAATTTGCACGTCACTTCGTTACCCATACATGCAGAACTTCTCAGCAGTTTTCTGGGTGATCACAGAACGCCCCTCTGTAGCCTGCACAGAAAGCGTTCCCGCATTTTGCCCTCGCCCAAATTTTCACGCAGCCAAAATGTGGAAAACTATTCATTCGTACGAGATGCTTTGCTACGAATTCTCGTCCCCAGAGCTGCTTGTCCATCTTGGCCGGCAAAGCCTGGGGCACAAAGGAACAAGTGGCTCTGGAGACACATGATTTCATTGGTTAGACTTTTAACAAAGAGAATTTAAATCTAGCCAATCAAATCAACCGTAGTAAAATCCCTTACAACAAAGGGATTCTTAAACCGCAACGGTTGATTTGATTTGCTAAATTTAATTTTCCTTTGTTGAAGATCTAGCCAATCAAATCATGTGTCCCAGAGCCACTTGTTTCTCGTACCCCAGGCTCTGCCGGCCAAGAGGGACAAGCGGCTCTGGGGACGAGAATGGATTGCCACGCAGGCTAGCTTTTCCGGGACAAGAACATTCAGAACATTGCAGAACATCGCGGACAGGAACATTGGCTGATAAGGAGACTCACAAAGAAATCCTATGGCTTTTGCAAAGCTTATCAAACAACGTATCATTAGTTCATAAGTTTTAATTGAAAAGCTGATGGAGTTACCCTCTTAAAATAACGGCTTACAAGTCCATTAACTACAGTAAAAACCCGCGTGTAAGAACCTGCTTTTTTAGAGTTTGGCAAAACAGGTTCTTATATTTTGGGGTACTTACTGGCATTTTTTAGCTTCCCTGTGCAATTCTTGATCTCTAAAGACATCCTTTTTGATAAAATACAGTTATTGTATTATAAATAAAATAGTTTAACCCCACATATAAGAACCTTTTGGGGTATTAAGGAAGCAAATTTCTGCCAGGAGGTTCTTAATTTCTAGGTTCTTACACGCGGGTTTTTACTGTATGTTACATCCTACAGAGGAAATAACAGAGTTTGTGTTCCCCACTGAATGTTTGTCTGCACATCTCACGGTCTATTGCCCTAGTTTTCCTTAAGTAACTTACCCTAAGACAGTGCAAAGGTGCATGATCGCAGTCTTCTGTGATGGTATCTAAGGGAAATTCCCGTCGAAGTTTTCTGGTCTTGCATAGATCACAATACATATTCACGCGGAGATCTGAAACCGATAACAATAATAAAAATAGTTATTTCTATGTCTGCGTAGGAGGCGGTGTTATCATAACACGTTTGGCCATCTGCTTCAGAGAGAACGCGGAAAAGAAAACGAAAACACGCCGGATGATTGGTCATAGCTGATGCTTATTGGAGTCGTCTAAATGACCGAAAACAAAACCATGATTTCAGGGGGTTTTTTAATTAAGCGAGTTGAACAAATTCTGTTCCGGCACTGAAAAAGCACGCTAAATTTTCGCATAGTTCACTTTATAGCGTATTAGCTTCGTTGTTTACGATGTCCAGAAAAAAAATCATCTTGTCACTACCTGCACAAATGCCAGTTTTGTAATCGCAATAAGTTGGACAATAGGTAGTTTAGCGGAACAACAATGCTCTTCGGCTAAATAAAGCAACTCCTTTATACTGGCCTTGTGTAAAATTTATTTCGGGCAATTTCTTTATAACGGTTCGCGCTCACAAGCGTAGAAATTGTTTTGCGCGTACCGAATTGCCGAGTTTTTAATACACAGATTTAATAACTACGTATAAACGAGATACCTTTTCCGACGGATGGCCGGATGCCACTACAGTAACGGTAAAACCAGATGAAAAGTGTAGTAAAGGAAAAATACTTTTGCGCGCAACTATGCTGGCTTTAAATCTCCCTTAGTTTCTCTTTCACTTTTCATTTGTACAGTCGAAGTCAAGTAAAACTATCGCTGAACCAAATATTTGCAGACCCATTTGCAGGAGCGAGGTTTCCCTGTATTTATGCCCGATCACAACTCGCCCACCTCCCGGGCAAACAAAAGTCGGGGGTCGGGAGAGTCGCGAAATCGTAAACCACTCGCGATCAATTTTCGCGCGGATCCGCGCAAATCACTCACACGTGTTTTTTCGTGCCGGCATCGCGTCGTCTTCTGTGTTGGAAAAAGATTGTGCTCCGTCGTTCGTTCGCTTCAATCTAGCACAGCTCAAACCTTACGTATGTAGTTTTATCTGGTACCTTGAATTCATACAATGACCGCTGTGTAGTGTTTATTTATCGCTCTTCTGCAAAGCTGAGCTTTTAATAGAGCGGTTATTTCTCTACCTCATATAGATCACTGCTGCAAGAAGCTAAGCGAGTCGAAGAGACTTACCTGTAAGAGGCGATGAAGTCAGTGTTTAAAAGTATTTCCGCGTCTTGAAGCTGAACTGAGAAGTTCCGCCTTTATCGCTCTGGATGATTATCTTGAGAATGGATTTCTCGGAAACCTTTGCTTCACTGAAGTCACGGATGCTTGCGCCGCCTTGTCAGATCACGGCTTTTCACGTCAGGTACTAAAATTAATGTATTGATGATGCTTACAAACGTATTCAACACATCAATTTTTTTCCCTTGAAAATCGACTAAGAGTCAGACGAAAGTTTTGTCTTCGTTTAAATTTTGATACACGTCGTTACGCACGGAAGAAGAATGTCTGTTTGACCTTTCGGTTTTCTGCGAATTCAAGTTGCTTACTTTTCGTATAACCATAAAAGGTATTACCCACGTGGGGTTTCTCGGAAATGAGAACACAGTCGGCATATAAGACCTGATTCGTGGAAATTTCTGCATAGAGTTGCTAACCCGGCGTAGTTCGGGTTAGATTTATTAGCTTCGATTCAGAATTTTGTGCAAAGACAATTTCAAATACAATGGGTTGAAGTGAATCATCTGCATTGAGTTGTCAAGTTGCAAGAAAATCGAAAGAGAAGGTAGGCTAATTAGTCACTAAACTGTTATATGATACTATTTGATGCATGCGAACTGTTTTCTAAGAATTAGAGCATGTTGAGCTAATTCGGAAAGGCGAGAGTCGATGTACTTGAGAATCTTGACTGCCAGATTTCGCTGTTACTTTATTCAATGGAGCCAAATGTTTCCAGATATACTTCTAATAATCAAAGGTTTTAGTCAAATATTAATATACTTCCCTCTGCACAACTTGACCAACCAAGTTATGAAAACCAGTCTAACCAGTATATCGAGTTTGTATTGACAGTTTTTACTACGATTTTCTTGGAAACTGGGTGGGGTGTTTGATTCTAGTAATTAACAAGTTAAAGCAACCTGTTAAAACCAGTTTGGTTCTCTATATGATCTAAGAAAGCGACTGCCTATGACGTCTATATGGGAAATAAAGGGCTATTGTTTATTTGAAACATGTGCATAGTTGCCTATTGTTTTCCATCACATTCCGGGTTACTGAATCATCTAATTTATTGTTAGCTGACGAAGCATTTAGCTGCTATTCAAATGGAAAATTTTGTCCCTGTTTTGAATTACATCAAACTCTGCCAGCTGCTCACTAGCTACATAAATTATTGCATTTATGCTTGCTTCTAATCTGTAAAATTTAAGGCTGATGTTATGATTAATGTCAGGGTTCTCCAGCTCTTATTACCAATTTTACAAAAAGATATCTGAATCAGGGCCCTAGGGGGGGGGGGAGGGGGGCAGTTGCCCCCACAGGCAAACTAAAAAAAAAAAGAAAACTAACCAAAAAAAGAACTAAACTAAAAAATATAATAAAACTAAAGAAAAAAACTAAACTAATAAAACACTAAGAAAGCTAAAGGTGTGCAGGGGCCCCAGGGGGGGTACTTCGGCTTGTAAATGACGGGGATGATCGAAGGATTTTTTTGGGTTTGAAATTTTCAATTCCGGGATTTTTTTGGGTTGGAAAATTTGGCAAGTATTTTTTTGGGTGACTTGATTTAAATAGGGGATTTTTTTGGTATTAAAAACGAACTAAAGTGCCTTGGCATATTTATGGTATGATGAATAAACAAACACGAGCGTTCAATTTTTTATGGTTTTCTTTGTGTTATATTATTGCCCTCCTGGCAATTTAGGGGTAATTTGACAAGGGATTTTTTGGGGGGTTATTTTAATGGTCCAGGGATTTTTTGGGTAATGTCGGAAGACTTAGGGATTTTTTGGGGTCCTGAGTTTTGCCTCCATTCGATCATCCATCATCATTTACAAGCCAGAGCACCCCCCTGGGGAAGGGGCTGCTCCCTTGAGTGCACTGGTATGTGAAATGCAACAAGTATAGACAAACTGTTGCAAATAAACACATCCGAAGAGAATCTATATAATCTCTAGTTGATTAATCTGAATAATTATAAAAGTTGGAATACCGTAATGATTTGATTTAGCGCCCGGGACGCTTATTTACTTTTGGCTCCTCAATGGAGGGCGATTATTCGAGACAGGGCGCTTATTCAGGACAGGGCGCTTATTTAATTTTTTGAGAAACAACCAAATGTTCAAAACAAAACTTGAATAAATTTTAAAATAACTAACAATAACAGGAACTGTAACAGTAACAAATTGTTGAAATTTCATTTACTTTTGGAAGAATTGTTCCTTTCTGCAGTTAATATATACATGTACGGTACGGTGAATGTTCATAAGTTTATCTATTCGACGTCAATGACTTCAGTAGTGGCAGTTATCCACAATAGAGGTGCTTATTAGATACGGGCGCTTATAACAATGGGGACGCTTATTAGAATGGGAGTGCTTATTGGAATAGGGGCGCTTATTAACAAAAACTCATTCAAAGGGGGTGCTTATTCGAAAGGGGGCGCTTATCGGAAGGAGGGCGCTAAATCAAATTATTACGGTACTGGAATTAATCCTGGGTGGTGGTGGGAGGAAGGGGGGTCAGGTACTCTCTTATAAAAGCTTATAAGTACGTGGGGTGTCACCTGTAGGGTATGGTTTTCGAGCAGTTTTGGTCTGAAATAGATAGGTACCGGTAAGTTAGATTTTTCATTGGTCCATAATCATGCGTTAACAAGCTGAAACAAAGGAAAATAAAAATCAAACTGTTTTAAAACAATTAAAGTTCCGGACCGGACCAGGGGGTCTGAACCTCCCGCCTCCCACCCCTTTCTGTAGCCATTTTTTCCTCTTTGTCCCATATCTATTGCAAAATAATTTATAACAAAATAATGCAGAATTTTACTCGTTTTTTCCTGGTTCCCACAACCTTAGGAATCCCACTTCCTGCCGTCCCCTCTTTTGCTTCCTGCCCCTTTTTTCCAAGCTCCTACCCCCTGTCCCCCCTCCACTATATATAAAGAACATAAAAAAAACCATTCATAATGAACTTCCTACGAAGCGTTTCAGCCGAGAACCTCCAGACTTTATTGGTTTAAACATGCGCCGCAACATTGTAAAGTTCCCATCGAAAGAACATTCGGTTTGACTGTAATTCCCCAACAACGCCCCCTGACACAAATAAAACACAATTCGCTTTTTGGCACAGAGAGAAGTTTATTATTAGCACAAAAAGTAAACAACAGCCAACAATATGCCTAATAAACCTCTCTGCCACCCTATGACAGTAAATAGAATCACCCCCGCTGGGTGGGAGCTAGCTCGAGGGTGGGAAGCAGAAACAAAACCGTACAACACAAATTTCAGTCTGGTACGCTCGAAGTGAAAACTGACTCGAACTGAAAAACGAAACTTCTATCACCTGATACTAATGGTGTGCGTTGCGCAATTAATCCCTTTGAACACATGCTTGTCCAAAGGGGGTAAATTAGTACTGCTAGAAGGTTGTCCACAAAATGGTAACTGATTTTCTGGTGTCTCTGAAGTTTTGTAGGACGTTTACCAATATAATTGCTGGATAATAAGTTAATCGATCACTTCATAGAAATGTTGACCCCATAATGTAATCGTTAATTACATGTAGGAATCATTTTATTAATACCTTCATAATATCAGGCAATTATAGGAGATACTTATATTACAAACAATGATAACAATAATAAATTAAATAGCTTTTATTTAAGCTGAAAGACCAATCAGTCAAATCTACGTAGAAAATGCTAGTATAAACCAGTAATCAGTACTAGTGCATAGAAGATTAATACAAAATAAAAAGGAAAAATACTAAATAAAATAAATAAAGAAATAAATTTTGGATTCCTTACATGTCAAGCACAATTTTATATTTAAAGACTATGCTTATCTGCAAGCCAGGGAGGGGATATTCCTCAAAATTCTTGGTGGGGTTGTGCTGCCCACTTATTCAAATCCTGACCCTATTTCAGACCAACGTCAGCATGCCATTTTCCACACCTGTTTTCAGACCTGGCCTCTGAAAGTTGTATTCAGTTTGTGAATGAACCCACTACCTTGTCCAAGTGAAGTCAGAATATTGTTGAACCATTTTTTTAACAGTGCGAAGCCAGTTCATAATCTGGCCGGCGTTTTTTGTTTGTCCTTTTGTTGGTAAATCATTCCAGACCCACGAAGCCCAGTCAGCTCCTTGGTCACAGTCACGCAAGATTTGATGTTTATTAGTGATCACTCGATGTACATGTATATGTATATTTTTGTGTCATTCGAGTGTTTTACCTGAAGAGCGGACTGAATAATCACATAGCGAAACCAAAGACCGCTTAGACATGTCCAAGCTATTTACGTCAGACCCATACCACGCGATCGCACGCCTGTAGCTATAAATAATCATTCACCTATTTTAAAAATATCTACGAAAACTCTGCGCTCTGTTTGTGTGAAATATTTATTTTTGTGTACAATTTAGCCGGAACATGCTGAATGAAAACAACAACTTGTTTTCTAGATATTCCAATTTTTGTTTTGAGTTTATTTTGGGAATCAAAACAAAAATTGCAAGCTCATCAAGAATGTGTCAAGGCACGGAAACACGTCATCCGGCCAGGGGAATTACCTGCTTGATTACCTTTGTTTATACTTGCAAAAGCTCGTCGGACAACGCTAAACGAAGAAATACAACAGGATGGCCTTAGTCTACTCTTTATTTTGGCATGAAATGGACTTCTTTTTAATGACATTCACGAACTGGTTTGGGTTTATTTTAATTATTGAACGGAAAAAATAAATATATTTACATGCGTAAGCAGGAATTTATCCAGCATGCGGTGATGGAAATTCATGTCACACACTCTGTGACTCACGCAAACTGTCATGATTTGTGTGTTTCTCAAGTGACTGCTTTTCTAAAGATTTTTCACTCTGCATGCAGCGTTGTGCCTTTCTAGCCAAAGCAACCCTCCAAGTTAAGACCATTTTAGTCGCCATGGCGACCAAAATTTTGGAGCTGGCGACTAAATTTGAACCAAGGTCGCCAGCCTGGCGACTAAAATTGGGAGGAAAGATTGAAAGCATCAGCTTAATTTGGTGACTAAAATTTTTCACTGGCGACCAAACTTGAGTAGTTGGTGGCCAAATGGCCACTAAGGAAAAAATAAACTTGAAGGGTTGCAAAGAACTCAACGAGGTGGTCAAGCATTAACCGCATGGTGTTAAACTGCTTGAAGTTTCTTGTTTATTATTATTTAGTGGTACTTGACACTTAATATTGTTTCATTCACAAATTTCTAGACTAATTCTAGCTGCATAAATTTATAAATCTTGCCTCATGAACACAGCATATTGCACTTATACCGTAAAAACTCGTGTATAAGCCGCACTTTTTTGCCGAAATTTTGGGCTCAAAATCGTGGGTGCGGCTTATCTACGAGACCATTGCATGCAATTTTACAGGGCATCTGACAGGATGCGGTGGTGCGGCCGTGCGGGTCCACATAAATCTGCATAAATCGCTCACACTGCATCCTCCGCATCTTCTGCGCATTTTTGCGCATAAAACTGAAAAATTGCTCCATATAAGCGACAAAGTAGCTCTTTACAATCCTCACAAACACAAATAACAAGGAGACTGATCATTTTGAAAAAGTTTTTCCTCTCAAAACAGCGACGAAAACCACGCTTTTCGTCCGTGAATAATTTTAAACCCCCAGGCGTTCCACGTGTCTTTTGGCGATGGGCCTGGATACTAGTGCCTGGTTACTAAGCTACGAACGCTTTTCACGAACACAGGGCAAAATCAGGTGCAAAATTTGATGTAAAAACTGTGATGAACGAAGAAATACCTGTCAACGAATGGCAGAAAAAGATCAAAAATGTTAAAGTTGGCAGAAATGATGTTTATTCTATAAAGTTCTAAAATTCTGGGTAAGACTGAAGTGTTTTCCGTTTATGTGTTTATACTGACATCCTGCACATCGATCGGAAAGGCTCTCGATCAAGGAATCAACTTTAGCTTTTATATTGATTGTTGAAATTTCCTCATAATCCAGCATTTTTTCACAATCAACTGGGCATTTTTCCGCCAGGTTTTATTTTTTTCTCAAAATCATGCTTGAAATTTGGGGGTGCGGCTTATCTACGAGTGCGGCTTATACACGAGTTTTTACGGTATTTTGGTTATTTTTCAGCTTTAAAGCTGATTTCCAGTCCGTACTGCGCAGACTCGGGGTTTGTTTTTGTTTTTGTTTTGAATTCGTTGAAACGTTACACTTCGGTGACAGCATACATGAAGTTTATTTAGTCCGCCATTACAGTTCGTTTGGTTCAAGAATTTCCGATGAGCTGAAACGTCGGTTTGAAATGGCGTCAAGGTTCCTCTACTCGTTATTATTTGTTTTGCAATGATATCTGGCGTTAATAATGAAGAAAAAGGTAAGTTTGTCGCGGAATTTTTAGTTTTGCTTGTAAACATTCCTTCGTGTTGGGCTCGCATAAACATTGCAGCCGAGATTGCGCAGTATGGACTGGAATTCATCTTTAATTCTCTCTCAATCATTTCCAAAAGAAACCCATGGTTCACATATCCTAAAAATCCAGATTTAGATTTGATCTAATGAATCCACTTGGATCATGGAGTCATGCATGGATTCTTCAGATTCATAATATAACCCATTTTCGGATTTAAGCAAAGAAACACAAAATATCCATATATCGATCCATCCAGTATGTGCAGTTCCAGAAAATTTCCATACCCACCCCGTGGAAGGTCATAATTATTTGGAAATTCCAAGGGTGTACATGTAAGGGGGTTCTTAAAAGCCAATTAAAATAATTAAAAGGAAAGTATGGTCCCTAACTGGAATTTCCAGAGCCGTGAGAAAAACAAAAAACCTTGTGTGAGATTTGGATTTTCTTAAAGAAACGCACCCATAGAACCCACCAGTGAAATACTACAGTCAAACTAGCTGTTTTTATCCATGTATACTAATTGCAGGGTTGCTGTGCAATTTGATCCAATATTATATATTATTATAAGGTTACACAATACCTACGCGGGTGTCCTTCGGCCAAACGCACGTTGTTTTTAAGTAAACTACCACAATTTATATATCAATAGAAAGGTAAAGAACTGTGAATTTCGAAAAAAAAAATCCGATGTTTGGCAGAGCCATTCTTGAAAAGTAAGAAGCCGGTTAAGTGAAAAACACCGAGTGTCATTCCGCCGAATTAATTGGGTATCAAACACAACCGACTACTGCAAAAGAACTGCACAATATTAATCAGCAAGCATCAATCTCTCAAAGTGTGTCAGGATTTTTCTTAATTCTTATTGGTTATCTTTTTATAGACCCGTAAAGTTTAAGTTTCGAATCATTTGCCGACCCTGTTGTGTCCGTGGCTGTCGCAAGAGAAATATCCAAAATAAAGCAAATCCCCTACACACTCAGTTTTGTTCTTCGATGTTCTGGCCAAATTTCGTTAGTATCACCCCTTTAAATAGTCCATTTTACAGTTGCCTGCTTAGTGACCTGGCCTTTGAATGGTAGTGAGGCTGGAGGTGACCTTGCATTGATACAAACCTCTCTGCTTTATTATGTAAATCCAAACTAGTTCGCATCAGAACAACATGATTTACACAACAAAAGCAGTGAGGTCACAGGTAGCCCAAGCTCCTAAAGGAGCCGTCAACATATAGACCACATATGACATTGCGTAATAAGGTTATTATAAGGGTTTGTATGGGAATTTACCGATCGTAAAAAATAATTCAAAATAGAGGAAAAATATCCAATAAAATCGACTTACCTAGTATCCTCTTCTATGCATATGTTGTGTTTCTATGCCGTTTGGGGGCGATTTGAAGCCATTTCAGTGGGTTTTAGGTTCGCTGGTTTCCGTGAGAAAGGGAATTGCGGGTAATGTGCACTACATTCTGTGCTTTGTTATCCGTGGTGGAGCTTTTTGTATTTAATTCTCACAAAGGAATGTAGTGCACATTAATTTGAATATTTTAACACGATTTTATAAACCGTGAATTGTAACGCAAGTTTTTCGTCCATTTGAAGGCCTCCTTTATCGTTTAATTTGAGAACGTTCCAGTGAATCAATGATAATAAAACTTTGCGACTAAATAGTTTACATAATCAAGTACGCGTGCTGAAAGTCTAAAGAAAATCTTTCGAGCCGTTTTATAGATTTTTCAAAAAACGCTTAAAACCGAAAATTACTTAAAAATTACAATACGAGTGGTCGCAAGAAAAAAAAAACAAATTCTCGGCATTGCGCTATGGAAAGCAACAAAACTTTCACGACGTCGAAAGATAAGTTTAATACACATTTTGGCGTTTTTTGAGATTACTTCGTCTGGGTAGTGTTTGTGTCTCGGCTCATTTATTATCGCTGTGCAAAAACTACGATTTGAAACATTTTTGCGATTTATTCGAAATCAAACATACAGAATCTTTTAATTCTTGAATTTTTTATTTGCAGTACATCATAGTTTAAGATGCTGATATTAGTTTTTTAGCGGTAAATCTGATTCACGCAAAAATCAGGGTTTACTCATTTGGCGATTTTCTGTTTACCGTTGCCATGGAAATATCGATTACCTTAAAAAGTATATTAAAGCAAATTTCAATCAAAAACCAATATATGGTGTAATTTTCATATCGATCCGAGTCAGGGAAGATCGTTTAAAGGCCAATTGCAAATTGTAGGTATGGCCCAGAAAAAACTATATCGAGCCACCTTAAAGTTTCATAGTTTTTTACGGTAGGTTTTCGAGAAAATCTGGATCAAAATCTGGCTTTTACAATCCCCAAAGAGAATTGATTTGCACATGCGCGCAGGGGCTAATATGATGCCATGGGTCGCGAGCGATAATAAAAGACGAAATTATAACTCCTCTGTCACTGTTGTTTATCGACCTTTTTGACATATTGTTTTCCGTCTCAGGTTTAAAGACTTATCTGAAAGTATTTGAAGTTTTCTCTTGTATGTACAAATTTGGTCAAGCGCGGTTAAAGTGCTGGAATTTCTTTTCGTGTTCGCAATTTTAGCCTGCACGAGCAATATTGACGTCATGCAGAAAATCGTAGCGCGTGTCTTTCAGCCACCTAAAATATGTATTCAGACACCTTAAAAGGTGTTTTTGCAACTTTTTAAATAAATGGCACGCAGTGCATGCAGAAGCGATGACGTTTCGCAAGGGCCGTCTTACAGTACATTTAATTTTGAGGAAATTAATTTTGTCAAAGACTTGCATGGTTACGTAAATAAAAGTAGCTGTCACCTTGTGCATGAAAAAGATTTGCTCAA
>NC_135761.1:55260107-55294814 GCF_052425735.1 Oculina patagonica | reverse complement strand
GCGGACAAGCTAGCAATACCGGACAAGTCAACAATGCCGAAATTGAAGCCAGTGAATATGATGACTACGGGTAATTTAAGAAGATATTTTTGACAATTGTTTGGTCAACCTACTCAAAGCGCCACTTGTAACATGAAGGCATGCCTTTCTTTCCACTTGCATTACATTTTATGAGATTTTGACATTTTTGCTTGGGCATGCACAAAAGTCAGAGCCACTGTTTTTTTCGCTTTAATTTTTTTTCTCCTCTTCTCATCTATTTACTGCACATGTTGGCCTTTTAGTGGGCTTGCTCTCAGTTCAAGAATTTTGCAGAAAGAATCATCCTCGCACAATTTTTTTTACCATGGAGCAGCAAGGGTGGTTGGCGAAAATTTACCTTTGAGTTTTTCACTGAAATTTCTATGCGTTTTTGTGCATATTTCAGGCTACATTAACGCCGTGATCTAGGTATCATTGAAAAGATCTTTTCCCGGTGCAGATCTTGCGTATAAGTAATACCTTTTTTGGTCAAATGTAATGACTTCAGAAGCGAAACAAAGGCCATCTTTCGTCACGGTCGGTTACGGCCGGCACAGGTGTCAATGGGATAATTATTAATTAAATAGGGTAAGTCAAATCTCCAACATCGGGGATACTGACAAAAGGTTTCGCGTGACGCGTGATTCAGACAAAAATATGTTGTAATACGTAACGCGAAAATATACCAAAAGACAGTCATTTGTGGAAAAACAGGATCTCCAACACTCCAGTCCTAATTTACAAATTTTTAACCAGTCCTAACCTCATCCTTGCAGCTTGAAGAGCAAATAACGATTGCGTGACAAACCGGAAGTGACATGGGAAGTTCCCTTCTCCACTTCTATTTGATCGGCAGTTTAAGCATGTTAACAAGATTTTAACCCGAGTCCCGTTGACAAATTTCGGTTTCGTTTTGACAAGTTCCGGTTTTCTATTTTTGTGTATTTACCACTTCTGTATCAGAGCTGTATCAAAGGGGAGTGAATAACTGCTCTTTGGTCATCAGGTTAGTAAGTAAACCATCAGACTGGCACTTGGCTTTTGTACATTACGCTTTTGCTTCCTCAGTAAAATGCTCCACCTTAATGCTCCATTTTTCCCACTTAAATGCTCGTTCTCCCCCAAAAAATTCACTAAAGTGCTCGGATAATGCTCATTATACATTTTTTTTTAAATTAATTTTAAAGTATTTAACATGGTGTTAACTGTTAACGCTTACAAAAACGTACAAGTGTTGCAAGTAACAACAACAACGTATACAAGTTCACAAATGCAGCCAAACAAACCATGATCCTCGGAATCATCTACGAAGCTAAGTACAAAGAGTAGTTGACTATCTTTAGAAAGTTATTTGTTGTTGAATTTCGAGTTTTAGCCTTTATTTTCTCTTAAAACAAATAACTTCTTTTTTTATTTTCTCGGAAAAAAAAATCAATTATCCGGGAAATGGCACTTAAATGCTCAATGCTTTTGCCTCACTAAAATGCTCGAAAAAATGCTAGCATAATGTACAAAAGCCTTCAGACTGCGCGAAAATAGACAACTTGAGATAAAATTGCCAAACTGGGAACTTCGCTTCAAAATTCAAATTTGTAGTCGAAGAAATTAGTTTCTCCCTCTCTTAAATAACAGAAATGGTATAATTTTAGTCAATAAATGCCATGGAAATGATACAATGAAAACCTTGTCAAATTTCAAAAGGAACTTGATAAACGTTCTCGAGCAAAGTTTAATTACATCTGCATGTTGCTTAAGCAAACTATTAATCGATATCGAACAATGTTTGGCTGTAAATATGCATATTCTCCCCATCATCGTACCACCGTCGATCTTCTGATAGAACTTCAGCGGTGGACTTTTGATAATGGAATCGATTGCTATCATCATTGCTCAAGCAAAAACAAGGCAGAAAGAATGAGTCACATACCTTAGTTCCTCTTCGCTGAAATGAATTGACGTTAAAATTATGTTCCTATTCCGTTCAAAAGTTAGTGCACGATGGGCACAATGTTTCAGACCTGACTCAAGAATGAATGCTCTAACATTTCCGGGGTAAAATTCCCAGCTATAATTTTAGAAAGCGCGTGACAAGCGCCTGACACCCTAAATGTGGTTAATAAATAACTTGGCTGTGAAAGGTGTTAGGTCTACGTTGTTGTTCGCTCTTCTCTGGCGA
The DNA here is from genome assembly GCF_052425735.1 of Oculina patagonica. Lineage (NCBI taxonomy): Eukaryota > Metazoa > Cnidaria > Anthozoa > Scleractinia > Oculinidae > Oculina > Oculina patagonica. The sequence goes on along the minus strand of NC_135761.1, from coordinate 55,292,617 downwards.
TTGCAGTGAGTTTCAGGTTCACTGTTTTCTCTCTATGAACGGCCTAAGAGACTAACAACATCAGTAATATACAGTAATATACAGTAATACAGGGAAAGCGCTTTAATTTTTTTGTATTTCGTTTATGTATTTCTAACTGCTAAATACCGTGAAGTATTCAAAGCATAATTTAAGACATGTTGCTGTTTTTTTAGTGGGGCGGGTGTAGTTGTGTATATCTTTCATATCATTTCGTACTTTCAATTCCATGCAATTTCTATAAATCGGTCACACATATGCATGTACCCTGTACATGTGTCAGTCCTCAACATCTATCTCTGACGAAAAGAAATGTGATAAATAATCTGAAACGGGACAAGCTGCAAAAAGGTTCGAACAAAATTCCAGAAAAAAATAAAAATATCTGTCATTGCTAAACAACAGTTTCATTTCATCTTAGTTAATTCCATTCAAAGTAAAAACTGTCAGGAACGCACTTTGATGGTAACAAGCGGAAGTAGCTCTTGCGTTGCCCAAACAGTAAATAATAACTGACACGTTGTTATAGAGCCGAATTTTACACGCGTGTGACACACGGTTTGTTGGTTGTTTCTTTGGGATGGGAGAGGGGGCCTAGATAGTTACCGAAAATAGTTCCGGCACGTCAAAACGAGAGGAAAAAATTAATGCAAAGCAAGCACTAAGAGAAAACACATCTAATAGAGGGGGTGAATGGGGTTCAGTGTTTAGCTTTATTTGCCCATAATGTTTAGCTATGTTGTGGCCACTTTTTAATGTTTACTGTTTCCGGATAAAATACTGTTAAGTATTCGTAGGTTTTTTTCGTGAAAAAAATCACAGTCTTGCAAATTCTTATCTGCCCTTCGAAAATTGGTAAGAAAATCACTCATGAACTTAGAGAAAATTTTCGGATTTCTCCCTGGAAATCTTTGCTAGTCTTCGGACACCTTCGGACACAGTTTTCGGACATCTTCATTAGTCTCCGAACATCTTCGGAAGTCTTCGGATAACTTCCGAAATGATCGTAAATCAACGGAAAATGGCTGAAAACTTGATCTTCTAAACAAAATAATATTGGCCTCTTTGGAGCTCTTTTTGTTTTTTCTGTATAAAATTTACTGTTACAGTGAATTTTTTTACTGTTGTGTTAAAACGCCTTAAATTTTACTGTTTTATGTTACAGAGCCAAGTGTTATCGAGATACCCGATTCAAACCATCCTAACAAGCCACAAAAAAGGTCCTGCGCAACCTTAACTTGAAGAAAATTCTTGCTCAGAAATACTGCCCACCCCCCTCCCCCCCCCCCACCTCAAAAACATAATGGGCCACATCTACAACTAAAACTTCTAAACGAACTACAAGCTTATCAAAAATAATTTTTTATAAGTTTATTTATAAACGTATCCATAATGGATTAGTTTTTGTGTGCTGTTTCCATCATTCATTTTTTTAAGCGTTAAGTATAAACTTGGTAAAACTCTAGATCTACAGCTTAAAGGTGTTCGCATTTTGATTTCTCTTTCTCACTTCCTATATTAATTCATCCTCTTAGGAGTCCGTTATGTGTCTTGATCCTCTTTAATCTTTAAGCATGTTACGCTAAATCAAGTTCACTGTTGATAATAAATCAGGTTGTAAACATGCAAATCAAGTCTTTCTTACGTTTTTTTTCGTTTTTACATCTTGCCTTACTGTACTAGTGGAAAAAAGCTAGGCATGTTACACAGAAGGAAGAGAAACTAATAAAGGCCGAGTGTCTCGGAATGAATCGTTCTCAGCTTCATTCGCGAAGAAGCTGGATTCTTGCCAAGCATTTTGTAACGGAGGAAGAGACACCACAAGTTGTTCAGGCCTTGCATTGGTTCCTCGGACGTTGTCTCCACTGGGATCAAGTTGATCATCGGTTCTCGGATGATCCTCGGTTCTCGGAAATGGGGACACATGTAACTGATGTCGGTGGTTGCCAGGATCTACCAACATTTGTCCGTCGGCAGATAGGGAGACCTCGTCATAGTCAGCAAGGAATTGCTCGTTGCTTCGGCGGGTGAAGCTGTAGTGCGGCACGCGTACACAACAAGGCGAGAGGCAACAGCAACCATCGTCAAGGATGAACGGAGCTGGATCTTTCATGATCCTTTCTACCTTCTTGGCTAGGCGCTTTAACTTCTTGGCCTTGATGTCAAACAAGTTGATGAAGCTGAACCAGTGATGGCGACAATTCATGGACTCCAGAGCATCGCGAAGCTCCGCCAACAATGTCAGGAAACACTCTTCAATATTGCTCTCTACCCAGAAACCCACTGGCACTTTCTCTAGAGTGTTGAGGAATATCGTTTTTATGTGGTAGGAGGTTATTCCAGGCACCACGGGCTGAAGATGGTCTTTTAAGATGATTTTCAGAGCCAAGAAACATTTCCTTGCTGTGTCTGGTACAAGTTTAGAGAGCTCAACTTCTGCCAAGGAAAAGGAGAATCTCCAGCTTGTTTTTTCCCTGTCGTTTGGTGCTGACTTGGCCACTAATTGACATCCAAGTGACATTATCCTCTGTGCTTCATCTGCACTGGGCCAGTATCTTGGTCGGAAAGACCAGTCGCTCATGCATGGCCAATCTGAGCACTGAATACAGAGTGTGATATCAGCCTCGAAGCGGACAGCAATCTTTATTTTTATTGCTGGCCCTTTGGAGTCGAGTTTCATCTTGGGAGTCCACTCAGACAATCCACAACAGTATGGGATGCCAGGAATATGGAAGACGCTCGCGTTACGAACAGCATCTTGGGCTTGATCTCTAATTGCTTGGGAACTAACACACTGTCCTTCGTAGCCGGGAGTGAGTGATACGAGTTTGGCGTATCCAGTAAACCCTTCACTCTCGGTAACAAGAGGCTCAACGCGAATGTTCCCATGTCCAGAAAAAGACGCTTTATCTACCAAAGAGCAAAACATGACGTCTAAGTCAGTATATAAAGCACTTATGTTGGACGATGCTATTCTGAGACAGATGCTTCTTGCCTCATCCGACATCATGAGCGGGATCCCATATCTCTCGATGGCGCTTCCTGAGAATATGTACTGAAATGTTGTCGTTGCCATTGTCTGCTCCAGTGGAGTTTTGATGTCGTTTAAATAGAGCAGAGCTTTCTCTTTGAATTCTTGAAGTTGTTCTTCTGTTGGGACTTCGTTGCTGACTGACGAGAGAATTTCTCTAAGAGTTTTTGAGCTTCTGCCGGTAAAAATGCATCTTCTGTGGCCACATGCGACTGGAAAACAGGCAATCTGCAGACAAAAATGTATATTCAATTTTTACCACGAGCACAGGAAAGAAAAGGGTTATATGTGTTAACATGTTAAAATTGATGTAACGTCTCGGACCAGATGGCAACTTACACAGATTTTGGTAGTATGAGCATAGAAATTCAATACAGTAATGGGTGTCTCATTGGAGCATAGTGTGTACCGAGTTATTGCTAACTACATAACTACGTTACCAAAGGGAAAAAATTTTGCCTTTTGTTAGGCAATACCAACCAACAGTACCAAACACAATCCAAAATTTGAAGCAAATACTCATGAAAAACTGGTAACAACCACTGCTTTAGAAAATATTCAAAGAACCTCCCCTAATATCGTACAAAAGGAGTAGGTCTCTCAAAGATAATACTCCGGCATAAGATCAAAACTATAAGAATGGCTAATACACGTGCGTGAGAGTCGTGCACGCCTGTCAACTAATTTTTATCACTGACGAGCTCAAAGTAAAGATATTCGGGTTATGACGCAATAATTTTCGCTGTATGAAAATGTAAGCTAATAGTTAACTAAAAATAGTAGTTAACTGACAATTGGTCAAAACATTAGTAGTTAACTGACAATCGGCCGAAACATTTGTAGTAAACTGACAATTGGGTACCCCCATTAGCACCCTGTTGCCTGTTAACCAATCAAAACTCAGGAAATGCAATATACCATTGCTAGTTTTTAATTATTTTATATATTCTATTTCACAAGGCCCAACATACCAATGCCTGACGTAACGCCTTATAAACAATGGTCAGAAACAGTGCTCCAAAGATTAATACCATTAGTTGGGTGCAAGAGGATTCATCTTTTCCGCACATTTCGGCGCCTTGTAACAGTCGAAGGACAATGAGAACAACCGTCATACCGGAGCCCCACGCAACGACGCCTCTAATGGTCTTGATACCACAAGGTGGCTTCATATCTCACTAGAGAGGGATATATACGGCAAGTTAGTGTAGGAGCGATTGATGGGAGTGGGGTGGAGAGGATTGGAGTGAAGTGTAATGGAGTTGAACGGAGCCGAGCGGAGCGAAGTGGCGTGGCGTGGCGTAACGAGGCGTGGCGTGGAATGGAGAGGTGGAGTGAAATGGAGTGGCCTGGAGCTGACTGGAGTGGGGTAAATTGACGAAGAGTGAAGTGGCGTGAAAATGAGTGTAGAAGAACTGAGTGGAGCAAAGTGGAGTACAGTACCCTGCGAGCATGCTCTCGGAATGAGAAGTGAATGGTGGCCACGGTCAAAAAAATAGATTTTTCCCATACTTTATCAGTCTGAGGGCCTTGGTATGTAACTGAAGGGTATGAGGTAAGTTTATTGAGATATTCAATTTAACGACAGAAATCCACGAAAAACGGTTATCGTACCGGAAGCTCAGATTTCACTTCGCGATAATCCGAAAGTATGCATTTTTAGCCATTTTTAGCCGTCAGGTCACTAAGCTTTACATTAACCGACATTTAATTTTATCTACGTCGAGTTCAATCACAAAATGTTGCAGATTTATATACTTTTCAGCTGAATTACAAAATGTTGCAGCTTTTTATACTGTTCAGCAGAATTACAAACAAATTTTAACGAACGAACGACAAACTACCAACCAACCGCGTGAGTGAATTTGGCTCCACCTACGATACTCCTTTTTTGCATTCTGCAAAGCAGTCGCAAAAATGATTCAAGGTTAAGTGGCCGGCCGACACACGTGTCAGGATCTTCGCCCTTTTATGATGCGTGTCAACAGCACTCAATGAATGCAGAATTTTTAAATTTACATTTCACTTTGGCTCATTATTTTCATGTATTCTTGAAACTTAGAATACACCCAGAACGCTTTTTTGAACCACAAATTTAGTGATTGTAGCGTTCTTAAAACGCAGACAAGTTGATACGTCTTCCTTTACTATTACAGTAGTGACACTACGCGTTATTGATTCCTCAGTTGAATACGCAGCAATTTATGTCTGTGTTTTTAATAAGTACACAAACAAAAGAAATGAACAAACATGCTTGTAAAATTCTATTGTTTGTGTCCTCTAGGCCTCGCTACCAAGCTGAGTTTTAATGAATCAAAAGAAGCCTAATATTGAGCGAAAAAAAGCCTTACTTTTAGTTAAAGAAAATAGATTAACAATAACTCGGAGTGTTTTTTCATGGACGATTTCACGCGTGGAATGAATACATGTCGTTAGGCTGAAGTCAGCCCCGTTATATTTTTTTTTTATTTTACGTGGCATCTTAGGCCATCCCAATAAAATGTTTCGTTTCCCATCGCCCGACCGACCCATTTTTTTCGAAAAGTAAAAAAAAATTCCAGATTCACTAGTCAAAGAAGCAAGTACTTCAATTTACAAGCACACGATCTTGTTTTAACAATTGGTATGATGTGATGTCTTTGTCTTTAGTAAACATCGATACTACGTTATTTTTTAAGACTGTTTACACATTTGATAAGGAATAACGAACGAAAAGACCACGTTTTCGAGTTGACTTTGTAACCAGGCTTTCTTACGTAGCAGCCCGGCCTTTTCTGGAACCCAGAACCCTTCAAGTGTTCACTTTCTGCCAAGTGCGAGTCGATGTTTAGCGTCAAACGTGTTGCCTGTGCCGCGACTTAATGGCATCCATAAATTAGTTTGGTTAAAGGCCAAGCTATGCAAATAATCAAGCAAACTGAAGCAAAACCTGGTATTGTCCCTCAAAAGGTAAAGTCCCTGGGATTTGTCCCTGTGAAAAGTCCTTTGAAAGAGGCTTCTAGAGAATAGTCGAAGGGACTTGTCTCCTCCTCTGTTAACCGACCTTAATTTTTGAGGGAAAAGTCCCTTGGACTTGTCCCTTTAATTCAAAACAGCTTGAATTCGAGGGACAATATGTAGTTGTAATCAAATGTGTTGTTATTTTAGCGGGGTACATCTCAGTAACTTATCTTGACAACCACAAGTGTACGCGAAACAGTATTCACCTACACAGACAGCTTTGTTGTCTACGAACATCAAAGAATTAAAACAGAAATCGTTTTAGTTATTCAGTCTTATGTGTGCTAAAACGTCATGATACTTTTTATTACTCCACTGGCATTATTTTTGTCGTTATCATTATTATCTGATGACAGACCATCGAATCATGTAAGGTGGCTATTAAAGTTATTTAAGGTGAACAAAAGTTTTATTAACTTGCATCTTTTGGTGTTCTAAAATGATTTGAAGATACTGCGTTAAGCAAAAAAACTAATTAAGAAACAGAGTAGAGGGTTTTTTGCACCGGCCTCCAGCACGAGCGTACTGAAACCAACAAAAATGAAAAGCAACGCTTGTAACAAGGCATGCTTGGATGCACCACTGGCTAACACAGATATGCCGCACCGTTCCACCTAAAAGTTTCGTTCCAAATCAAGGGTGCGACTTATCTTAAAGACCGTTTTTTTTTTTTTTTTTTCAGGACACAGAGCGTACCCAAATACGTGACCACACAGTCTTCAGGCGCGTAGCTGAGGTTTTTGGAAGGGTGTTCGTATTGACAGGAATATTTATTGGGGGGTTATTAAATACGAGTGTCGAAGGAGCGAGCCTCTAGGGGGGTCTGGGGCATGTCCCCCGAGAATATTTCGAAATCTAGAGGCCCGGAAATGCTATTTTCAGCATTGTGCACGTCAATGCAGTAAAAACCCGCGTGTAAGAACCTAGAAATTAAGAACCTCCTGGCAGAAATTTGCTTCCTTAATACCCCAAAAGGTTCTTATATGTGGGGTTAAACTATTTTATTTATAATACAATAACTGTATTTTATCAAAAAGGATGTCTTTAGAGATCAAGAATTGCACAGGGAAGCTAAAAAATGCCAGTAAGTACCCCAAAATATAAGAACCTGTTTTGCCAAACTCTAAAAAAGCAGGTTCTTACACGCGGGTTTTTACTGTATTTCAAACTCGATGGAGTGTAAAATAACAGGTATTTTTAGTCATAACAACAATATTTCCGGCATTTTGTTAACTTGATACATTCAGGGCCTCTTCATATGATCCCGGTTGACCGGGCTGGCCCAGTTACCGAGATATCGGCTCACTCCTATTTTCTTTGTAAAATTTTTGATGTGTTCATATGAGAAAGCGGGCCAGCCCGATTACCGATATCTCGGTTTCTGCAAACGAGATATCGGCAACCGGGAAAAAAATTTTCCCATATGAACACTCCAGCCCGGCCACCGGGACGCAACTTTTTTTGAAAAAATAGCTTCCCTTTCGTAACTGGGCGGTCAAAATCGCATAATTTTTCCTTGTATCTATTTCCACTTTTGAAATATGGGAATTAGCATTATAAGTAAAGTTACAAGGGTCGATAAAGCTACGATAGTCGCAAAAGATGCAACTTCATGTGTCGCAATTTTGGTTTCGTTTCTTGAATTTTATCCCCGTCAACCGGGCTTAAATTTTCCATATGAACAGACGTCAAAATCTGTCCTGGTAACCGAGACAGCCCGTTAACCGGGCTCATGTGAAGAGGCCCTCATACATACATACCGGCTTAGGGCCTCTTCACATGAGCCCGGTTTACGAGCTGTCTCAGTTACCAGGACGGATTTTGGCCTCTGTTCATATGGAAAATTTTAGCCCGGTTGACGGGGATAAAATTCAAGAAACGAAGGCAAAATGGCGACACATAAAGTTGCATCTTTCGCGACTATCGTAGCTTTATTGACCCATGTAACTTTATTAATAAAGCTTATTCGCATATTTCTGAAGTGGAAATATATACAAGGCAAAATTAAACCATTTGGACCGCCCAATTACGAAAGGGAAGCTATTTTCTCAAAAAAAAGTTGCGTCCCGGCGACCGGGCTGGAGCGTTCATATGGGAAAATATTCTTCCCGGTTGTCGAGATCTCGGTTGCAGAAACCGAGATATCGGTAACCGGGCTGGCCCACCTTCTCATATGAACACATCCAAAATTTTACAAGAAAATAGGAGTAAGCCGAGATCTCGGTAACTGGGCCAGCCCGGTCAACCGGGATCATATGAAGAGGCCCTTAGTACCCTTGTCTTACAAAAGCTTGACGTGTACTGCAAAGGCATCTTCAGTCCTCCATTATTGACCTCCAAAGGGGGTTCGTTCGAACCCCTCGAACCCCCCCCCCCCCCTCCTCCTACTCGCATGGTCTTCACAACATGTGTTTTTTTTCCACTTGCAATGATAAAAACAATCTTAGCTGCGTTCACATTTCCCCGAAACATGTTAAGAACAAACATGTTCCAACGTAACATGTTTCACGTAAACATGCCTGTTATTGCATTGTTCACATTAGGTGAGAGAGGGCAGAGATGGGCAGAGATCTTTTGCCTACCGTGGAGCGAAGCTCTTTAATAACTTGCCTAAGAACATTAGAGAGACAAATGACCTGAACCTTTTTAAAAAGAGAATTTTTAAACATATTTTAAATTTGTAAATGCCCCTTTAACTGTAATGTATATAATTTTAATTGCAAATTTTTTATTTCAACTATACCCCTTTTTTTCTGATTTTTGTTTTCTTTTCTTTTTTCTTCTTTATTGTAAATATTTTTATCTTTTATCTTTTTAATTTCTGTATGGCGGAAGAGCCCCCAAGGGGGAGCTATGCAATAAAGTATGTATGTATGTATGTATGTATGTATGTATGTATGTATGTATGTATGTATGTATGTGTCAGTTTCAAACACGTTTCATGCCTGGTGTGTAATTTATGCGGTTTCACGGTTCTTGCATAAATTTTTATACTTTAACCGTAGAAATATAGCTCGAAATTACAATAAAGTTTCCATTAAATCTTTGTGTTTCTGTCTATTTTCAAGCCCTTCGATGAAGCAGGGCTTTCAAGCTTTTAGCAAGAAGACAGTATTGTCAGAATTTGCTCTATCAGTCGGTACAAGAAGATTTTAATTGTATTTTGTGAAGTTTGTTTTTGCATTGCAATGCTGCAATGCCGCGCGCTTGTAGCCGCCGTCCTAAACTTTCGTGGCGATATTCTGCCAAATATTCTGCTTTCTATCCATCAACGATAGCTCATATTGTATCGCTTTATTAGCCCATATTTTAAATAAACATTTGATCACATAGAAGGCCCAAATTTGAAGCTTTTCTGCACTCGCCTCCTCAACGCTTGTCCGCCATTTTTAACTTGTTTAGTCTGATCATGATTGAAACTACCTCGTTAGGTAGTTTCAATCATGATCAGACTAATCATGTTTCAATCATGATTCGCGCAATGCACTGCCTGATGTGAACACTTTTCACAACGAAACATGTTTCATTCGTGATGAGACTAAGGGCCGAATCGCACTAGCGGACAAGTTTTAAATGTCATAACATTTTTACAAAAAAAAATTGTCGCGACAAGTCAGAGACATTTTGAAGAAAACAAAAGGTGTAATTATTAGTACAATAGCTCTGCACGTGCTTCTGCCATCCCTGTACATTTCTCAGCACGGCCGTCTTGGGCAAACATCAAATATGCAGTACAACGCGGTAAAAAAATCTAAAACAATTGGCATTTAAAGTACGCGTTCTCATGCAGTAGAATAATGAGTCGTCTCAAGATAACTTTTTCTTTTCTCATTCTAACATTTGGCCGAAACACTTCACTTATAAATATGCTTTGCCTCTCGCGAAAAGATTTTGCGGCTGGATTACGATAGTGAGAGCCACATCACGGTGCATACTATCCCAACAACTTTTGAGTGCGTGTTGTTTTTCGGTGCAATTTGGGCCAAACACAATAGCCAATCAACAACGTATTGTTATCTAGCATTACGAGGGGCATGGGAATGCGACTTGTCATGAAAAGTTCTGCCTTGAGGCAGGACTTCGGCCCCTTTGATGATTTGTCCGTTTTGACAAAATTTGCCCTTGTCCAACAAGTCGTTCGCACTTGTTTTTGCAATTGTTTGACAACATCTATCGCGCGTGCAACGCGGACCAATCATAAGACAACTGCTTCTTTGTTTTCCTGAAATGTTGGACAAGTTCTAGGTCTCAAAAAACGCTATCGCACTTGTTTTCTGTGACAAGTGACACGTTAATGATGAAATCAGTCAATTGTTACAAAATTTGTCCGCTAGTGCGATTCGGCCCTAATCATGTTTTGGCCTAATGTGAACGCAGCTTAAGTCGCATTGTCATTGCGTTTCAGTTCGTTACAGTTCTCTGTTAGTCTAAAAGAAGGCGTCCTAAAAATAGTTAAGATTGAATCCATCAGGAAATCGAGTAATATTAATTTTAGTTGGACAAAAATCGAGTACCTGAGACGTTTTAAATCCTCTTGCGTTATTTTGTACCCTTTTTAAAAGCTTAAGATGCAACTAATTATCTGTGATAACACCAACAACAATTTCTTTTCAGAGGCTAAGAAAATGATTTTCAAAGTTTGCAAGAACCACGTGAACTATAGGTAAAATCCGCTCACGTGTGGCTATTTTGTTAAATCGTCTTCGAAATTTGTTTTTGATGTTTGGTGTTGTTAGAAATTATTTCTTTTGATAACATATTTAACACAGAAGTTTGCAATATAAGTTGTAAGTAATTTTGGTACATATTTTTATCCAACTTATGCTCAAGGTCGTATTGGCCTTTAAATGTTGATATCTGACAGCTAAAAATATTCTACTCATTTTATTAAAGCAATATATCACACATTTCTAAGAACATCTATCACCAGCTATAGGGAGGGAGTTATAAAAATACCATAAAATCTTAACTTTAATTCTCTTCTCTTGTTCTTCATTCCTCGTGGTAAATAATCTGTAAAATATGCGTGCTCGATAGTTTTAATTAACAATAATGGTTAGCTTTCCGAAAACAAACCCGTAGTGTGGAACGCTTACAATATAATTAGCAATATCAGGTCAGAAAATGGCACTGAAAACTAACGTATCTGTAAAGAAAAGTTAACAAAAGTAGTGGGCTGTCTTGTTACCTGTGGGACGGAAATGTTGGTAAGCAGGGTAGTCTAGTCTAGTAGACTTCGCCATATAATTCGCACTGTCTTGCCTTCACCCACAGGTCATTTAAAGTGCTACTACGATCAAATTTTCGATTTCCATTTTTTTACATTTTCGTGTACAATTTGACTTTCTTACTTACCTTGCCAATTTTCAATCCATTACGAACATCAGAAGTCGTTTTATTTTAACGTCTATTTCCGATAATTTACGGCCGCCATTAAAAAACCTTGTTCCAAGGCTTGGTTGCGAATAGGGAGAAAATGACGTCAAAGACTCCAAATACCTCACGGGTTGAAATTATAATAACAATCAGCATAGAACATTGCACGAAAAATAAGCCCAAACTTTTTGTTGCTTTTCGCGTGATTTTCACTACATATTGTTATTATAATTTCAACCCGTGAGGTATTTGGAGCCTTGACGTCATTTTCTCCCTATTCGCAACCAAGGCTTGGAACAAGGTTTTTTAATGGCGGCCGTAAATTATCGGAAATAAACATTAAAATAAGACGACTTCTGATGTTCGTAATGGATTGAAAATTGGCAAGGTGAGTAAGAAAGTCTTCTTGTACACGAAAATGTAAAAAAATGGAAATCGAAAATTTGATCGTAGTAGCACTTTAATAGACTACAAGAATATTTTCGTCTTGCTCACCACAAAGCCGCGAGGTCCGCGGAAAAAACATTCGATTTCCCTGTGACTGAAGAAACTAAAGCCCTTTAGCGATGGAAAAAGAGTTTTAAAATAAAGAAGAGTTTTATCGAACGTTTTGAGTAATTAAGCAATGAAATGACAGGTCAGTGAACCGCGAGCAACTCTAGCGATCAGAATCAGAGCGATCGTCAGTACACATTTTCAATGAATTGGACATCGGCTTTACAATTGGAATCAATCGTTTTGCTCAGGCAAAAAAAGAAGTGTATACTTTGTTTTTAAGCTTTATGTTACCTTGTTATGTTTCTTCGACTCAGGAGACGTGTGCAGACCTGCTTTAACATAAATAAATGAAGATTCTGAATAAATTCCGATTTATAAAGGCGTTGCATGCACTTTCGTTCAGGAAGTTAATGTCACTCAAGGTTGGAATCCCAATGTCAATATTAGTAATATTGTAGCCTCAAAGCAAGCTCTCGTTTGGAAAACACGCGTTAGGAGCGAAATCGCAAAGAAGAGAAGCGAGTCGGCGTGGAGAAGTGAACCCATTCTATTCTTGAATGATCGGTGACTATTGCCGTGAACCTTTGAAGTCGTTGTAGATGTTCAAAATTACGATTTATACAAATTTATAGCTTAAACACTTAGTGCTTCCACTACTTGGTCTTCTCGGGACCTTCACGGGTATGGGGCTACTCAAGGGTGAAAGACCGGGTCTAACAAAATCGTCCCTTCCCTCCCCCCGCACCCCAAAAATAAAAACATCGAACTACCCAACTGCTGCCCACTGTTGCTGGGAATATCTAAAACTTTGAAGAACTCCATCGAACGTTGTAATCACTTTGCGATTAAGTCGCTGCTGAATCTTAGTAACTCGTCCAGCTATCATCTATGCCTAGACATGGCTGCTATGGATACACTAGAGCAGCGACGTATCGTGCAATCGCTCATTTTATTTTTTAAGTGTTTTAGACTTGATGGCCCAAATTATATTTCCCAGTTTTTTACACCTAGGTTAACTAATTATAATTTACGAGGTAGAGGCTCAAATGTTGTGCAGCCCCCATATAACAGCCTTGTCATGCACAACTCCTTTCTGTATTTAATTGCTCACTTGTGGAACCAGTTGCCAGCTAACGCCAAATCCTCGACCACCTTGGCACATTTTCGAGCTAGTTTAAATGGCATGAAGTTTGCTGGGTGCCAGTGTATGAACTGTATATAGTTTTACCTTGATTTTTTATTTATTTATTTATTTATTTTTTTTTTTGTACATATATATATATATATATATATATATATATATTATTATGCTTCTTGTAATTAATTTTATTGTAAATAGTCGTGCGTTTTTTACATGAGCCCCTGGCTCGGGAGATTGGGCAACCACTCCCCACGTGTCGACTTTAAATAAAATACCTTATACCTTATACCTTATACCTATAAAGGCGTTGCATGCACTTTCGTTCAGGAAGTTACTGTCACTCAAGGTTGGAATCCCAATGTCAATATTAGTAATATTGTAGCCTCAAAGCAAGCTCTCGTTTGGAAAACACGCGTTAGGAGCGAAATCGCAAAGAAGAGAAGCGAGTCGGCGTGGAGAAGTGAACCCATTCTATTCTTGAATGATCGGTGACTATTGCCGTGAACCTTTGAAGTCGTTGTAGATGTTCAAAATTACGATTTATACAAATTTATAGCTTAAACATTTAGTGCTTCCACTACTTGGCCTTCTCGGGACCTTCACGGGTATGGGGCTACTCAAGGGTGAAAGACCGGGTCTAACAAAATCGTCCCTTCCCTCCCCCCACACCCCAAAAAAAAAACATCTAACTACCCAACCAGTGGGCAGTGTAACGAGATTTAGTGCTACATGAAAAACCAATAAAGGTGTTGGCATTAATTGGAAATCCACTCATAGTGGTCTGGTATGCTAAAACATACTGTACTTGTCGTGTAAATCGTTAAAAGGTGGTGTGACGATGGATGGGTAGGAAGAAAGTGGCTTAAAACTTGAAAACGTTGGGCCGACGTTTTCAAGTTTACAGTGTTACTTGGAAGAAAATCACATAATAACCATTGATTAGGGTTTATTGACATATTTGAGAATGAATTTGTGCCTTTCTTCTATTTTTCTAAAGGTTATTTTGTTGATCAGTGAGTGTACCCTCACAGTTCTAGCATAGTATACACAAAACTTAGAAGACTCCCCGTGACACTGTCCCTTTAAACCGTTAAACTCACGTAAGAAGTACCAGACAAAGTATCGCGATTTTTACTAAAATATGAAATAAAAAAATGACCATCATAAACATCCGATCTAAATGAGTGCTATTGATACGGTATTAATATGCTTTGATGTTGCCTTCAATCTAAGCGAAAAGTGAAAAGAAAAAGCATCTTCTTTAAGGAAACTACTCGCTTTTACCTGCTTCACGTAGACGGCTTCCATTTGTTGCCGTACGCAGAAAAAAAACACTCGTCCCAACATTAACCCTATTCAGACCGGGTGGGGCTTTTGAGGCCCGCGCTGACTTTGAACTTTTATAATTTTTTTAAGATTTAACCAAACGCTGCCAAACTTTCTGAGTTTTCCTAAAATTTATCTGGCAACAATTTGGTAGAGTTGGATGTGTCAGGACCTTGACATCACCATGGCAACGGCATTTTGACAGGCATGTTTTCCCAAATTTGTAATTTTGCGTGTTTCTGTTAATAAAAATCAACTTAAATGGAATTATTTTTACATTTTTACTGGTTTAAAGCACATTTTTATTCATTTTGAGTACTTTGCAGTGATTTTGGGTGGTTTTTTGGGTGGTGTTTTTTTTGGCATTTAGGAAAAATTTTGAAATCCAAGATGGCGGATCCAAGATGGCGGCTGTTTTGACATCATGATGTAATTGTCACGTGATGTGACGTCACTATCCCACGTGACGTATACCAAAAGAAAGAGTTTCGGACGTACAATACATCCTATAAGTTTCATGGTGATTGGTTAAATATTCTGGAAGTTACATAGGGGGGGGGGGGCTTCCGAAGCCCCCCCCCGGTCTGAGAAGGTTCAAATAAGCCCGGTCTGAATAGGGTTAAAATCTCCAACATCAACCGAAGTCAGGTTTATTTAGGTGGTTTTTAGGCGTCTGTCTTATAAGAGATAATGACTGGTATCATGTCATTGTCACAGTAGTCTGCGAATACACGATTCTGTCTCACACTTCCACAACGTTTAACGAAAAGCTCCATTTTCCCGTCGTACATCAAGAGACATTCGTAAATTCGTAACAACGGTTACCTATCACGTGAAGACTGCTGCTTTTGGTGCTTTTGCAATAATAAAAGGTACAAAATGTACAACACTATGCAGTGCAGGTGATGATGAAAAAATATAAACGTCTACATAGAAAGAGTTGAAAAAGGGCTATTGCCAGAGTTTTGGGTATTTCAAAGCATTCGAGTCTTCTTATGATCCAATGATTTCGGATAAGCGTTCCAGTCACTATCTTAAAAGTAAATGATATAACAGTAACACTTGAGCTAAATGATAGAACAGACGTGGCCGTGTTGTCCTACGGTCAGGCCCGTAGGCTGGGGGGGGGGGGTCGGTCCCCCCCCCCACTGACTGAAAAGGTCCGGTCCGCGGAATGACACAGTATATTGTCCGCTTAAAAGAATATTCACTGACGTTATTTGTATTTATTTTTAACAAAAATAACATAATACACTAGTAAAACTTTCACCTGTATTTCCCTCTTTTTCGGTTTTCAGACTAGAACCAAAGGCAGATCGTGACAAAAATGCATCTCATATTGATTCCACTGATTTGAATATATAGTGTGGCCCGTTTAACAAATTTCAACAAGTTCTGAAAATTTGGAAGGGTAGGCTTAAGCAAAACACTTAAAATTTAATTCAAGTATACAAAAATCTCATTTTAAAGCCATCAACATCTGCATGTTGTGGCAACTAAATGTGAGCATCAATGGGGAAAGTCGCTTGTCTAACCTTGCTCTTCTATGCATCCATTATGATACCCCTGTGAACCTTGACGCGAAAGTAGACTGTTGCGCTCACTTACACCACGTAGACAACACCTCTGATACGTAACGGTGGTAATGGCGTAGCCAGCCTACAGGCTAGTACTTTAGAGCATTCAAGTTTTTCAGCATCGTATTTTTTCAGTTCGGGCTGGAGCTTTTTTCAAGATAAAATGAAGAGCAATATTTACCGGTAACGGATCACATATCTCTACCCTTTCACGATGAGATCAAGGCTCATCGCGCAAGTGAAAACTCCGGACCAATCAAAACATGCACAATGATACGGCGGACGTTAAAGAAAAACTCGTTTATATAGGAATAAGTGAGAAATCGAAAATAAGTGCAATCCTCTGTTGTGAAATCTTAGACTTTATGTGCTGAAAAATACAAGTAAAATCACCATAAAGTAAAAAAGAAGGCCTTTTCAAGGGTCTTTATCTGAAAAAGAAAATCCCCATGGAAGCATACCCCCTGTTGGATCCTCGAAAACGGCGGCCCTTACGGGCCATTTGACCAGGTCTGCAGCTTTTCAAAAAGCTGGCTGTGTAACGACCCTGATAGCATTTCGTGTGCACTGGTAAAGTGAATAAAGAGAAAAAAATACTAAGCAAATGTTCAGTCTACAACGTTTTGGTCAGCTTCAAGAGAAAACGAACCTACCCGGGCAAAAACGAGGCTACGGGCCTGACGGTATTGATGGCAATAAGCTGGGCATGCGGCACGGGAGGACGAAAAACCACTAATAGCAGAGTGTTTCTGAACAAATCGTCCTCGGCTCAACCCAGGCAGGAACTGGGTCTTGGTCTGTGTTTTGCAAGGCACTGTGTATGGGAAGAAGAGGGACTGCAAGTTGTACAGCCCCTAAAGTGGTCCCTTGGCTTTAGTTTCCACTTGAACAATATGAGGTAGGGACAAGCGAAGCCTCGGACCTTGGAGACGGGGACATAGGTGACTGATGTCGGTGTTTGTCAGGACCTACCATCATGTGTCCATCGGCAGATAGAGTGACCTCGTCGTAGTCAGCAAGGAACTGCTCGTTGCTTCGGTGAGTGAAGTTGTAGGGTGGAACGCGGATACAACAAGACGAGAGACAACAGCAGCCATCGTCAAAAATAAATGGAGCTGGATCATTTAGAATACATTGTACTTTCTTGGCCAAGCGCTGTAACTCATTGGGCTTGATGTCAAACAAATTGATAAAATGAACCAGTGATGGGGACAATTCATGGAAACCAGGGCATCATGAAGCTCCGCCAACAATGTAAGGAAACAATCTTCGATATTGTCATCTATCCAGGAACCCACTGGCACTTTCTCTAGAGTATTAAGGAATATCGTTTTTATGTGTTAGGTCGTTATTTTAGGCACCACGGGCTGAAGATGGTCTTTTAAGATGATTTTCAGAGCCAAGAAACATTTTCTCGCTGTGTCTGGTACAAGTTTAGAGAGCTCAACTTCTGCCAAGGACAAGGAGAATCTCCAGCTTGTTTTGTTCTGGTCGCTTGGCGATTACTTGGCCACTAGATGACATCCAAGGGACATTATCCTCTGTGCTTCAACTACACTGGGCCAGTATCTTGGTCGGGAAGGCCAGTCGCTCATGGGTGGCCACTCAGAGCAGTGGACACAAATTGTGACATCAGATTCAAAAAGCGGCTCGATATGGAACTTCATCGCTGGTCCTTTGGAATCGAGTCGTATCTTGGGAGTCAGCTGAGTCATTCCACAATAGCATGGATGCCAGGAAGATTGACTACAGGCGTGCTTTGAAGGGCATCAAAAACTTTTTTTTCTTGTTAGTTCTGAACTGACACACGTTCTTTCGACGCTAGGAGTGATATATGTGAGTTGGGCGTATCCAATAAACGATCCACTTTCCGTAATAAGAGGCTCAATGAGAATGTTCCCATGTCCAGAAAAGGAGGCTTGATCTTCCAAAGAACAAAACATAACGTCTAAATCAGTATCTAATGGGCCGGTGAGCAAAGATTCACGCGCTGCACACATGCATCCTGTATTCTTGTATGACATCATGACCGGAATCCCATATCTCTCGACTGCACTTCGTGAGAAGAAGTACTGAAATTTTGTTGTCATTGTGTTCTCGAGCGCACTCTTGATGTCATTCAAATAAACTTGAGCGTTATCTTTAAACTCCTGAAGTTGCTCTTCCGATGGAATTTCTTTGTTGACTGTCAAAAGAATTTCTCGAAGAGGTTTGGAACTTTTGCCAGTAAAAATACACCTTCTGTGGCCACAAGTGACGGGGAAATAAAAAGTGTACAAGGGAGAAAAGTATTTTACAAGCGGAGATCAACTTAGGGCCTGTTTATATGGAGGAGAGTTGTCCCTGCTAGGAGGGTTACCCTCCATACCGAGCCACCCGGCCCGGGCGAGAGAGCTTTTCATACGTTTCTTTATAAATAGCTGCGAACTTATTATATGAGAAATTGCAAAGTTGGCTCGGGGGGCAGGGTGACCCTGGGTGGAGGGTCACTCGCTTTGAAGGTAGGGTGACCCTTGGGAGCGAGCCAACTTTTTTCCATATAAACAGTTTGGTTATTTTTTTCTCGCCTACCAGGGATAAGTTGACACATACAGAGCATGCGCAAATGCTGGAATCGGTCAAAACAACATCGAAGTCGGCGGTAAATTTGTCCAAATTGGTCTTTGTCGACGTTTCAGCGTTCCTGATTTTAGAAAAGGCCGCTATAATAGATATTTCAAAATAACTCTCGTCAGTCTTTTGAACCGACAGGGCCAAGTTTTGGCTCGGTCAACAGGGACAACTTTCTCATATAAACACTCGGTAAAAGATAGCGAGGGGAAGAGGGTAACTCTCCTACCAGGGACAACTCTCTTCCATATAAACAGGCTCTTACTGTTTTCTTAAAAAAAAAAAAATGAAAGACGAGTCTATTATAAACCCATTAGTATGGCAACAATAGTATACTCAGGCTATTGATTTACACCTCAGACACTCCCAAGCCCACCACCATCACCTCCCAACAGAACACAAAACATATTAAAGCACAAAATATAATCTCGATATGAAATGCGTGCCTCTCAGGACGTTCAATCGTTATTACACTACTAAGAGGTAAGTTTTCTCATTTAAAACGTGTTATTCTTTTTTACGGTTATACAACAACCCAACCACGGTTATAAACACACAAAACATAAACAGGTCAAGGGTACATATTCAACATTTCACATCATACTAAAAAAGAATAAAATCAAAACGTTCATACCAAACATCTTCGTAGAATCCAAATCACAGAAACAGAATGCCACCAGCGATTGCTGCTTCAACAACAACGCCTAGTCTCGTAAAGAGGTTAGCCAGTTGACTGAGAAGGACAACAACTATAGCAACAGTGCCCAACTTAGTAGCGCCTTTTACTGTCTTAATACCACAAATTGGTTTCATGGTTCACCAGGCTGAAGTGGGCAAAGGACAAAATCAGTTTTAGTTTAATAAACTCAGCTCGGAAGATTCGCTCAAATCTATGGAAAATACCGTAATGCTTTGATTTAACGACCTTCCTGCAGTGAGCAGAGTGAACAACGTGCCATGCTTTTGCCGCTGTCACAACCAAAATCTCGCATCGAAAGGTTACCAAAATGTCTTAGCTATGAAGTTCTGCTGGCGCGCTTCGAGCGCCAGAGCTCAGCTAAAAATGATACAGGGTTTTCACTTATCAGAGAGCCGAGCGTAAGGATCCTCGACTTTTTATGACGTATATCAACAGCAATCAATGAATGCAGAAATATCAAATTTACATTTCACTTTGGTTCGTTTATACCGTGCATTAAACTATATCTTGAAACTAAGAATACATGCACAACAAATTTTTTGAACGACGAATCTAAACACAGACAAGTTGGTACAACCTCCTTTTATTTTAAAGAAGTGACAATTCTTGTTATTGACTCCTCAGTTGAATGCTATACACATAACATACCACACTTGAAGCAGATTCGCTTTCTCAGAAGAGTACATACTAAGGGAAACCAGACGTATTGTGCAAGAGTGTTCGATACTTGCTGTTTACGTCACAGTCGATTGCGTGCACAGCTTTGTCTTTGGCAAAATGGTAAACATGCCTACTTTTGGTTTTCGATATTTGTCAGACCTGTTTGTGAAGCATTCTTAAACTTGTCGTAAGTGGCAGATCAAAATCAGCCGTTGGGCGTACCGTAAGACAATTGTCAATTACCAATCTTTTACAACAAGCCTTCATGCGACTTGGAAAAAGCACGCGGCAATGTCGCAAATTGTGCTTTAGTCAGGGGAATTAATCTTGTAGCGAAGCGCCGGAAACAACCTTTTATTTATCATTATCTGCAGCAATAAAATAAAGTAAATACAATCAAAAAGCAAACCAGCTAATAAGTGAAGCCGAAAGTATTGCTTGTGTGTAAAAGGGTCTCTTGTTGAAACAAATGATAGGATACGCAGCTCGTCATATAGTAAAGTGTGTACATAAATTATTGTCATTGAGCTAAGACCACCTATCAGTTTACATATCAAAACACTAACACTGTCTCCTTTTGCCATAAAAAATCTTGACGGTAGTCAGGGTTCTCGGTACTTACCTTCCGTTAGAAAATTTAAGATTGAATCGGCTTATACTGACGAAGATTCTGTCGCACAGTAGGTTTGAATAGACTGCAATTTATGTCCCTGCGTTTTTAATTATCATACGTATGGATATCTACCAATTAACGCTGAATAAATTGTTTTATTGAAATCTTGAGCTGACAAAAGAAATTTTTATTGTTATTTTAAAAAGAATAAAAATGGATAAATCAGCAGGATTTTTTTTCATGTGAGATTGAGATTTCACGCGTGAAATGTATTCATGTAGTCAGACGGAAGTCAGTCCCGTTACATACATGTGAGTGTTCGTGGCATCTTTAATACTGGTCTTCGCTTAGGTACTTCGACTACTTCGCTTTTTGTGCGTAGTGTAAGGCGATGTTTAGCGTCAAACTTGTTGCCTATGCCAAGAAGAACGATTCAAACTCTATTACATTTAATAGCACCTATAAATTAGTTTGGTAAAAGGCCAAGTCATGCATATAATCAAGCCACCTGAAGCAAAACCGGGAATTGTCCCGCAAAAGGGAAACGTCCCTGGGATTTTTCTCTGCGAAAAGTGCTTTAAAAGAAGGTTCATGAGAATTTTCGAAGACACTTGTCCCCTTGTGTGTACTTTGTTTGAATTCGAAGGATAAGATGAATTTTTGATTTATTGTAATTTTAGCGTCAGCAGCTACGATGTTAACTATTAGTATCAATCCTTATAAGACACTGCATTTTATGCATTAATCAGGTAAACCCATAAATAAGGCAACAGAATGCATGGGGTTTGATAATCTTTTCAGACCAAGTTTTTACATGTTGCCTTACTGTACTAGTGGAAAAAAAGCTAGGCATGGTACACAGAAGAAAGAGATACTAATAATGGCAGAGTGTCTCTGAATGGATCGTTTTCAGCTTCATCCGCGTAGAAGCTGGATTCTTGCCAAGCATTTTGTAACGGAGGCAGAGACACCACAAGTTCTTCAGGCCGTACATTGGTTCCTCGGACGTGTTCTCCATTGGGATCAAGTTGATCCTCGGTTCTCGAAGATGGGGTCACAGGTAACTGATATCGGCGGTTGCCAGGAGGATCTACCATCATTTGTCCGTCGGTAGATAGAGAGACCTCGTCATAGTCAACGTGGAATTGCTCGCTGCTTCGGGGGGTGAAGCTGTAGTCCAGCACGCGAACACAACAAGGCGAGAGACAACAGCAGCCATCGTCAAGGATGAACGGAGCTGGATCTTTCATGATCCTTTCGACCTTCTTGGCCAGGCGCAGTAACGTCTTTGCCTTGATGTCAAACAAGTTGATGAAACTAAACCAGTAATGAGGACAATTCGTGGACTTCAAGGCATCGCGAAGCTCCGCCAACAATGTCAGGAAACACTCTTCAATATTGCCCTCTACCCAGAAACTCACTGGCACTTTCTCTAGAGTATTTAAGAATATTGTTTTTATGTGGTAGGTCGTTATTCTAGGCACCACGGGTTGAAGATGATCTTTTAAGATGATTTTCAGAGCCAAGAAACATTTCCTTGCTGTGTCTGGTACAAGTTTAGAGAGCTCAACTTCTGCCAAGGAGAAGGAGAATCTCCAGCTTGTTTTGTTCTGGTCACTCGGGGCTGGCTTGGCCACTAAATGACATCCATGAGACATTATCCTCTGTGCTTCAACTACACTGGGCCAGTATCTTGGTCGGGAGGACCAGTCGCTCATGGGTGGCCACTCAGAGCAGTGGACACAAATTGTGACATCAGCTTCGAAAAGCGGCTCAATACGCAGCTTCATCGCTGGTCCTTTGGAATCGAGTCGTATCTTGGGAGTCAGCTGAGTCTTTCCACAACAGCATGGGATGCCAGGAAGATTGACTACAGGCGTGCTTTGAACGCCATCAAAAACTTTTTTTCTTGCTAGCTCTGAACTGAGAAACGTTTTTTCGACGCCAGAAGTGATATATGTGAGTTGGGCGTATCCAAGAAACCCTCCACTCTGGGTATTTAGAGGTTCAATGAAGATGTTCCCTTGTCCAGAAAAGGAGGCTTGATGGTCCAAAGAAAAAACATAACGTCTAAGTCAGTATCTAATGGGCCGAGAAGCGAAGATTCACGCACTGCACACATGCATCCTGTATTCTTGTACGACATCATGACCGGGATCCCATATCTCTCGACTGCGCTTCCTGAGAAGATGTACTGAAAGCTTGTTGTCATTGTGTTCTCGAGCGCACTCTTAATGTCATTCAAATAAACTCGAGCGTTATCTTTGAATTCCTGAAGTTGCTCTTCTGTTGGAATTTCATTGTCGACTAACAAAATAATTTCTTGAAGACGTCTGGAGCTTTTGCCAGTGAAAATACACCTTCTGTGGCCACAAGTGACGGGGAAACAAAAAATCTACAGGGGAGAACAGTATTAAAATCGGAGATCAATTTACTGGCAACAATAGTTCACTACTTACATTCAGGCTATTGATTCACATCTCAGTCACCCACCCATCATATATCACCCACCCATCATCTCAGTCACCCACAAAACATATGAAAGCACAAAATATAATCTCGATATCGAAACGCGTGCCTCGCAGGACGTTGAATCGCTAATGATTAAGAAGATAACGATTTTTTTAAAACATTATTCTTTTTTACAGTTAAAACCACCCAACTCAGGTTGTAAACAGACACAATCAAAAACAGGTTAAGGGCTTATAATGAGATTTCACGGTTTGCCAAAGAGAATAAAATAAAAACGTTCATACCAAACATCTTCGTAGCATCCTCTTAGCAGTCCACAGAAACAGAATGCAAACAGCCAAAGCTGCTGCGGCAACAACTCTTTCTGGTTTCGTGAATAGGTTAAGCAGTAGACCAAGATAGCCAACAGCTAATACAACAGTGCCCAACTTAGCGGCGCCCTTTACTGTCCTAATACCACAAATTGGTTTCATGGCTCACTAGAATGAAGTAGGCAAAGAACAAAATCGGTTTTAGTTTAATAAACTTAGTCCGGAAGAATTCGCTCAAATCTATCTAAAATACTATAATGATTTTTTTTTTAAATCACCATTATTTGAAGACTTACAAGACATATTGTAACTATTCGATTTAACACCCTACCTCTAATAAACAAGCGCCTCCTTAGAATGTTCTCATAAGTGCCCCTATACCAATAAGCGTTCCTGTTACTTAAGCACAATCCTATTCAGTTCAGTTGAATCACAGTAGTACCACAGTATATTGAGACTCTCTGTGATTCCTATTTCTTCTGAACTGCTCACAACATTTTTCCGACACAAAAGAACTCCTCAGTCTCCTCAGTGGTCACCTTCCACTTACATAGAATTTTCGGTGAGAATTTTTCGGCAAATGGAACAGTACAATTTTTCATCCCATAAAAGGAAAGGAATGGAGCTGTTCTTTTAAAAATTCCGTTTTGGCGACACCGCGAGAGCCAGGGTAAAAAAAAACATGGCGATCGAGGGAGAATCTCAGTTCCACGCAATGTTCTTCTTTCAGGAAGTCCTGAAGAAAGCTAGCTCTAGGGGAAAACTCTCCTCTTTGTAAAGAAACGTCCTCTACCCACACTCGACAGGAACTTTGGAATAATTCCAGTGGGAAGGACCGTTCCATTTCTATTTTCACCGAAACAGCCGCTTGTTCCGTACAAGTAAAAAGCACCCAGTGTCTTGGCTGTTATTTTTCATGCGAGGGTGCAGTTTTTTTTTTAAACAAAAAATCTCTCTTTCGTTTCACATCTTCACATGCTATAAAAAGAGATAAAGATCAGCTTGTAAAATGAAATCTTAATAAGCGCCCAGTCCCTTATAAAGGCTGTGTCTTTAATAAGCGCCTTCCCTTGATCGCGGGCTCTGGGGACGAGAATGTGCAGTGCAGTTGAGTGTAGTTACTAAACTTAGTGGGGCATATAAAATATTTTCTTTTCACTGTGCCATGTCTATATAATCTTGTCGGATTTAAGTGCACATGTTCCATTACTTTTACAAAAAGTTTATTCACCTATGGTCTCTTGGAAACTATTCATTTCTGAGTTGGAATCTCGCGTAGTCTGTTTTTCTTTGATAGCAAATCTTGGACGAGCTTTCGGATGATGGTTGAGTACAAAACACACACCCCTGCAACCGGATCTAGGGATTAGAGACTATCCTAGACAAAGCAAAAAATCGATCCAAGGTCGAGCAGTCAGACGGCCGAGTGTCGGAATTTTGGTCCTTTCATGATGCGTGTCAACAGCAATGGATGAATGCGGGAATTTAAAATTTACATTTAACTTTAATTTAACACATGCCGCGCAGAAACTCTATTCTTGAAACCAAAAGTACCTACTCAACGGAAAACTCAGCGAATATATCTTTCTAAAAGAGCAGACTGGGTTCTTTCATTGCCCTCTATTTGTTCAGAAGTAATGCTTCACTTTTTTATTCCGAAGTTGACTACTCAACACATTTCATATCCCACGCGAAGCATATTTTCGTTTCGCTCTCTAAGGGAAACTCGACATATTTGCAAGGGCGTATTGTAATATTTACTGTTTTCGTCACAGTCGATCACGTGCACACCGTTGTCTTTGGCAAAATGGAAAACATCCCTACTTTCGTTTTCGATATGTGAACTTGAACTTCCTTAAAAAATTTGTCGGTGGAGCTTTCTTGAACTGTTGTGAGTAAAAAATCAAAATAGGGCGTTCCTTAAACTGTCATTCACTATCTCTTACGAGAAACTTTCGATGTGACTGGAGCTCTTTAGTCAATTGTGAAAATTAAAAATCTTGCATCGAAGCGCCTAAAGCAACCGTTCATTTATCAACATCTGCGCCAATAGGAGTAAATCCAATCAAAAATTAAACGAGCTTAAGTGGGGCTGAAAGTATTGTTTAGCTTGTGTGTAAAAGGGTCCCTTGTTGAATCAAATCAAAGGATAGCAGCTCGGCAATACAGGAAGTTGTTTACGTTAATTGTAGTCATCTAGCTTACCAGAAGGACAGTTGAATCTTTTATCGCGAACATATCAAACATATCAGTGTACATAACAAAACACTAACACTGCCTAATTTGCCATTTAGAATCTTGGTATACGCTGAATTCTCGGTACTAACCTTCAGTTGGAAGAATTAGTCGAATATTAAATAAAGAGATTCTGTCGCACCGTGGGTGTGAACCCCCCTTAGAGTGTAATTTATGAACCTGCGTTTTTATTTAATATAATTAGCGCTGAAAGAATTGTTTCATTGAAATCTTGAGCGGACAAACAATTTAAGAATGAAAATAACAAAAGAATGAAAATAGATTACTGAGGGTTTGTTTTCATGGGAGATTTCACGTGTGGAATGCATACTGTCGTCAGCCTGTAGTCAGTCTCGTTATATGTGTGTGGTTTTCGATTAAATACTTCACTTTCTGCCTAGTGTAAGTCGACGTTAAGCGTCAAACTTGTTGCTTGTGCCAAGAGGGACGATTAAAATTCTATTTATGACATCCATAAATAGACCTTAAGCATGATTACGTCATATGCTCAAAATTTATCATCAAGCCTCATTTACGCGAAGTATTCTCAACCATCTGCCGCTTTCATGCAGTTTAGTTTTCACGTGGGTATTCATTTAAAGTTTGCATCTTTAGAAATTTGTTCATGAGGACAATTTTTACATAATTATGTTTATTAGTGAAATAGACTCACTAAACTCAGGTATGTGCATTTTGCTCATCTCCAGACTGAGGTAACACACGAGCCTAGCAGTGGACAGCTGTTTCACCCTCTTTGGGACTCGTCAGCACTGTGTAATTAATATAAGGCATTGTGTTAGTGGGAGAAAAGTTCTTTTTTCTCCCACCTCAGTGATCCAACACTTGTGGTGCACAAGGTGGATCTCTGGAGACGAGCGCACCAGTAGTCTTAGACTACCGTTGAGGGTATGTTAGTTTAACTAACCAAAAATACACCTAAAAAACAAACACCTCAAAAATACGCCGTCCAGGAGCGAGGCAATAAAGTAAGCACTTGTAACCCTGAGGTACATAATATAATTATGTTTATTAGTAAAATGGACTCACTACACTCAGGTATATATGACATCCCAACAAGTTTGCTAAGCATAAGAGTCACTTGGCCTTGACGAAACTTTGCGTAAGACTAGCCATGCACGAACTATTGTTTACTTTATAAGATTTTTTTGCTACCCACGACTTTTACCCACACCCACGACAGTTAGCTATACTCGTCGTAAAATCAAAACCAAGGTAATCACTCTGGCTAATCAGAAATGACGCAAACAATCCAGTGAACCAATCAAAACTCGGAGCAAATACATTTAGCCTGACAACTATTTTTGGCATTTATCATCGTACTTTTTACGACAAACATTTGGGCATAAAAAAAATCACTGGTCCGAAACTCATGTGATGAAAGGTTTGAACACTATATCAGTATCCTGTGAGAATGAGATTCAATAGTCCTTAACTGAATCATTCAGTTAAGTTTTTTATTTTCCCATACATTTGTCTATAATTTTTCTCGCGAACCGCGTTAACTTACCGAACCGGAACGTAAATCTGCAGAGAAAGTAAAGGGCAGACAAATGTATGGAAAATTAAAAACTTACTTGAATGATTTCTAGCCCCACTACATCCTTCAAACTCGGCGAATAAAAACTTTGCCTAGTATCTTAACTTGTCAAGTTATAAGTTATCCAGAATTTATGTCTCCTTTCCCAGCCGCTAGTCGCCGGCGCACTGGTAGGGCCCGCGGGGGCCGCCCGTCACTCTTTCTGCTCGCGTGGGCCGGCGCCACATCCCCGGGGGGTGGGGAGGGGGGGGTGAACTCGCAGAGTGTAGGTCGGGCGGGACTCGGCCGTCACGTCTGCTCGGCGGGCTTGTGTTCCGTCTCCTCGGCTCCCACTTGTTGTGGTCACAGTGTCTACTTTACTCTCCTCGGCTCCTCCTCCCCTCCCCCTCCTCCTCCCTCTACCCTGTGGACACTAGTGGGTAGTAGTCACATTTTTTTTGGCAGCAAATAAATCATTTAATTTTTGTAAAAGATATTCGCTGTCGGATTCCAATACAAACACTGTAATTCCTACCCGCTTTGCCAAGGCCTATTTTGTTTTAATTTAACGACCGAGCAGTACTTCCATAAAAGTGAGTTTATCGGGCTGCTTATTAAAGGAGAACCCTAAAAGGTCCAAAATGTTTACGAATCTGATGTTGTGAGCGAGACCCAAATCATCTACGAAACGCCACTACTTTAAACTGTTTTTTTATTATTTACTTAGGGAGATAAGGGCGAGGTTACACGAATTTCCCATTAGTCTCCTGTCAGAACCCACAATGTTTTGGTAGGAGTTGATGCCACTTACACTAGCACCTGGAATCCTTAGCCTATCTTAGACCTAACCTAAAAAATATTTTCAGTCCCTCCTACGCTGCAAATGAGTTTTGTAGCATAAAATTGTTTTTCTGAGTGAAACACTATCATTTTTTAATATATCTGTATTCACAATGTACGAGGTCCAGAAGAAAAGCTTAAAACACTATACAGTGCAGATGCTGATATACAAATATCTTTTTATAAAGTAAGGGCCAGTGCCAAAAGTCTGAATGTTTTGAATAATATCAATCTTATGTCTTTAAAGTGGCGTCCGAACCTCTGCTTTATAGTTAGTAATGGGTGGTCATGTTGTCCACCTATACTAGTTTAAACTAACTAGACATTCTGCACAGGTGGAAGAATAACTAATAACGGCAGAGCATCTCTAAACCAATCATCTTCAGCTTCATCCGGGCGGAAGCTGGGTTCTTGTGCAGCATTTTGTAACGGAGGAAGAGACACCACAAGTTCTTCTGGCCCTATAGTAGCTCCTTGGTTGTCAATTCCATTCGGGTATGAGCGGCAGTTAAGTTGGGTGGATCTCGGAGATGGGGACACAGGAAACTGATGTCGGTGGTTGCCAGGATCTACCATCATGTGTCCGTCGGCAGATAGGGTTACCTCGTCATAATCAGCAAGGAATTGCTCGTTGCTTCGGGGGGTAAAGTTGTTGTGCGGCACGCGTACACAACACGGTGAGAGGCAACAGCAGCCATCGTCAAAGATGAACGGAGCTGGATCTTTCATGATCCTGTTTACCTTCTTAGCGAGGCGCTGTAACTCGTTGGCCTCTATGTTAAACAAGTTGATGAAGCTGAACCAGTGATGGGGACAATTCGTGGACAACAGAGCATCGCGAAGCTCCGCTAGCAATGTCAGGAAACACTCTTCGATATTGCCCTCTACCCAGAAACCAACTGGCACTTTCTCTAGAGTGTTAAGGAATATTGTTTTCATGTGGTAGGAGGTTATTTCAGGCACTACGGGCTGAAGATGATCTTTTAAAATGATTTTCAGAGCCAAAAAACATTTCCTTGCTGTGTCTGGTACAAGTTTAGAAAGCTCAACTTCTGCCAAGGAA
Organism: Oculina patagonica; assembly: GCF_052425735.1. Lineage (NCBI taxonomy): Eukaryota > Metazoa > Cnidaria > Anthozoa > Scleractinia > Oculinidae > Oculina > Oculina patagonica. The sequence continues at coordinate 55,263,609 of NC_135761.1, read as the reverse complement.
AAGGAGAATCTCCAGCTTGTTTTGCTCTCGTCGCTTGGTGCAGGCTTGGCCACAAGGTGACATCCAAGTGACACTATCCTCTGTGCTTCATCTACACTGGGCCAGTATCTTGGTCGGGTAGGCCAGTCACTCATAGTTGGCCACTCAGAGCATCGAATACATAGTGTGATGTCAGCCTCAAAGAGGGGAGCAATGTTTATTTTTATCGCTGGTCCTTTGGAGTCGAGTTTTATCTTAGGAGTAAGTTCGCACATCCCGCAACAGCATGGGACTCCAGGAAGATGGCGGACTCTTGCGTTACCAACGGCATCTTTAGCTTGATCTCTGATTACTTTTGAACTAACACACTGTCCTTCGTAGCCAGGTGTGAGTGATGTGAGTTGGGCGTATCCAATAAACCCTTCACTCTCGTTAATAAGAGGCTCAATGAGAATATTTCCCTGACCAGAAAACGTCGCCTTATGCGCTGTCGAAAAAAACATGACGTCGAGGTCAGTATATAAAGCGCTCATGTAAGAACATGAACAACAACCACGGTTTCTTTTCTTTTCTGAAATCATGAACGGGATCCCAAATCTTTCAACTGCGCTTCCTGAGAGTATGTACTGAAATGGTTTTGATGCCATTTTCCGCTCCAGTGGAGTTTTGATGTCGTTCACATAGAGAAGGGCCTTATCTTTGAATTCTTGAAGTTGTTCTTCTGTTGGAATGTCATTGTCTACTGACAAGAGAACTTCTCGAAGAGACTGGGAGCTTCTGCCAGTAAATATACACCTTCTGTGGCCACATGCGACAGGAAAACAGAGAATCTATGGAAAGAAAGTATATTTTAATGTTAATGGAGGCGCAAAAAAGGATATCAACTTTTATAGCAAGTTTCACCAATATTTTATTTTGTTCTAGTCTAAACTTGCTCCAAGTCGACCTCGTATAAATAGATGAGAGCCTGAAATGATCGAAAGCGATTACGGTCGCGAGGCGACCGGCCGTGCGGGCTCTAGGGTAGTCTCGGGGTAACCCACAGTTAGTATGTAGTGTCAGTAAAATTTTCATTAAAAAATTGAAAAAAAGATGAGTGGCCTAGGGGCTAAGAGAAAGACTAGTGATAGGTAACATTAATAGTGTCCCGAAGCAAGTGTGTCCCGAAAGACGTTCAAAAAAGTCAACGTCTACAAATGAGAATTTAGTAGTCAATTTTATAATTAAGTTTACAAGTGTTATCATACCAATGACTGACGTATTATCCCGTATGCAATGCTTAAAGCCAGAGTGCCACCAACACCTAACCCAATATTTCTTAACACTCGTTTGGTGCATCCGGATTCATCAATGTGGCAGCTTTGATTAGCTTGACTCACGACGTTCAACATTCGATAGAGAAAGTAAATAGTCCCCATTAGAGAGCCAAACGCAATGACGCCTTTAATGGTCTTGATACCACAGGCTGGCTTCATAGTTCACTAGAGAAAGAAATATAGAGTACGTTAGACGGCGAGCGAGAGATGGGACTGAATATGTGGAGTGGAGTGGAGTGGAGCACTTTTTCGATATTTCTATACCCTCGTTGGGCTCTCTCTCGATATTCTTAAAAGTTGGAATCTCGCTAAATTTATTTTCCTTTTGATAAAAATAATATGTTGGACGAGCTTTCGGATGAGAGCTGAGTACAAAACACATTGACCACCAACTCGTGGAACACTCCAGCTGACCGATACAGCAACTTCTTACGTATACCCTACGAACTAACTGTGGGCTACCCCGAGACTACCCCAGAGAAAGCAAAAAAATTGACGCACGGTCGAGTGGTCAGACGCCAACTGGTCTGGATTTTCGCAGTTTCATTATGCGTATTAACAGCAATCGAAAAAAACAGACATTTTAATTTTGGTTCATACGTGCAAAGAATGCAAATGTTGAACGACCATTGTAAGAAAAACATCATTCTCTAAAGAGCATTCGAAGTGGATACATTGTCCTGTTATTTGTGCAGAATTTATAACTTGCTCAGTTGAATACTCTTAATACTATACACAATACAATTGAAAGCGTATTCAGGGAAAGAACAATGTATGGCAAAAGGGCGCACGGCAATAATTACTTTAATTTGAACGTCACTGTCAATCACGTTCGCGCCGTTGTTCGACAAAATGAAAAACATGCCCACTTTCGTTTTCGATATGTGTCATGTCAGAATTAGAACTTTCTCGAAAATTTGCCTGCGATGCATTTTTAAACTGTTGCGTTTCATAAGAACAACCGGCCTCTGTCACAAACCCGGTGAGAAATGGTTGTTTATCAATTTTTGACAAATTTTTGATAAATCCCTTCCTTCTTTGAATTATCTTCGATGCGACTGAAAAACTGGGGGGGGGGGGGGGCGGGGGTACTCCCATATGTGGCCTATATAGGTATGTGCCTCCCGATAGGGTATGGTTTTTGAGGTTCTCGGTCCTTAAATAGGGTATCATTTTTGCTCCTTTTGGCAATGAGTTCCCGGTGTGATCCTTAGATAGGGTACCTAAATTCTATAAGCTAAAATAAACGCCCAGCTAAACCAAAAAATGTATTTTAAAACTGAATTTTCTGTTCAGTTATTAGTAAAGCGATTTTATAGAGATTTGTGTCTTGCCGTGCGCGGTTAGTCGTTATTTGGGTCATCATGGAACGCTTCTCCTCCCCTTGAATAGGGTGTCATTTTTCGGTTTTGGGCCTTTAAAACTGGGTATCAATTTTCGCTTTCTTTATCCTTAAATAGGGTCAGGGTTTAAGAACCTTGGCGGCACCCCCTATCCGAAATTTATGGGAGTACCCCCCCGGGCTGAAAAAGCACGTACAAATATTTGTGCTTTAGTGTAGTTTGAGAATTAAATCTTGCATAAAAGAAAAGAAACCATTCACTGAAAGAAAAAGTCATTTCTCATTTTGTTGTTCGCTTCTTTTCCTCCCCTTTGCTACTGATCAACGAATGCCGTGCCAACCGTGTCCGTGCTTCTACTGCTTCGGCGCCGTTACAGAAAGCATCGTTGTATAAAATAGTAAAGAAATCAGAGAAAATAACGACAATGGTGATCATGAAGATCGGCAGATCGAAACAGCGCAAACATGGCAAGTTCTGAGTAGGTGTCTTATTATAATCCGGGCAGTCAGTGACCAACTGAAGGAAAACAGCTCTTATTTGTCTTATTTGACCGCGAAAACGGATTCGACGCAAGCAAAAGCTAAAGGGCATTACATTTTGATGCTTGTGCTTCAAAAGTTGTCTTTTTTTGCGTGATTGCGGTGAAAATCAGGCTTTACGAGATCGAAAAGATTTACTTCAAACGAAAGGAAACGCCATTATTGAGGGGTCGGCCTCCGAGATGAGCAAAATTTTTCGCATTGTCGTCTCCGAGACAAGCTAACGTGGAGAAAGAAAATAGGTCCAATGTTTGTGTGGAAGAACGGTGCCTTATTGAATCGATGTTGCAACAAATGATACTGGGATAACCACTCAACAAAATTA
>NC_135761.1:55225021-55259607 GCF_052425735.1 Oculina patagonica | reverse complement strand
TTTACTACAAATGTTTCGGCCGATTGTCAGTTAACTACTAATGTTTTGACCAATTGTCAGTTAACTACTATTTTTAGTTAACTATTAGCTTACATTTTCATACAGCGAAAATTATTGCGTCATAACCCGAATATCTTTACTTTGAGCTCGTCAGTGATAAAAATTAGTTGACAGGCGTGCACGACTCTCACGCACGTGTATTAGCCATTCTTATAGTTTTGATCTTATGCCGGAGTATTATCTTTGAGAGACCTACTCCTTTTGTACGATATTAGGGGAGGTTCTTTGAATATTTTCTAAAGCAGTGGTTGTTACCAGTTTTTCATGAGTATTTGCTTCAAATTTTGGATTGTGTTTGGTACTGTTGGTTGGTATTGCCTAACAAAAGGCAAAATTTTTTCCCTTTGGTAACGTAGTTATGTAGTTAGCAATAACTCGGTACACACTATGCTCCAATGAGACACCCATTACTGTATTGAATTTCTATGCTCATACTACCAAAATCTGTGTAAGTTGCCATCTGGTCCGAGACGTTACATCAATTTTAACATGTTAACACATATAACCCTTTTCTTTCCTGTGCTCGTGGTAAAAATTGAATATACATTTTTGTCTGCAGATTGCCTGTTTTCCAGTCGCATGTGGCCACAGAAGATGCATTTTTACCGGCAGAAGCTCAAAAACTCTTAGAGAAATTCTCTCGTCAGTCAGCAACGAAGTCCCAACAGAAGAACAACTTCAAGAATTCAAAGAGAAAGCTCTGCTCTATTTAAACGACATCAAAACTCCACTGGAGCAGACAATGGCAACGACAACATTTCAGTACATATTCTCAGGAAGCGCCATCGAGAGATATGGGATCCCGCTCATGATGTCGGATGAGGCAAGAAGCATCTGTCTCAGAATAGCATCGTCCAACATAAGTGCTTTATATACTGACTTAGACGTCATGTTTTGCTCTTTGGTAGATAAAGCGTCTTTTTCTGGACATGGGAACATTCGCGTTGAGCCTCTTGTTACCGAGAGTGAAGGGTTTACTGGATACGCCAAACTCGTATCACTCACTCCCGGCTACGAAGGACAGTGTGTTAGTTCCCAAGCAATTAGAGATCAAGCCCAAGATGCTGTTCGTAACGCGAGCGTCTTCCATATTCCTGGCATCCCATACTGTTGTGGATTGTCTGAGTGGACTCCCAAGATGAAACTCGACTCCAAAGGGCCAGCAATAAAAATAAAGATTGCTGTCCGCTTCGAGGCTGATATCACACTCTGTATTCAGTGCTCAGATTGGCCATGCATGAGCGACTGGTCTTTCCGACCAAGATACTGGCCCAGTGCAGATGAAGCACAGAGGATAATGTCACTTGGATGTCAATTAGTGGCCAAGTCAGCACCAAACGACAGGGAAAAAACAAGCTGGAGATTCTCCTTTTCCTTGGCAGAAGTTGAGCTCTCTAAACTTGTACCAGACACAGCAAGGAAATGTTTCTTGGCTCTGAAAATCATCTTAAAAGACCATCTTCAGCCCGTGGTGCCTGGAATAACCTCCTACCACATAAAAACGATATTCCTCAACACTCTAGAGAAAGTGCCAGTGGGTTTCTGGGTAGAGAGCAATATTGAAGAGTGTTTCCTGACATTGTTGGCGGAGCTTCGCGATGCTCTGGAGTCCATGAATTGTCGCCATCACTGGTTCAGCTTCATCAACTTGTTTGACATCAAGGCCAAGAAGTTAAAGCGCCTAGCCAAGAAGGTAGAAAGGATCATGAAAGATCCAGCTCCGTTCATCCTTGACGATGGTTGCTGTTGCCTCTCGCCTTGTTGTGTACGCGTGCCGCACTACAGCTTCACCCGCCGAAGCAACGAGCAATTCCTTGCTGACTATGACGAGGTCTCCCTATCTGCCGACGGACAAATGTTGGTAGATCCTGGCAACCACCGACATCAGTTACATGTGTCCCCATTTCCGAGAACCGAGGATCATCCGAGAACCGATGATCAACTTGATCCCAGTGGAGACAACGTCCGAGGAACCAATGCAAGGCCTGAACAACTTGTGGTGTCTCTTCCTCCGTTACAAAATGCTTGGCAAGAATCCAGCTTCTTCGCGAATGAAGCTGAGAACGATTCATTCCGAGACACTCGGCCTTTATTAGTTTCTCTTCCTTCTGTGTAACATGCCTAGCTTTTTTCCACTAGTACAGTAAGGCAAGATGTAAAAACGAAAAAAAACGTAAGAAAGACTTGATTTGCATGTTTACAACCTGATTTATTATCAACAGTGAACTTGATTTAGCGTAACATGCTTAAAGATTAAAGAGGATCAAGACACATAACGGACTCCTAAGAGGATGAATTAATATAGGAAGTGAGAAAGAGAAATCAAAATGCGAACACCTTTAAGCTGTAGATCTAGAGTTTTACCAAGTTTATACTTAACGCTTAAAAAAATGAATGATGGAAACAGCACACAAAAACTAATCCATTATGGATACGTTTATAAATAAACTTATAAAAAATTATTTTTGATAAGCTTGTAGTTCGTTTAGAAGTTTTAGTTGTAGATGTGGCCCATTATGTTTTTGAGGTGGGGGGGGGGGGAGGGGGGTGGGCAGTATTTCTGAGCAAGAATTTTCTTCAAGTTAAGGTTGCGCAGGACCTTTTTTGTGGCTTGTTAGGATGGTTTGAATCGGGTATCTCGATAACACTTGGCTCTGTAACATAAAACAGTAAAATTTAAGGCGTTTTAACACAACAGTAAAAAAATTCACTGTAACAGTAAATTTTATACAGAAAAAACAAAAAGAGCTCCAAAGAGGCCAATATTATTTTGTTTAGAAGATCAAGTTTTCAGCCATTTTCCGTTGATTTACGATCATTTCGGAAGTTATCCGAAGACTTCCGAAGATGTTCGGAGACTAATGAAGATGTCCGAAAACTGTGTCCGAAGGTGTCCGAAGACTAGCAAAGATTTCCAGAGGAGAAATCCGAAAATTTTCTCTAAGTTCATGAGTGATTTTCTTACCAATTTTCGAAGGGCAGATAAGAATTTGCAAGACTGTGATTTTTTTCACGAAAAAACCTACGAATACTTAACAGTATTTTATCCGGAAACAGTAAACATTAAAGCTAAACATTATGGGCAAATAAAGCTAAACACTGAACCCCATTCACCCCCTCTATTAGATGTGTTTTCTCTTAGTGCTTGCTTTGCATTAATTTTTTCCTCTCGTTTTGACGTGCCGGAACTATTTTCGGTAACTATCTAGGCCCCCTCTCCCATCCCAAAGAAACAACCAACAAACCGTGTGTCACACGCGTGTAAAATTCGGCTCTATAACAACGTGTCAGTTATTATTTACTGTTTGGGCAACGCAAGAGCTACTTCCGCTTGTTACCATCAAAGTGCGTTCCTGACAGTTTTTACTTTGAATGGAATTAACTAAGATGAAATGAAACTGTTGTTTAGCAATGACAGATATTTTTATTTTTTTCTGGAATTTTGTTCGAACCTTTTTGCAGCTTGTCCCGTTTCAGATTATTTATCACATTTCTTTTCGTCAGAGATAGATGTTGAGGACTGACACATGTACAGGGTACATGCATATGTGTGACCGATTTATAGAAATTGCATGGAATTGAAAGTACGAAATGATATGAAAGATATACACAACTACACCCGCCCCACTAAAAAAACAGCAACATGTCTTAAATTATGCTTTGAATACTTCACGGTATTTAGCAGTTAGAAATACATAAACGAAATACAAAAAAATTAAAGCGCTTTCCCTGTATTACTGTATATTACTGTATATTACTGATGTTGTTAGTCTCTTAGGCCGTTCATAGAGAGAAAACAGTGAACCTGAAACTCACTGCAATCGCCAGAGAAGAGCGAACAACAACGTAGACCTAACACCTTTCACAGCCAAGTTATTTATTAACCACATTTAGGGTGTCAGGCGCTTGTCACGCGCTTTCTAAAATTATAGCTGGGAATTTTACCCCGGAAATGTTAGAGCATTCATTCTTGAGTCAGGTCTGAAACATTGTGCCCATCGTGCACTAACTTTTGAACGGAATAGGAACATAATTTTAACGTCAATTCATTTCAGCGAAGAGGAACTAAGGTATGTGACTCATTCTTTCTGCCTTGTTTTTGCTTGAGCAATGATGATAGCAATCGATTCCATTATCAAAAGTCCACCGCTGAAGTTCTATCAGAAGATCGACGGTGGTACGATGATGGGGAGAATATGCATATTTACAGCCAAACATTGTTCGATATCGATTAATAGTTTGCTTAAGCAACATGCAGATGTAATTAAACTTTGCTCGAGAACGTTTATCAAGTTCCTTTTGAAATTTGACAAGGTTTTCATTGTATCATTTCCATGGCATTTATTGACTAAAATTATACCATTTCTGTTATTTAAGAGAGGGAGAAACTAATTTCTTCGACTACAAATTTGAATTTTGAAGCGAAGTTCCCAGTTTGGCAATTTTATCTCAAGTTGTCTATTTTCGCGCAGTCTGAAGGCTTTTGTACATTATGCTAGCATTTTTTCGAGCATTTTAGTGAGGCAAAAGCATTGAGCATTTAAGTGCCATTTCCCGGATAATTGATTTTTTTTTCCGAGAAAATAAAAAAGAAATTATTTGTTTTAAGAGAAAATAAAGGCTAAAACTCGAAATTCAACAACAAATAACTTTCTAAAGATAGTCAACTACTCTTTGTACTTAGCTTCGTAGATGATTCCGAGGATCATGGTTTGTTTGGCTGCATTTGTGAACTTGTATACGTTGTTGTTGTTACTTGCAACACTTGTACGTTTTTGTAAGCGTTAACAGTTAACACCATGTTAAATACTTTAAAATTAATTTAAAAAAAAAATGTATAATGAGCATTATCCGAGCACTTTAGTGAATTTTTTGGGGGAGAACGAGCATTTAAGTGGGAAAAATGGAGCATTAAGGTGGAGCATTTTACTGAGGAAGCAAAAGCGTAATGTACAAAAGCCAAGTGCCAGTCTGATGGTTTACTTACTAACCTGATGACCAAAGAGCAGTTATTCGCTCCCCTTTGATACAGCTCTGATACAGAAGTGGTAAATACACAAAAATAGAAAACCGGAACTTGTCAAAACGAAACCGAAATTTGTCAACGGGACTCGGGTTAAAATCTTGTTAACATGCTTAAACTGCCGATCAAATAGAAGTGGAGAAGGGAACTTCCCATGTCACTTCCGGTTTGTCACGCAATCGTTATTTGCTCTTCAAGCTGCAAGGATGAGGTTAGGACTGGAGTACGTTGGATCCTGTTTTTCCACAAATGACTGTCTTTTGGTATATTTTCGCGTTACGTATTACAACATATTTTTGTCTGAATCACGCGTCACGCGAAACCTTTTGTCAGTATCCCCGATGTTGGAGATTTGACTTACCCTATTTAATTAATAATTATCCCATTGACACCTGTGCCGGCCGTAACCGACCGTGACGAAAGATGGCCTTTGTTTCGCTTCTGAAGTCATTACATTTGACCAAAAAAGGTATTACTTATACGCAAGATCTGCACCGGGAAAAGATCTTTTCAATGATACCTAGATCACGGCGTTAATGTAGCCTGAAATATGCACAAAAACGCATAGAAATTTCAGTGAAAAACTCAAAGGTAAATTTTCGCCAACCACCCTTGCTGCTCCATGGTAAAAAAAATTGTGCGAGGATGATTCTTTCTGCAAAATTCTTGAACTGAGAGCAAGCCCACTAAAAGGCCAACATGTGCAGTAAATAGATGAGAAGAGGAGAAAAAAAAATTAAAGCGAAAAAAACAGTGGCTCTGACTTTTGTGCATGCCCAAGCAAAAATGTCAAAATCTCATAAAATGTAATGCAAGTGGAAAGAAAGGCATGCCTTCATGTTACAAGTGGCGCTTTGAGTAGGTTGACCAAACAATTGTCAAAAATATCTTCTTAAATTACCCGTAGTCATCATATTCACTGGCTTCAATTTCGGCATTGTTGACTTGTCCGGTATTGCTAGCTTGTCCGCCACTGCTGTAACCTGAAATCATACCCTCCCTCCCTACTACTGCTGCGGGGGAAGGAGGGCATGATACATTTGCTTGTCGAAAGTCATGTAAAAAAGCCAGATTCTGGTTTTTTGTCTGATTGGTCGAGAAACAATACTCAATGGAGCGGTGTGGACTGATTGGTTGTCGTATTTCAACGAGACTTCCGGTCAGAAGCTGGTAATGGCAAAGACGAGTCACGTTTACTCAGTGTTTACTGCGAGGACGAGTTCTTTTCTACGTTAGCTGAAGCCCTAACAGATATCAAGTGTAACTCGCTGAAGGCAGAACAAATAGAGTGAGCGACAATGCGTAATAATTTTGGTTCCGTGAAGATGTTTTTGTTGTTCTTCGAAAACAGTTTCTTCGAAAACAATATCCCAGAGATGTTGGAATGTTTACAAAAGCGATCGATCCTATCTGCCGTAAAACAGCTCTTGTCGGTGAATTCCTTTTTGTGTGTGTGTAAGCTGAAATAAAGGGACAGCATCCAGTACAACTGATAAAAATATGTTCACAAGCGCCATCTCACCTTGCTACTAAAAGCATTTTTATCTCAACACGGCGAAGTTTAAATACAGGCTGTACATATGTCAGATATGTACAATTTTTCTCCAGACGTTTTTCACGCCTTGTGGAAATCCGAGTCTCGAATTTGCCGCCAACTACAAAGAGTGGTTTGACAGTTCGACGACACATTAGTTTATTTAAATTAGGGGGCGGCTGGCGGCCGGTTAAATAAATGTATCAGGCGTTCTTTTTTCCCTCTCGCTTTCGTAAAAAGAAAAAAAGAACGCCTGATCGCAGGTTACCATTGCTGATGTTATTGAACGATTCTTGTAAACTCTTCAGTTCATCCTTCAGCTCACAGCTTCGTATTTTCTTTCTCGAGGGTTATTTCTCCCATCACAAAATAGCTTAGCGGGTTCGGAGTGATGTACTGAAGAGTAAAAAAATCCTCCAAAGTGAGACCTTTGCTTTTCTTGCATAACCTATGGGTAACCGGTTGGACCCACACTCAAGATGACGTCAGGTAAGCGAAATCGACCTCTCTAGATCTGGGTCTCACAACGTAATAATTCGGCTTTAGAGACAGTATCTGAACAATATTTTCATACCCCTCCCTCTCTGAGGTCGATTTTGTCGACCTCGCGCCATCTAATGAGTGGTTTAGCCGTTCACATTTACCAAGGAAAGCAAAGGTCGCATTTTGGAGGATTTTCTACACTTCAGTAGAGCACGTAACCGGTAAGATTAACTTGAAGTCTGTGGAGGAGGTTGAATGGAAAATACAAATTACACTGAAAAAACGTAAAAAATCATTACAAAAACAAGTGTAATGTTAATATAATGCATGCACAAAGCATTGAAAACTTACCTTTAGTAATGTTCACCCTCTGCCTAAACGGTATCAAAAGAGTCCCTAGGAGGCTCAGCAAGATTGTAGGTTAAATGGGGGTGGATGGAGGAGGTGGGGAGGGGGGGGGGTGATTTGACACAGATTGACACCTTGGTGGTGCTGTATATGCCGGTGGGGGCAATGGTCAGGTCTGGGGAAAATAACGGTGCATGAATAGGGGTGTATTCTCCTGGGTTAAACTGACTTTTTTCTCCATACTTTTATATAGTGAGTCATGGGAACAAACATAAAAGGCGCCATTTTGGTTGGCATTGTTATAATACTTGTGATACTACATGTCCTTGCAATGGAAATGAGAAACTTGAACGAGAAAAGACTCATTGCCACAGTGATTGTAACATTCATGGTTGGCACGGTGTTTCTGTGTATGTTTGTTTGGATGATAAAGAAGTGTTTGGTATGAATATCTCGCAATTCCTCAGTAATAGGCAGGCTCTGGATCTATTTATGTTTATATGTTTGTGCGAGCCTTTAACTAAAAAAGTGGTGGGGTGGTTCTAAACGTAAAAAATCAAACGCTTTAAAATGGAAAATAGTTTTCTAAATCATCACAAAGAATTCTATGGTATAAATCAAGCACAAAAACTCGAGGTTCTGCAAAGTACATATTTCAAGCATGATATAGAATAAATTTTGTGCTTTATTATGTTCGGTGCTGTTTCGAGCTGTTGCTGGCGGAGAAGGAGAGGGCAGCCGCTTATGCCAAAAGTGGAAAATAATAAACAGAATATACTTTTGTCGCCAGGCCGATAGGTTTATAACTGAAAGGCGTTTAACCGGTATCGTATTTTGGGAACCACAAAGAGGAATGTCAATGTAACCCCCGTACAACTTTTCCTCTTTTATAGATTTTTTTTTCCCCTGTCACTTGCGGCAACAGGAGGTGTGTTTTCACTGGCAGAAGCTCCAAACCTCTTCGAGTGATTCTGTTGTCAGTTGCCAAAGCAATTCTAACAGAACAGCAATTTCAAGAATTCAAAGATAAAGCTTCACCTTTTTTTAACGACGTCAAGAATACTTTTGAGAGTTTAATGACAACGAAAAAATTTCAGTACTTTTTTACAGGAAGTGCAGTCGAGAGATATGGGATCCCTCTCATGAGAGAGACTACAGGATCCATATCTGCACTGCGTGAATATTTCAGCATGGGGCCATTAGAAACTGATTTAGACGTTATGTTTTGTTCTTTGGAAGATCAAGCCTCTTTTTCTGGACTTGGGAACATTCTTATTGAGCCTCTCGTTAGCAAGAGGGAAGGGTTTTTTGGATACGCCCAACTTACATCACTCACTCCTGGCTACGAAAGACAGTGTGTTAGTTCCAAAGTAATCAGAGATCAAGCTATAGATGCTGTTGGTTACATGCCTGAAGTCAATCTTCCTGGCATCTCATACTGTTATAGAATAGAGGACCCCAAGGTACTACGCCTTCCCACAGGGCCAGCTATAAAGCTCCATAGACTGCCTCTTTTCGAAGCTGATGTCACAATTTGTTTCCACTGCTCTGAGTGGCCACCCATGAGCGACTGGTCTTCCCGACAAAGATACTGGCCTAGTGCAGATGAAGCACAGATGATAATGTCACTTGGTTGTCATCTTGTGCCCAAGCCAGCACCAAGCGACGAAGAAGAAACAAGCTGGAGATTCTCCTTTTCCTTGGCAGAAATTGAGCTCTCTAAACTTGTACCAGACATAGCTAGGAAATGTTTCTTGGCTCTGAAAATCATTTTAAAAGATCATCCCCAGCCAATTACCCTAACCCCTGCAATTACTTCATACCACATAAAAACGATATTTCTAAACACTTTGGAAAAGATGCCAGTGGGTTTCTGGGTAGATGGAAATATCGAAGAATGTTTCCTGACACTGTTGGCGGAGCATCGCGATGCTCTGGCGTCCATGAATTGTCCCCATCACTGGTTCAGTTTCGTCAATTTGTTTGACAAAGAAACGTCTTGCTTCTGCATTGAAACAAGATCCTCACAGCGCTTGGCTAAGAAGGTACAAACATTTCTTAACAACCCAGCTCCATTCATCTTTGACGACGGCTGCTGTTTTCTTTCCCAGTGTTGTTTACGCGCGCCGCACAACAACGTCACGCGCCGCACCAGCGAGGAATTCCATGCTGAGTATGATGAGGTTATGCTATCTGCCGACGGACACGTGATCGCAGGAGCACATAATCCTATAGATCCTGTTAGCAACCGATATCAGTTATCTGTGTCCCCGTCTCCAAGGTGCGAGGCACAACTTGACCCCGGTTTGAACCACGGTCAAGAAATTACCACAGAGCCTGAGCAACTTGTGACCTCTTTTCCTCCCATGCACAATGCTGAGCAAGAACCCAGCTTCTGCCCGGGTGAAGCCGAGGACGATTCGTTTAACGGCTCCCTACCAATTTCAGTTACTTCTCCCCTTCTAGGATTTCAAGCTCGTCTCCTCCAGATCTACATGGCAGCATGACGACCTCCCCTCCCGATTTATCAATTAACATTAATTATTAAGGAGAAACTGAAACGCTTTACCTAGAATTAATATAAGGAGATTCAGCATTCCTTACCATGTAATGTAGACGTTTTTTCTTTTATTATACATGCAGGTCTTTTTGAAAGTATAACCTCGCCTAGCACAAGAAGTACTCCTGTCATGAATTGAGCCTAAAATTTGAAAGACTATTAATTTCAATGTTTAAGACAAAGTAGTTTTTCGGTATTTCTATTGAAATGCATTTAAATATTTTATGTCATTGTCAGGTAATGGCAATGTCGTTTCCAGGTTGGATTTGAAGGACGATATATTGATTCTGTGACTTATTCATCATTCAATATAACAAGAAATAGCACAAAATTAACATATAAAAATTGAAGAAATTATTGGATCATTTGAATCATTTGAAATGTAGAGGCCCGGAAATGCTATTTTCAGCATTGTGCACGTCAATATTTCAAACTCGATGGAGTTCAAAATAACAGGTATTTTTAGTCATAACAACAAAATTTCCGGCATTTTGTTAACTTGATACATTCATACATACATACCGGCTTAGTACACTACATCTTAGGGTTAATGCTTAAGCCCCACCCCCTAGCCTCCCACGCAGTCCTTCTTAGGGGCGATCAACACGATCGCCCCTAAGAACGACTGCGTGGGAGGCTATCCACCCCCCGGCTCTACCGTCAATGTACTAAAAGAAGCGTCAAAGCGTCAATATGCACTAAATATGGACGTATCACCTGGGTCCCCCGAAATTGAGAGCCAGTGAGGAGAGCCCATTCTCCTAACAATTTAATACTTTCCCGATACTTTTAGCGTTTTCTTTAAAAGCTGCAACACTCAAAGTTTGTTTTCCATTCCCCCACTATTTGCTAAAAGCTGAAAATCAACAGTTTGTGTTTTCAGTCCTCTATTATTGACCTCCAAAGGGGGTTCGTTCGAACCCCTCGAACCCCCCCCCCCCCTCCTACGCGCCTGCTATTGGAGGTGTTTTGCTCTTGGTATTTGCTTCTTTGTGTAGCTAGCTCCTCTTCTTACAACGTAGAAAATTTCTCTTTGTTGTAACTATTGCTGAAAAGCTCAAAAGGAATGAAAAAACGTAGCAAACTTGCCTTATAAAATTCCTCCATTGTCGACAAACAATGCGACAAGTTTACAGGACTGACGCTATGCTTTGTGCTAATTGGCTAATATTTGTCACATGTTGTTTTTTCTTCGATTTAATTGGCTGAGACAAAACTGTCCTATTTTTTTTAAATTGGACAGTTTGTGCATTTTACCTGAAAGTCCTAATTGAAACTATCCAAATTTAATCCCAAATTGGACAGTTCTCAGAAATTAAGGAAAAATAGCTTCGCTGACAATATAGGATTTACTGACAGCTATATAATTAAGCAATAAAAATGAGGCTCTACCAATTCCATACTTGGATATATTATTACCATGCACAATTTTAACCCTTTCCTAACCTCAACGTTCTAGCGAGGAAGGTTCTAGAGTTAGCATACGTCTTCTTTCCGAGAGCGCAAAGGTCGTAATTTGGTTTCGCTTTAGGGCCTGTTTATATGGAGAAAATTATCCCTGGTAGGAGGGTTCCACACCATAACGAGCCACCCCGAACTAGAGAGCTTTTCACACATTTCTTCATAATCTGCGAGGTATACCTCGCTCGGGTCTCCAAAGTACCAACGCGTTTAAGAAAGAATTTCTACTCAAACATTTTTTTAATGAAACCCCGTTCTAGAACCAGGTAATTTTCTAACACCCCATTTTCACTGCTAATAACTTGCAACGTGCGTTCGAAATATCATACTCCGTTTTAGGAATCGTCTCTAAAATGAATACCCCCTTCTAGATTGGGAGCCCAAACTCACGACCCCGCAGGGGGTACATACGCGTATAGGTTTCTGGGGGAGGGGCCTCTTTCTTCAATATGAACAATGTTTTCTTAAAACCAGAACTGCGACCATTTTTCTCTTTGTAGCTGTTATAAAATTATATTCATTTTTGCATTCAGCACGTAGCAATACTTTTTTATCCTTCCACTTTTTTCTGCACAGTGACAGAAGTTTCCAGTGTAGTTGTTGAGGAAGAAGAGGATGTGCTACTGTCACTTCGATTATGCTTTGCGAGTGGCCAGTCACAGTACGCAAAGTTATAATTGCTTTAAGCCGTATTGTCTGAATTCTCATATTCCACAGTCACAATCCCAGTAGTCAATTATCATTTTTATAGAACGTCGTTTACCGGTACTTTAATATTTCAACACGTCAAACCTATGAGCTCAATACTCTAGGCGTTCAGAAGAGGGGAGACTTGAACCACACACTGGGTCTGTTGTCGTCCATCTATTTCCAACACACCCTTCATTTCCTTCTTGCTTTCGTGTATTACTTGCGTTGTTGTGTGATTGCCGTTCAGGCCGTTCATGGAGAAGAAAAGTTAGTAATTAAGAAAACCGTGAAACCAGAAGTGGAACTGAAAGTAACTGATCACCTGTGTGAAAAAATTGCCAGATTGCTTTTTGATTCACTTAAAAATAATTCTGTCATGAAATCACTTTAGAACGGCATGAAACGCCAATCCACAGACAGGTCAGGCTATATATTTTATTAACTACCCAGGATGTCCTGCGCTTGTCACGCGCTTTCTAAATTTAGAGCAGTTTTCCCAGAAATGCCAATGAGAGTATGCTGTGTATTACAGTATTCATTCTTAAATCAGGTCTGACAAATACATTGTGCCACATACTTTTAAACGGACGTGTTCCTGAATTTTCAACGTCTATTCATTCAAAGAATGAAGAAAATAAGGTAAACTGACTATCTACTTCTGCTTTAGTTGCTTAAACAGTAATAGCAATCTATGCTTCTAATCGACATTCCTTAACATGTTATCAGTAGTTCGACGACGAGCGAAGCGAGTCTTTAGGCCGCAAATCGGCCGTGCGAGCGACAGAGTCGCGAGAACACTCGATTCTTCATAATAAAGACGAAGTCTTTACTTTATTACCCTAGTTCAAGTTCAGCTGAGTTCCGTTTCATCTTTGACAAGTTCCGGTTTCCAGTTTTTGTAACTCGGAAAATGCATCCCGCATGTTTAAAAAATACCACAATACCCAATTCAAGATTCAAATTACGAAATAAGGGACGGACCATTATTTTTTAGGAGGGGGGAGGGGATGAAAAATAATAAAAAAAATGGTTGCAGGGCCTGGAAAGACAAAATAAATTGTTTGCAATTAACAAAAAATAGTAAGAATTTCGAAAAAAAGTGTTTGCAGAGGTGCATAAACTAAAAAAATAGTTTGCAGAGGAAACTTTTTAACCCCCCCCCCCCCAACCCCCCTTCCAAGAAAATAATGGTCCGTCCCTAATAGTCTAACAGTCTGCAATGTTTGACAAGAAATAAGACTAAATTGAACTTTGTTCTTATCCATCTCTAGTAAGCCATGAGAGCAGTTTGTGGAATAAGAAGCACTATAGGCGTCATGGCGGTGATGTTCTGTAATTGGTTCATAACATCGGCTGCTTATTTCACGTTAAGACTGTTGCCTTTCACCGAAAGCATTGAGGACCTGATGGACGTCATCTACCCGGCCTTAGCTATAGCATTAAGCTATGTTTTAGGCGCTTGTGTGTGGTGTCTGGTAATTTTTTTTCGTTTTCGGAAGAGGACAAAGTGCTTGGTATGTATCTTGTTGTACATTGTAACCCGAGTGGGGGGGGGGGGGGGGTGGGGGAATTGCATAGACTTGCATATAAAAGGCCAAGGATGTTCGTCGCAATAATCTTGAATTATACCCCAGAGCGAAACAATCTGGAAGTGGCTTTAAAGGAGAAGTTCACTCCAGTATGGCCGTTTATTTTCTTTACACCAATAAAAAGTTTGTACAAAGATATGTTATTCCCCAAAATTTCAGCCTCCAAAGTGCGCTATAACCCTACGAAATCTTTCCCAAAACTCGACAACTGAACGCCGCCATCTTGGAGCTGGTAATGTATGCGTGACGTCAAAGAGCTCAGCCTGAAGTTTAGCGGGAAAATTTAAATACTCGATACTCCTTGTTTCTTCGTAGTGGTTTTTCATTTTGCTCAAACAGAGCACCAAAAAAATCTAAAAAACAAGGAGTTTCTACTATTACAATTTTCCCACCAAACTTCAGGCTGAGCTCTTTGACGTCACGCATACATTACCAGCTCCAAGATGGCGGCGTTCAGTTGTCGAGTTTTGGGAAAGATTTCGTAGGGTTAAAGCGCACGTTGGAGGCTGAAATTTTGGTGAATAACATATCTTTGTGTAAACTTTTTATTGGCGTAAAGAAAATAAATGGCCATACTGGAGTGAACTTCTCCTTTAAGCTTTTTTAATCCCTTAATTTCCCATGCCTGATGGGTGTAAACCATCAACACTTGCACGTACAGTATGGCAATGTCTTTTAATATATATTTGTAAGCAACCCTAAGCAATACATAGACGGCTAAAATGTCGGCTTTCTGTCCTGAACACCCAGAGAGACCTGATCCGTTATTTATATTACCAAGCTTGACGAAGAGCATCCCCGTCTGGTCACTTTCATGTGGGTGTCTACCCCAAGCACTGTTAAGCCCCCTGACAAGCCCTGGAATTTACGTTTATATGTAACTTTTTCCTCTGTAGAGTTTTTGTTTCCCCGTCGCATGTGGCCACAGAAAGTGTGTTTTCACAGGCAGAAGCTCCAAACATCTTCGAGAAATTCTTTTGTCGGTTGACGAGAACATTCCGACAGAGGAGCAAGTTCAAGAGTTAACATATGGCTTTTTACACTATGCCGACGATGTCAAGAGTGCGCTCGAAAAGACAACAGGAATATATTTTCAGTATTTCTTTTCCGGAAGCGTTGTCGAGAGATTTGGGATCCCACGAATGTTGTCGAAAAAAACAGAATGGAGCAGACCATCATGCAGCGCCAGCGCTTTAGACACTGACTTAGACATCATGTTTTTCACTATGGACGAGAAAGCTTCCCTTTCTGGTGAGGAGAATATTGTTGTGGAGCCTCTTATAACCGAGAGTGAAGGGTTTACTGGATACGCTCAACTAACGTCACTCACACCTGGCTTTTTCGTTCAAAACGGCTGGTTTGTTAGTTCAAAACTTGCCAGAAGTACGGCCAGAAATGCCGTTCAAGACACGCCCGTAAACAATCTCCCTGGCGTCCCATGGTGCTGTGGACTGTGTAAGGATACTCTTGTCGGAGTAGTACTGAATTCCAATGGTCCAGCGATAAACCTCCGTGCGGGGTACCAGTTCGAGGCTGATATCACAACTTGTATCCAGTGCTCTGATTGGCCATCCATAAGCGACTGGTCTTCCCGACCAAGATACTGGCCCAGTGTAGATGAAGCACAGAGGATAATGTCCCTTGGATGTCATTTAGTGGCTAAGCCAGCACCAAGCGACAAGGAAGAAATAAGCTGGAGATTCTCCTTCTCTCTGGCCGAAACTGAACTCTCTAAACTTGTACCAAATACAGCAAGGAAATGTTTTTTGGCTTTAAAAATCATCTTTAGAGATCACCTTCAGCCCGTGATGTCCGAAATTACCTCATACCACATGAAAACGATATTTCTTAATACACTAGAGAAAGTGCCTGTGGGATTCTGGATAGAAGAAAACGTGGAAGAGTGTCTCCTGACATTGCTAGCAGAGCTTCGCGATGCTCTGTTGTCCAAGAATTGTCCCCATCACTGGTTTAGTTACATCAACTTGTTCCAATCAAGAGTGTCGTGCTTCGGCATGGAGGCTAAACGCTTCCAGCTTCTGGCTGAGAAAGTCCAAATGATTCTTAACGACCCAGCCCCATTCATCTTTGACGACGGCTGCTGTTGTATTTCTCCGTGTTGTTTTCGCGCGCCGCACTGCAATTTCACTCCTCGCACAAGCGAGCAATTCCTTGCAGAGTATGACGAGGGTATGCCATCTGCCGACGGACACGTGATCGCAGGAACACATTATCCTGTCGATCCTGTTAACAACCGGCACCAGTTATCAGCATCCCCGTCTCCAAGGAGCGAGGTTCAACTTCACTTGAACCTATATTCAAGTCGGAACAACGGTCAAGAAATAACTCCAGAGCCTGAATAACTTGTGGCCTCTTTTCCTTCCATGGACAATGCCGAGCAAGGACCCAGTTCCTGCTCGGGTAAAGCCGAGGATATAGGAATTTGTTTAACGACTCGCTACCAATTTCAGTTACTTCTCCCTTTCTAGGATTCCAAGCTCGTGTCCTCCAGAACTACATGGCAGCATGACGAGCCCCCGATTTATCAACATAATTTAATTATAAAGCGAGAAACTGAAACAATTTACCGGGAATTGTTGTAAGGATATTCAGAATAGTTCACCATGTAATGGGTAGACGGGTATTTTCCTTTTATCATGCATACAGCTCTTTTTTTAAGGATAACCTCGTTCAGCACAAGAAGTACTTCTGGCATGATTGGAGTCTAATTTTTTTGCGAAACTATTAATTTTAAAGTGATAAATGATCGTCGCAGTGAATTTCCAATTTAAGCAATTGGAATGTGTGGCTTCTGTGGCTGAAAAAAATTCAGGGCTTCAACGGGATTCGAGCCCGTGACCTCCACGATACCGGTGCGGCGCTCTACCAACTGAGCTATTGAAGCCACACATTGGGAGCAAGGTCAATTGAACTCATTGGAAATTGTAAATTTACTGCGACGATCATTTATCACTCATATATATCCGCAGTTCATATATAAATCATTTCATATACATTGCATCACTATTAATTTCAATTGTAAAGACAAAGTAGTTTTTTGGTATTTCATTAGAAATGCACTCAGATTTTTCATGTCATGGTCAGGTAATGGCAATGTAGTTACCAGGTTGGATTTGAAGGACGATAATTATATTGATTCTGTGCCTTATTCGTCATTTAATATAACAAGAAATAGCACAAAATTAACATATACAAAATTGAAGCAATTAAGCAATAAAAATAAGGCTCTACCAATGCCATTTTTGGATATATTATTACCATGCACAATTTAAACCCTTTCCTAACCTTAACGTTCTAGCGAGGAAGGTTTTAAGAGCTAGCATATGTATTCTTTCCGAGAGCGCAAAGGGCTGCTTATTTGGTTTCGCTTTAAGGCCGGTTTTCTAACACCCCATTTTCGCTGCTGATAACTTGCAACTTTCGTGCCTTTGAAATATCATACACCGTTCTAGTAATCGTCTCCAAAATGTGTATCCCCTTCTAGATGGGGAGGCCAAACTCACGACCCGCTACATACTCGTTTAGGTTTTTGGGGAAGGGGTCTCTTTCTGCAATATGAACAATTTTTGTTAAAACCAGAACTGCCACCACTTCTTTGTAGCCGTTTACTAAATGTTGGCAGTAACTCATTTCCATATTCAGTTATATCAGCTCCTGGTTATATTCAATTTTGGCAGAAGTTTCCAGTGTAGTTGTTGAGGAAGGAAAGGATGTGCCACTGTCACCTCGATTATTGTCTGAATTCTCATATTCCACAGTCAAAATCCCAGTAGTCTTTCACTTAATACTGAATATTTTTCTATACTCGGTTATCAATTATCATTTTAGGACGTCTTTTACCGATACTTTAATATTTCAACACTTCAAACCTGTGAGCTCAATTCTCTAGGCGTTCAGAAGAGGGGAGACTTGAACCAAACAGTGGGTCTGTTGTCGTCCATCCATCCCCAACACACCCTTCACTTCCTTCTTGCTTTCGTGTATTACTTGCGTTGTTGCTTTGTTGCCGTTCATAGAGAAGAAAAGTTAGTAATTAAGAAAACCGTGAAACCAGACGTGGAACTGAAAGTAACTGATCAACCTGTGTGAAAAAATTGCCAGATTGCTTTTTGATCCACTTAAAAATAATTCTGTCATGAAATCACTTTAGAACGGCCTGAAACGCCAGTCCACAGACAGGTCAGGCTATATATTTTATTAACCACCCAGGGTGTCCTGCGCTTGTCACGCGCTTTCTAAATTTAGAGCAGTTAATTCGCGGATATTTGGAAGCCGAATTTCGCGAGTATAAATTTTTGCGATTGCAAGAAAAATTAGAGCAAAAATGTATTAAATTTCGCGATTGTGTCCGTGTTTTATGGCTCAGTCGGTCAAAGACTAAGGAACTACTGAACATATACAAAGATCTGGTTCAATGTAACTACAAGGAGCCTGCAAACGGAAACCTTGGTGACTGTGCTGAAGAGATCTTGGCCGATTCAGAATCTAAAGAAAACAAGATATTTTCAAGGATAGATAATTACAGTTCCAAGCATTTAAAATTTGTATTATTTTTATATAAAATATGGTATTAATTTTCGCGTGTTTAAATTTCGCGCAATGTTTTTTCCGCCCGTATTAAATTTCGCGATTATTTTGAAATCGCGAAAATCGCGAAAATTAGTAAGAAACAAAACCACCAGACAGTTCTTTGAAATGCAACTGGATTGGAGTGACCAGGGGGGGCAGGCAGCTACCTTTGATCTTGCCGCTTTTTAAAGAAAAGAAATCTGTCAATCATTCGAGAACCGTACGGAGCATGCGCACGATGCTTTGGCAAAAAGGAAACAACATGGCGTCGCGTGTCGAGTTGACTGTAGAAAATGAATTCGCTGTTGGTTATTGCCGCTTATTTGCCGTTAGAGTTTTTTGTGGCAGTTCTGACACAATCAAGACTAATGGAATGAAGGATCAGCTTTGTTTTAGGTTAGTAGAGCAGTTAAAAATTTAAATGAGCAAGGAGCCAGTGACATGTTTTGGGACAAGTTTCTGAATATACTGCTTGGGCTGAGATTTTCCCAGTCGAGTGTTTATATCTCATCGTCACGCCGGCAAAAGAAAATATTTCAATCGCGAGTCTCCTTCACTTATATAGAAAATCAGTAACAACGTCGAAGTGTTTCACGACTGCCCCTGCTAAGGCCCGAAGCACTCTGTAGTCTACCGTATTTGTCAAGTAGGCTTGAACTTAGCTTTATTAAAGTTTACATTTATATACAGTACCTGTCTCAAGTTCTGTGTCTTTATTCAAGCTTAGTTTGCGTATGAAACATCGAATTTATTTTTAGAAATTCATCTTCTGATCGATCGAATGTTTTATGGGAGCATCTATTTCTAGAACCGAATATTGCATATAAAGTGCCGAGTTGCTTTCGGTTGAAAATCGAATTTCAAAGCATTTTCCATCATGTCCATGCGAATGGGCCCACAGGAGAACAAACGTTTTCATATTTGATTTCGATTTTTCTTTTTTCCCCTTTGCCGGTGCAAGATCGAGGTGAAGTCAAGGCAAAGAAATCCAAAAAGAATAAATTAATTTCTTCACTTAAATTTAAATGGAAAAAGCAGAGGGTATGAAATCAATTACCTAAACTGTGCAATCTGAAGTGCCTTGCTTACACATACAGAAACTGTTGATTATGTTTCGGGTAAATTCTTCGGTTGAACCGGGTCAGAGGGATCACAATTTAATTACAGCAAATAAAGGTGGCAAAGTAAATGCTTGTCTTATGTACTGGAAACACTTCAGCACTGGAAAAATGATAAATTTGCCCATCAACAATAGAATGACTGTTGCAAACAAGTACATTGAGCTACCATACTTAATTTTCTCTCCCAGGGTTAATTTCACATCTCCAAATGAGCTACTCATGGGGATGCAACCCCTTGTCGGTAATAAAAAAAATACTATAATATTATTATTGCAATACTGTTTTTCCCCACCCTAAAAATGCACATCTATCATCTATCACTATTTTTAGGAGACAGTGTGGCCAAGTGGTTTAGGGCACTGGTGTTGTAATTCAGAGAACCCAGGTCAAAACCCTCTACCCAGCAACCAGCTGAATTTGTTCTCAGATGTCCTGAGATCAAATCCTTGGTCATGCTTTGTAGATAGAGAACTGGTCTGCCTACTGCTAGTTGGAATTTGTAACTGTTATGTTCATTTAAAATTCTTGTTTCTGTTGAAGCTAAGTGGATGACCACTGTAAACAACTTTAATTTTACATTTTTTTACATTTACATCTGAAACTTTTTCCTGGTCAGCAGGAAAATTATTCAACTGAATGTGAGTAGAAATTGATTATTTCTTTGGACAGGTTGGGCAGGTAAGAATCAACAGGTTAAGTAAGTCTCAATAGGTTTTTTTAAAAGTGTCAGATCCCATGCAGCGGCTCAATTATGTCTCTACCAGGTAACACACATGTAGATTCGAGGAGCAGATCCTTTGCAAACTCCACCATGCGGTATAATTGTTTTATTTGCAAAAGCATTTCAAAATAATGCGCTGCCAAAAACATTTTAAGCCCCCTCAGAACTCAAGTTTTATTTTTTCTCAAGGAAATACAGCAAACCATGGTCCCTAAGTTTAAGGTGACTGACCATGACTGGGGCATTCTACAACCAACCAACCTCCTGCAAGTTCCAATTCTTACCCCACAGGTGTGATAGGCAAAATCTAAATGCAAGTTTACCCCACCAGCTTTCTCAGTGAGCGCCATTATCAGGAAGACGTGCTCAGTTCAAAACTAATATAAAGAAAACTGTTGCAAACATTACCACCTAATCTTACAACACTAATTAAACATGAAAAAATGTTATTGTAAGTGGTGCAAAACATAAAATATAAAATACTGGTAGGCCAATTATATTTTGATATATTTTATTTCGATATTTTATTTTTGATATATTTTATATTTTTATATTCAAATTCTAACTAGGCTCTGATCTGAGGCTTTGGGAAATAAAACAAAACGAGTCATATCAAACCTTCTGCACTTTCTCAATATTAAACAACTACGGTTTGATATAAGTCTTACTGAAAAAAAAAAAAACTGCTCGAAAATGGCTACCCTTACCATCATGGCGTCTAGTCCAGAAATAAAGATCGTTCAGCTTATCCAGTGTACGAAACAATTACTAAAAATATTCTGTTAAGAGATTTCGCTGTCTTCAATGGGATGTAAAAACCCAGTGGCGGTCCCGTTCGCCGGTTTGCGGTGTAAATTTCACCTGTGATGTTTCTTAAAAATCGAAATTTAGATAAAAAGTGCCTTAAAAACCATCCCCTGGATGTTTGAACGTGGAAACAGTTCTCGAAACGTTTATGAACCTTCGCAAACGTCCGTCCGCCATCTTTGTTTTCAATTAAACTAGTACTTAGTCTCACTCGGCCAAATTTCTTAACTGGGGCAATCATCGAGACTCGGTCCCAGGCCTCGCTGCCAGCCCCCCCCCCTGGGAGTGACCGTCGCTTAATTCTCCCGCTTCAAAAAGAGCATCTTTGTCGTCTTCATTTATCGTCTGAGTGGCTTGCTGCTTGTTTTCTTCGCCGTACATGTGAACTAGTGACTGGCACTTCGCAGCTAGTACTCTTCTCGATTTTTCAAACTCATTGTCGTTGGGTATATCGAATGGATATTTCTTCTCAGGTATCGCTGTATGCTGCACTCTCTTAGTTCCTTGCCCCCGGGTGGGGGATAGGGCCGGACATCAATGTTCTCCATCTATCCCTATTCTTGGCCACAGCTGCTGCTGCGGCCCACGATGTTATAGCCTGCGAACAGGCTCCCGAGTGGGGTTTCCGCGAGCGAAGCGAGCCGAAGAGCGGGGGCCCCCTCAGGCCCCGCTCGCATAACTCCACTCGCTTCGCTGGCGGAAACCCCACTCGGGAGCCTGTTCGCGGGCTAACGATGTTAGTCCCAGCTCGGCGCGTTCCTTCTCCACCGTTCTCCGCCATGTTTCCCTTGGCCGTGTGGGTTTCGGTTTGGTGCCATACGCAGAACATGACCTATCCACTTCCATCGCCTGCGTCGTACTTGTGAACTGATCTTTTCGATTCCCGCTCTTCTCTGAATTTCATCATTGGACACACGCATGGGCGAATGGAATTTCAGGATTTTCCTTAGGCATTTGTGAAGAACGGTGTCAAGCCTTTTTTCATCTGCTTTTGTCATTCTCCAATGTCATCGGCATAGTCTAGGTCTTCAAGCTGTCTCATCATCTTCCATCGAATCCCCGTATTACCTTGCGCTGTAGTCCTACACATAATCCAATCTATTACCAACAGGAAGAGAAACCCTGACATTACACAACCTTGTTTCACACCTGCTTTCACGGTAAACCAATCCGATTTGCCTGCTCCATCGATCACTGCACACTTGGTGTTGCTGTAAAACAATTTGACCATTCTTATGAACTTTGATGGTATTCCATTAGACTGCATTATCCTCCACAGTGTTTCGCGGTGGACACTATCAAATGCTTTCTCGTAATCTACAAAACAGGTATACAGACTTGCATTCCATTCCAGCGATTGTTCGATGACATTTCGAAGCACAAAGATGTGTTCAGTCGTGCTTCGCCTACTTCTGAAAGCTGCCTGTTTTCCCCTTAGCATCCCATCCACTGCATCATGCAGTCTAGTAATAATTACTCTTCCCATAACTTTCGCTGGTGCAGATAACGTTATTGCACGCCAGTTGCCACAGTCAGTAAGATTCCCCTTTTTGGGAAGCTTAACGATCAGACCACAATTCCAGTCCTCCGGGATTTCCTCTGTCTCCCACACCGTGCGAAAAAGGTCTTCTAGCACGCACGCAGTTGTCTCTATGTCAGCCTTCAGTAGCTCTGTTGTGATTGAATCCATTCCAGCTGCTTTGCTATTCTTTGCTATTCTTACCGATCTCTTCAATACCTGAACCAGTCATCTGTTTTTTTTTCTTGTGAGGGAACCTAAGCTTACAAGCCCCGTGTTTTTTTATTAGGTTCCCTCGCCATTTTGTTTCTATCTTAAATGATCTTATATTATATTGTAGTCTTGTATATTAATTATTATCTTGTATATTGATTTGTATTATCTATTTCTTCATAATTATATTTTTTGTTTGTTTGGCAAAATAAATAAATAAAAATTCATGTTCTTCAGAGCCTGCTTTATTTCCTGTCAGGTGATACATTCGTCGCTGACATCTATTTCGTTTGGCTGCCTATCCTCGACAACTGCGGGGGGGGGGGGGGGGGGGGGGGGGGGGGGGGGGCTACTGGATCAGGCCGGTTCAGGACATTGTCGAAATGTTCTTGCCACCTATGTCTGATCTCCTATTCTGTTGTTAATAGCTTTCCATCCTGGTCTTTCACCATGTTCATTCTTCATGGCTGATCGTTACATAACGTCTTCGTTACCTAATACACCTCTTTGAGGTTACCATTCCTTGCAGCCTCCTCGGCTTCCCTTGCAAGCCATTTGCCCATTTTCTCTTGTCCGCTCTCAAGCTTCTCTTTACTTCCTTGTTCTTCTCATTGTATTCTATTCTCCTTCTTTCTCTTATCCTTTCTGATCTTATCTCTTCCATCTTCTTCTTCAATTTCCTTCTTTCGTCAATTTTTCTCCAACTTATTACACTTATCCAAGTGTTGCTCTTCCTTTGTCTATGACCAAGAACTGACTTTGCTGTTTCGCTGTAGGCCTTCTTGATGTTCGACCATTTCTCCTCGACGCTTTCGGCATTCTGGGTGTCATCGTTTCCTGTTTCATCTGACTCATCTGACTCAGTTCCTACCAAGCAGCTAAATCTGTTCTTAAGCTCTAAGACAAACCTTTGTTTAATCTCAGGCACCTTTAGCTTGCTCAGCTCATATTTCCGTGCAGTCGTTTCGCCTTGCTTTCTTACCACCCCACTTAGCTTTAATCGAATATTTCCAACAACGAAGTTGTGATCACGTCCTACGTTGGCTCCCCTGAAGGCCCTGACGTCCTGTACCGATCTCTTAGGTATTCCATTAACAGCTATATGGTCGATTTCATTCCTTGTTCTTTTATCTGGAGAGGTCCAAGTGAACTTATGGATGTCTTTGTAGGGGAACATGGTTGTTGTGATGGCCATGTTGTTAGCCGCACAGAACTCTATGAACCTCTCACCATTATCAGATCTGTCGCTTCCTAAACCGTGCTTACCAACCACTCCGTTTTCGCCCTCCAACTGGTGCCCTAACTTTGCATTCCAGTCACCCATAGTTATTATAATGTCATCTCGAGGTGTCCTGTCATACACCTGTTGCAGTAGTTCACAGAAACCGTCTTTTTCGTCGGTGTCAGCGTCATTGGTCGGTGCATAGACTTGAATAATAGTTGTTTTTATGTGCTTGGAGTTGAACCTGGCTGTTATTATTCTATCGCTCACAGGGTTCCAGCTCTCCAGGGCCCTAGATGCCTCCTTGCTCATCATAATGGCCACACCACTTTGGTGTTGGTTGTCGTTTCTGCCGGCGAATATTATATTCTCTCCTGTTTGTGTCCTAACCTTCCCAGACCCTGTCCATCGACATTCACTGATCCCTAATATCTCCACCTTGTACTTTGCCATCTCTCTGCAAACCTGAGCAGTCTTTCCGGTGCTGTACATAGTACGCACGTTCCAACATCCCACTCTCACTGTCTTCTTAGGGTGAGTCAACGCCCTTATCCGCATGCAAGTTTCCTTTCGGCTTTCACCTGCATTCCTCATACTGCTGTCCATCAGAATGATGGAGTCGTCTCCCGTAAGACAGCAGGCCGCTGATCTCGCTCCTTGGTAGTTATCGGCACACTCAAAAGAGTGACCTTGACATCAATTTCTGGTTTCCGTAATCACCTTGCTTTTACGGGATGGGGTGATTGGCCCCATTCCCAACCCCCAACCTGGAGGACCAGGGATTTTCTGTCGGGCTGTCCTTCCCTTAGCCACGGGTACATGGTATTTAAAGGCGCGGGAAGCTCGCCTTTCGCCATTGTCACTCAACTACATAGTATTACCAGGGTCACCAAACGTGGAGGTGTGACATGTGACTTGCTGGCAGAGCCTTTTTGAGACGGTAGGCATTTCTCGGCACTTACGAGAGCTACCTAGTGGCAACAGTAGCTCTCACCGGGACCTTTTACCAGCCTTTGACCCCAATATGCTGCACTAAAAACTGAAAATTGTTGCTGGCTCCTACTCTTCTCCATTTTTTGCTGCGCGTGTTTATAAAAATTTAGCTGCGTGAAAAATTTGGACGGAAAGTTGGTCAAACTCGAAAGCAGGTAGGCTTTCAATTCTTTCATTTGTCATACCATTACCTTCACGTACCTTCCATGTAGCGGAGGAGAGCTTTCATATTAGTAGCTGTTTTTTTATTTGTGTTTGTACTTTTCTGTTCGTTTATAAAATCGTTTATGGCCTCCTGGCTTTCGGTGATGCCTGTTTCAGTTTCCACATCAGAAGTTTCCCGATCTATAAGATAATTTAGTAAAAATTCGCTTGGTGAATATTCGTTTTCTTCGTCCATGTTGTAAGCTCTGTAAAATATTTGGTAGTTTCTTTGCGAAGAACGAGAGTATGTACACGTTTCTTTCGCAGGTTTAGTTGCAAATTTTGAATCTGCCGGCTTTCGAAAATAAGCGGCACGCAATGCATGCAGAAGTGATGACGTTTAACAAGCGCCTCTTTAATATTTTTAAGCGATGACGTCAGGAAATCGCTTATTGCCATCGCCCGACCGACCGGATCTTTTTGTCTTTTTGTCTGTTTCGGTCGAACAGAAATCAAGTTTAACTTGATAACAAGAAATCGCCGCATAGAACACAAAAGCAAAATACTCCCGTGCAGTTAGAATGGAACACTACAATGTATAAACGAAAGAGACTAATTACATATGATGGGATCTTTTAGAATTAGTAGACAGAAATTTCTAACTCTTATAACAATAAGGGCCACTGTGAGCAAGAGACCGTTTGACCTTTCTCGCAGCTTAAAAGCTAGCTCCCGCGTATCGTATGTCGTTTATCGGAAGTCACACACTACAATATAACGCAATCTACTGTTGTTCAATTGAGCAAATCTACGAAGAAAATGTATTATTAACTTTGCATCCTTGGCCTACCTACTGTTAATTCTGTATTTATTTGAATTCCATCATCATATCCTAACTATGCTATTTAGACAATCACCAACATTGCTTCTTAGGTTTAAAAAGTGTACACTGCAATTGGATAACAGTCTTTATCCCGCCCTCAATTATGTTAGACCCTTTGTGAAACGTCATCGCTTCTGCATGCACTGCATGCCGTTTATTTTAAAAGCTGACAACTTGTGAAGCGTGCCACTGATTTGGCTGACCTGCCAGAATTTTAGGAATTTTAATTTGCTCTTACAGGAATCTTACATTTATTTTTAGATATCCTGTTGTTGTTGCTGCTTTAACAAAAATTGCGTTACATTTAATTAAGAGTCACATTTCATAAACGACATTCAATACCCGGCGTGGGTATGGGCTAGTAGTACTAAGGTCAAATGCCGTCTTGTTTACACTGTTTTGAATGAAGAGCTGTCTGCTTCATTGATTGCGAATTCTGTTCACATATATTCAGAAAAAGCACTTAGATCATCTTCAAATAAGCTCACTGTGATTGCTAGAGTTTTCGGATGTTATGGTTATGCGTATTTTTTCTAATCGAATCCAATAACTTATTTTCCAACACTCTCTCCTTGCCCAAAGTTTCCGTTTTAACAGAAAGAAAGCAAACACAGTTTGCCGATAATACAAGTTGCAAAGAAGTATTCTCGTTCACAAATACCACAAAAAATGAAGAATGAGCCCTTGGGGTCTGTGCCGCACGCAATGTATCAATCACACTGCACAAACTACTGATACTACTACAGATAAACCAGTTCTTCACAAAACTGTAAAGTTTGAAAAGATCCAGTGAGTGGAAGGAGAGAAGGAGAGGACCCTAGGAACGAGGTTGTAATCCGGACATACTGTAGTGTTTGTTCCTATTTTAGATAAATACCTTAGCTATGAGATAATCTGTAATCATTGGTTAGCACACCTTAACCGCAGTCACGTGATTATACCATTATATCATTGTACATAGATTAGTTGATTCAGTTCTAATAAAGCAGTTGTGTAAGCACCTTGGCCTGTTTCACTGCGTACTCTAAAGTAGTACCTCGAACCCTTAATACACAACAACTGGCGACGAGGATGGCCACTCTTGGAACGGTGTAGAGTCGTTCAATCCCGGTTCGGAAGACTGGAACGCGTACTGCGAACGTTTCGACCAGTACGTGATCGCAAATGATATCAAAGATGAAAAAAAGATCGTGGCTACATTTCTGACTTCGATAGGAAGCAAGACATACAACGTCTTGAGAGATCTGCTAGCCCCAGTGAAGCCGTCCGAAGTCAAATATGAAGATTTGGTGAAAACCTTACGAGATCACTACGAGCCAAAGCCCATCGTGATCGCCGAACGTTTCCACTTCCACAAGCGTGAACAACACGAGGGGAAAGGTGTGGCGGCATACAGTGGAGCCCTGATGAAGTGTTCTGAACATTGTGCCTTCGGCACATTCTTACAAGAAGCCCTAAGAGACCGATTCGTCTGTGGTCTAAGGAGCAAACAAATTCAGAAAAGGCTTTTGTCAGAGAAAAAGCTCACGTGGAAAGAAGCAGTAGAAATTGCGTTGGCAATGGAAGTTGCTGATAAACAAGCAAACAACTTCAGGAATTCGCCCGCAGAAGGCAACTTACATTATGTGAAACCACCGCATCCGCCCAAGATGCCCAAGCCAAGAAAGCCGTGTTTCCGTTGTGGCGAGAACCACGTCCCGCAAAAATGCCGATTTAAAGATGAGTTCTGTCGGAAGTGCAAATCAAAAGGGCACATCGCCAAAGTGTGCAAGAAGGATCCACCTGGGTCGTCAGGCAGTTACATCCATGGATCACGTCCAGATCGGGGAAGCCGATCAGTTCGGTACGTGGAAGACGACGCCGCTCTGAAAGAACTGAATGACGAGTTCAAATTATTTCAGATCCACCAGGAAAAGCCTGAACCATCCATCAAAGTTCCCGTAAAGGTGAATGGTGAACAATTTTTAATGGAATTGGACACTGGTGCTTCAGTTTCAATCATGTCCGAGGATGCCTGGAAAAGGAATTTCCCGAAAGTTCCACTGGAGGAATCTAAAATAAAGTTGAGGACCTACACAGGAGAAGCCCTCGAAATCCTTGGACAAGCACGAGTCGAAGTTACCTATCAAGACCAGACCGCCAATTTACCGCTCCAAGTCATAAAAGGACAAGGACCAAGCCTGTTTGGAAGGAACTGGCTAAGGAACATTAAGTTGAACTGGGGGTCAATTAAGAAGATAAGTAGTGACCTAGATAATGTGTTAACTAGACATCAATCAGTATTTAAGGATGAATTAGGTACTATGCAAGGCGTTAAGGCTAAATTATTCGTCAAGTCCGAATCAAAACCGAAGTTTTTCAAACCGCGCCCAGTACCGTATGCTTTAAAGGGAGCCATTGAGCAAGAATTAGATCGCTTAGAAAGTATGGGAGTGATTGAAAAGGTGCGCTACTCAGAGTGGGCGGCACCGATAGTTCCTGTGGTTAAACCTGATAATTCAATTAGAGTTTGTGGGGATTATAAAGTTACCGTCAATTCCGTTTCGGAAGTTGACCAGCACCCGTTGCCAAACCCCGAAGAATTGTTTGTAACTTTAAGTGGGGGTGAGAAATACAGTAAGCTAGATTTGTCTAGAGCTTATCAACAAATTCTTTTAGATGACGATTCTAGAGAATATGTAACCATAAATACTCATAAGGGTTTGTATAGGCCCACTCGTTTACCTTTTGGGGTATCCTCCGCATCAGCTATTTTTCAATCAAAAATTGAGCAAGTACTCCAGGGTATACCAATGGTTGTTTGTAGAGTAGACGACATTTTAATATCGGGGAAAAATGACCAAGATCATTTAGATCATCTTAATGAGGTTCTAGAGAGGCTGGAAAGCGCTGGCTTGAGGTTGAAGCTTAGCAAATGCAAATTCATGCAGCCTACCGTTGAATATCTGGGTTATCGAATCGATGCGAAAGGAATACACGCGATCGAGAAGAAAGTCGAAGCCATTAGAGAAGCGCCCGCACCCGAAAACCAGCATCAACTGAGGTCATTTCTCGGAATGATCAATTATTATTCGAAATTCATCAGTAATTATTCGACCATCACTCATCCGTTAAATGAGTTACTGAAGGACGGGGTCGAATGGAAATGGTCTGAGGATCAGCAAAGGTCGTTCAATCAACTTAAGGACAAATTGTCCAACGCGCCCGTTTTAACGCACTTCAGCGAAACGTTGCCGTTAAAGCTCGACACAGATGCCTCACAGTATGGCATCGGCGCAGTCATCTCGCACGTGTTACCCTCTGGAGAAGAGCGACCAATTGCTTATGCTTCGCGCACATTATCCAAAAGCGAGCGTAATTACGCGCAGATCGAAAAAGAAGCGCTCAGCATAATTTTCGGGGTGAAGAAATTTCACCAATACTTGTACGGAAGAAAATTTCTTTTAGTCACGGATCACAAACCGTTAACCACGTTGCTGGGACCGAAAAGTGGAATCCCGACTCTGGCAGCCGCACGACTACAAAGATGGGCGTTATTGCTCGCCGCGTATCAATATGATATCGAGTATCGTTCGACAGAAAAGCACGCAAACGCCGATTGTTTATCCCGTTTGCCGATACACAGCGACAAGTCGTATGAAGAAGTCGATGAAGTCAGGCACATCAACTTGTTGCAGATCGAATCTCTTCCAATGAATGTCGATCAAGTTCGCAAAGCGACGCGAACAGATCCGATGCTGTCAAGAGTGCTACAGTTCGTGATGACAGGTTGGCCGGATAAGCAAATCGCACCGGAAATCACGCCATATTTCCACAAACGTCACGAAATTACAGTCGAAGATGGTTGTTTACTGTGGGGAATTCGAGTAATAATTCCCGGCCATCTTCGCGAACATGTGTTATAAGAGTTGCACGCAGGACATCCCGGAATAGTCCGTATGAAGTCACTCGCGCGACTTCACGTTTGGTGGCCTAATCTCGACAAAGATATAGCCACAGTCGTACAGAAGTGTGACAATTGCCAAAAGTCACGCAACAAACCCCAACAAGCACCCTTACACCCGTGGGATTGGCCAAAGATGCCTTGGCAGCGAGTACACATCGACTTTGCAGGTCCATTCATGGGAAAGATGTTCCTGATCGTCGTCGATAGTCACTCAAAATGGTTTGAAGTAGAAATAATGCCTAGCATTACCAGTGCAGCGACAATCGAGAAACTTCGCGACATGTTTTCTCGGTATGCCATTCCACAGCAACTCGTGAGTGACAACGGTGCGCAGTTTACTTCAGAAGAGTTTCGTAAATTCACGCAAGCGAATGGCATCAAACATACGCTTGTTGCTCCCTATCACCCGCGATCTAACGGCCAAGCAGAGCGTTTTGTTCAAACGTTTAAGCAATTTTTTAAGGCTGAGGGGAGCAAATCGATTAAGCAAAGTTTAGCGCGATTTCTGTTCAGTTATCGAACAACCCCAAACAGCACAACAGGTCAAACACCAGCCGAGTTATTCTTTAATCGTCGATTGAGGACGAGGTTAGATTTAATGCGTCCTGATCTCGGTCGTTTGACAGGCAAACCGATCAGAAAGCCAGACACGACAAGGTCAGCAAAGAGAGAGAATTTACACTCGGGGAACAAGTTCTGGTGCAGAACTTCCGTGGAGAGCCGAAATGGCTTGGTGGTGTCATAACGGAGCAGACTGGTCCTGTCTCCTATAAAGTTTTAGTCGGAGATCAACTTTGGAAACGCCACGTTGACCAGATGCACCAAAAACGTGAAGACAGCCTAAATGGCACTACAGAAGTTAGCGTGACACCTTCAAATGATGCAATCGCTCAGGATGTCGTTGACATCCAACCGGTAACGCCTCCGCAAATAGAAACCGCGGAAAACGCCACGCCAGAGCCAAGCGAAATTATAAGTAGCGAAAGTAGCAGCAATGCGGCAACGCACGCAACCGCGATGGCGCAATCTCAACCTCAACCACGCTATCCAACTCGACAGCGCAAAGCTCCGCAACGCTTAGGATTTGATACAAAATGATTAAATTAGTTAATTACACACCTTTAGAATAAGTGTGGGGGAATGTAGTGTTTGTTCCTATTTTAGATAAATACCTTAGCTATGAGATAATCTGTAATCATTGGTTAGCACACCTTAACCGCAGTCACGTGATTATACCATTATATCATTGTACATAGATTAGTTGATTCAGTTCTAATAAAGCAGTTGTGTAAGCACCTTGGCCTGTTTCACTGCGTACTCTAAAGTAGTACCTCGAACCCTTAATACACAACACATACCCCAACTCGCATGCCGGCATTAATTGATAGTCATCGCTTAAAAATACACCAGTTGGACCGTTTTTATGGAAACGGTCTGTATGGCAAAATCCCGACCAAGAAAGAACCAATCAGAACGCTCGGATTTACCTAAGACTGGCTTTGTCACATAATAAACAGCTATATAGCATACACTAAAATGTATAATGAGATATATCTTTCAGAAAACACACACAAAACCAAAAGTTGTTGATACGAAACCGAAACTTTTCAAACTAAAACGAATACAGGAAGAGTACGGAAATTTGTATTGACTCTGGTTGGGTGCGAGACTAAAACACGTTCGGGTGGGGTACTCCTCTGGGTGTTAGAACCCCTTTCACGTTTCAGACTATAAAAATATTAAATTTACTACCCCATCTCATACTAAAGAGTTAAATTGTACACCCCATCTCAGGCTGTGAGTGAAGAGGTCGTTCTTATTTTTAATGCCGGTTTCTCAACATTACATCATTCATTATTTGTCTTAGCACGTTTCAAAGCGTGATTTAGGCAAGTAGTGAGGTATAAATTTGGCAAAATTTTTCCCTATTCAGAGACCACATTTCACTTAAAGGTCAAAATTGGAACTCTATCGCAGACCTCAGGGAGTGCGTTTCTCAAAAGTACCGCTACCGAACACACTTCGGCCCCTATTTTTTGAACATCATTGGGCAGTGTTATTTTTGTTCGAAAACCAGTCTTTTATGCTTTGTAGATGTAAGATTTCACTTTTTTATTTTATTTTTTTTTTGGAGTTACCAAACTCATTACAATTGAGTGGTACGTTTATAAATTTTTAAAATACTGATATAGGTATATTCTGCTAGGTTAAGTTTAAACTAAAAGCGATCTTGTTCTGTTTTCCCATCTCTAGTGAGAAATGAAACAAATTTGTGGTATAGGGACCATAAAATGCTCCATTGCGCTGGGCATCGTTATGCCATTTGTATGGGGGCTCTATCGACTGACCATGGTTATTGCAGATGCAGAAAGTTCGGACTTGACAACCAGAGACATCGCCTTAACTATTGGAACACCCGTTTCAGGCTTGGTGTTTTTGATGATTTTTATTAAAATGCTACGACATTGTTTGGTATGTAATATCCCACATGGACTCACTGATTATAAGCTCTGGACATAGGCTCTGTTTATAAGAAAATTTGAGTGAGCTTATACGAGAGAGTGGGTGTTTAAAAACGTAAAAAAAAATAAATAAAAAAATCACGCTTCAAAAGTAAATCATCACAAAGAATTTTGTGGTAATCAATCGAAACAATTCGAGGTTGTGCAAAGCACACACTTCGTACATAAAACTGAGATCAAATTTTGTTTTTAAGTATGCTTTGTGCTGTTGCGGGAGAGTTATGTCAGATTTGGAGAGCAAATGCTTTTGTCGCCAGACTGATGGGATTATGACAGGAAGGCGTTTAATGAGTGCTTTGTTTAGTAAAGCAGAAACAGGAAGTTAATGTACCTTTTTAATATTTTTTTCCGCTGTAGATCTTTTGCTTTCCCGTCGGTTGTGGCCACAGAAGGTGTATTTTCACTGGCAGAAGCACTAAATCTCTTCAAGAAATTCTATTGTCCGTCGACAACAAAATTCCGACAGAAGAGCAACTTCAGGAATTCAAAGATAACGCGCTACCTTATTTGAATGACTTTAAGAGTGCGCTTGAAAAGACAATGACAACAACATTCCGGTTTATCTTCTCAGGGAGCGCAGTCGAGCGATTTGGGGTTCCACTCATGATGCCATACAAGGCTATAGCACGTCCATCTTTCAGCATCGGCTCATTAAATACTGACGTAGACGTCATGTTTTACTCTTTGGAAGATAAAGCTTCCTTTTCAGGTCAGGGGAACATATTCCTCGAGCCTCGTGTTACCGAAGGGTTTATTGGATACGCCAAACTCACATATGTCACTCCTGGCGTCGAAGGAACTTGTGTCAGTTCAAAACTATACAAACGTAAAGCTAAAGATGCCGTTATGAACATGCCTGTAATCAACCTTCCTGGCAGACCATGGAGTTGTGGAATGACTGAACTGACTCCTAATATACGACTCGTTTCTAAAGGCCCAACGTTAAAGCTCCGTGTTGCGCCATTCTTCGAAGCTGATATCACAATTTGTATTTGGTGCTCTGAGTGGCCACCCAAGAGCGACTGGCCTACCCGACCAAGATACTGGCCAAAGGTAGATGATGTACAGAGGATAACGTCACTTGGCTGTCATCTTGTGACCAAGCCAGCACCAAAAGACCAGGACAAAACAAGCTGGAGATTCTCCTTTTCGTTGGCAGAAGTTGAACTCTCTAAACTTGTACCAGAAACTGCGAGGAAATGTTTCTTGGCCCTGAAAATCATTTTAAAAGATCATCTTCAGCCAGTGGCCTCTGGAATTACTTCATACCACTTAAAAACGATATTTCTAAACACTCTAGAAAAAGTGCCAGTGGCTTTCTGGGTAGATGAAAATATCGAAGAATGTTTCCTGACACTGTTGACGGAGCTTCGCGATGCTCTGGAGTCCATGAATTGTCGCCATCACTGGTTTAGTAAAATTAATATGTTTGCCAAATATACATCCTGCTTCTGCATTGAAACAAGAACCTCGCAGCGCTTGGCTAAGAAGGTGCAAACGATTCTTAACAACCCAGCTCCATTTATCTTTGACGACGGCTGCTGTTGTCTTTCCCCGTGTTGTTTACGCGCGCCGCACAACAACGTCACTCGCCGCACCAATGAGCAATTCCTTGCTGAGTATGACGAGGTTATGCTATCTGCCGACGGATACGTGATCGCAGGAACACATAATCCTATAGATCCTGTTAGCAACCGATATCAGTTTTCTGTATCCCCGTCTCCAAGGTGCGAGGCACAACTTGACACCAGCTTATATTCAAGTGGGAACAACAGTCAAGAAATTACCACAGAGCCTGAGCAACTTGTGACCTCTATTCCTACCATGGACAATGCCGAGCAAGAACCGAGCTTCTGCCCGGGTGAAGCCGAGGACGATTCGTTTAACGGATCTCTACCAATTTCAGTTACTTCTCCCCTTCTAGGATTTCAAGCTCGTCGCCTCCAGAACTACATGGCAGCATGACGACCCTCCGATTTATCAATATACATTAATTATTAAGCGAAAAACTGAAACTCTTTACCTAGAATTGTTATAAGGAGATCCAGCATTCTTCACCATGTAATGTAGATGTTTTTTTTTCTTTTATCATGCATGCAGCTCTTTTTGAAAGTATAACCTCGTTAAGCACAAGAAGTACTCCTGGCATGATTTGAG